>NC_139243.1:26697448-27115348 GCF_977018435.1 Lepisma saccharinum | reverse complement strand
ATGTTTTTCACTGTCAGGTAAGTTATTTCAATTAAGTTTGTGCTTATCTAACGTTTTGCTACCCAGATTATTAACAATGCAAGGTTCAAACTTTCTCCTCTCGACGAACACCGACCTTCGTGTAGAGTGGTTATCATAGAACACTACGACGCTAGAGATTCCGAGTTCAAATCCCGACGTGCTCGTCGTTGATATTTGTATTCTTTCATCAATTTCATCATATCATCACTCATCCTCATCTTCTCGATTAGCCAAAGTTCACAGAGAAATGAAGTGAAGTAAACCAAATTAATCATATCGAGGGCTTTTGTTTATTATTAAATATATGTCTCTTCTCCTCCTCTCCATCTCCTCTTTCCTTTCCTTCGTTTCTCTATCTCCCTCTTTTCCCTCTATTTCTCTCTCCCTCCAATTTCTTCACCTTCCTTTGACTCTATCTCTTTTTCTCTCTACGTCTTTATCTTTTTTCTATCCTCTCTCACCATCTCTCTTTTTTCCTTAAATTTGTCTCCCTCTCTTTCTTTCTCTGTCTTTCTCTCCATTTCTCCCTCTTTTCATTTCTGAAATCGCTTCCTTTTTCTCTCTCTCCTTCCATTTCCCTGTTTTCTTTCCGTAGTCTCTTTTTCTCTCTCTTTCTCTCTATTTCTCTCTTTCCCTTAATTCGTCTCTCTCTCTCTGTCTGTCTCACTCTATTTCCGCTCTTTTTCCCTCCTCCTCAAACCCATTCTTACTTCCTCCACTTTCTCTATTCATTACTCTGTCCCTGGAATATGATCTTAAGTCACATATCTTTATTTCTGACTCTTTCTCTCTCTATTCTAATACCGTATTCTTACCCTTCCTCCTCTCTCTCTCATTGTGTCAACCTCTCTGTGTTTCTCCAGTTTCTCTTTTATTTCTCATCGTCTGTCCCTCTAATCTCTTCTCTCCCTCTTCTCCCTGTGCAGTGTTTGGAAGTAACTAGTTACAAGTAACAGTTACTTATTTTGAGAAAATGTAAGTGTAACTAGTTACTTTTAAAAGTGAGTAATGGTAACTGTAACTGAGTTACTTTTTACGATAGAAGTAACATTTTAACAGTTACTTCTACAGTTACTTTGCGACACTTAAATTGCTATGTAAATGTCATAAATTATTGGCGATTTAGAACTCAAAGTGAGCTGGAATTTAGTTTCTGCTGTGATATGAAAGCCCATCTATGATACATAAATTCTTGCAAACAATAGATGAAGAGGAAAAGAGAAAGTAGTTGTAAATTTGTCTCCTGGCAGTGGTCAGTCTGTAGGCTCCAGTCAGGTGCCAGAAATTTCAAGGTTTATCGTATGTTTCATCTCTCGTTTGGTAGACCTGAATTCCAAAGCGATATACACACCTCGGAAGAGCGGTGGATTTCCCAGAAGCGGGATGATAAGCTTCTAGGATGAGATTTCTTATTGCTGACAGTTTGCCATTGTCCGTTGTGTGCTGTGAAGTGTCTCTTGTTTCTGTAGTTTGTTCCTCAGTGACCTTATAACTTTCCCCATCTGTAAGTAGTCTATGGGCCAAGGGGCCAAAATCAAGAATTCGGTATAATTTGGAGGTACTAATTTCCCTTTATACCACAGTTACATGGTTGTGAATGGATACCAAAAAAGCATGATTGCCATCTCAAAGTGGTAGCTAATAGAAATGGCGGGCCGATTTCAACGAACTTTTTTTTTAATGAAAGCTTAATATACGTCCTATATTTAATGTTATGTTTAGTATTTCGATAGGAGCAACCGTTAAGTAGTTAATCACGGATTAGTAAAAAAGAATCGTATTTTTACTATTAATTTTATATTTATCATTAATTTATTAATAATCTAGGCATCCGAGAAGAAAATATTACAAACAAAAATTGTAGCGTAAACGCTTATCATTAATTGAACATATAAGGGGAAGGTGGGGTAAGGTCGGGTAGTGGGGTGATACCGGGTACCTTGTTTCTGGCGTCATTAGTTCTCCACTCTAGCGGACAGATTGTGAACTACACTCCACTAGTCAAGAAGAAGGAGCGGCCATATTGGCGTGTTGTTATTGTTGAGTTCACGGCGTCTGTGTACCAGAGTTTGTTTTACTATGTCATCTCTCTAATGTTCTTTTGTTTTTAAACCATCCTTATTTAATAGTCATCACAGTTATAAAACGCTCTTTTGTCCAGCTTATTATATGTTTACTAAGGATTTATACCCTAAGAAACAATACGGATTTAGTCCAATAGTAGCGTGGTTCTGTTTCGTTTTTATGTACCTCTGCACTCGGGGTAAGACAGGATACGACGAGCGGGGCAAGACCGGGCACTAACATCCTTTAACACTAAATTATACTTTTTTGTAATGATGCATTTTCTAACTCAGAACAAGGAGAAGGGTAGATCAAATTTGGAAAGTGTCTTGGCTGTGCCCACGAAAGCTGCAGTGGAGCGGAGGAAGAAGACAACTATTTTACTTGTCATTTCTCTAACTAAAATTCTTGAACTGTTCAGTTAAGGCATGAACCAACATGTCATAGGTATAAAATAAAAATTTCCGCTACTTTGCTACTGAAAATCTCGTTTTCCCATAAAGTTAACACATGCACCCGGTCTTACCCCACTAGTGGGGTAAGATTGGGCGATTTGACTTTTTTTCAGAAATCAATCATTGATAAAAAAAAAAAGTAGTGCAGCTATGACTTTTCAGGATAATAAATACAAATGTTTAAGTCGCAGTAACTCAGGTCAACCTCCGTGGCGGAGTGGTTAGCACAACGCACTATATGTCAGGAGTCCCGAGTTCTAGTTCGTTTCGGACAGATGTTTGTGTTTGTTCCAATGAGAACATTGAACGTGAAAATTGAGAAAATGTGAATAACGGACGATACTACCGCATAGGGGTATTCCTTAAAAGAAAAAGCCGTTTGGGTGCCTGACTACCACCCCGGGTTCGATTCTCGGTGGGGGAGAACCGAGATTTTTTTCCACCTGTTGAAGCGGCTCCAGCACCCACCCAGCGTCGTATAAAACTCAGGGAGGGTAAAGGATGCCAGGGACGTGGTGCTGATCACATAACCCCCACCTTCGGCCATGATCAAGAAAGTGTGGGGCTCTAACTCCTCCACCCCCTCTATAGGCCTTCATGGCGTCGCGCGAAACACAAAGAGCACTTTATTTTGTAATAAATATAAATATACGAAGACTTATATTATGTACCAGTAACGTAAGTAAAAGACATGTTAGTCTTCACAAAATATGTTATTACAATTAATGATCGATTTGTGTAATTTGGTTCCAAGAAAATTTTCAGCACAAAGTAACTGTAAAAGTTACTTACAGTTACTTTTGAAGTACATGTAACTGTAACTAAGTTACTTTTTTAAACGAGTAACTGTAACTGTTACTATTTTTAAGCAAGTAACTGTAACTTTAACTAGTTACCTTTTTAAAAGTAACTTTCCGAAAACTGTCTCTGTGTTCCTTTCATTAGTGGCTAGTGGCGTATGAATAAAGAAACAACTAGACCAAATTATGGAGACAATTTTTTTAATGTTTAATTTCTGTTGCAGACAAGATACACCTGCGTCTGTGACTGTGAAACCGGTGGAAGTGTGGATCCTCGCCTGCATTACATTCGTTGGTTCTGCCTTCATGGAGTACGCCATTGTTTTATTCCGGCTTCGGAAGTCTACAGAATGGAAAGGTCAAAATCAAGTTCACCCTGAGGAAGAATATCCGAAAATTTTCCTCGGGCCAGTTTATAGAAGACGCGTGAAGTTTGTGACGTCATCGATTCAGGTTTGCACCATGTTTCTTCTATAAAATTTTCATTAATGCTGTTAATTGTAATTTTATATATGGCGTCATTTTGTGGCTGCGATACTCGTGAATGCAATTTGAATGTAGTGTGAAGGCAACAATTGTGATGTAGTGGTCTATTCATAATTTCATTTATGTGTAGGCTAAGTTCTAAAAATAGCACAATGGGGTTCATAATGTGAAGAGCTAAATAAGATTAGTTTAAACTTATTTGTTCTACGAAAATTTGCCTGATAACGCCAATAACGCCTGCAGATCACTTCGGAATGAAATTTCTATACCTTATGACACCAAGTTGAAAATACTTAATTTACAGACAACAACAACCACTTTTCATAATAGCAACACTAACCCAATTTACAGACACATGTGGAATTCCCCCCTCTGAAAAGAAAGAATTAAACATTTATGCACTGTCACGAACAACCAAATACATATGAAAGAAAATGTTAAAGAACGGAAATATGAACACAAAGAAATATTGAGCCCATTTATTGAGTTGAACATTTACACATGTTTCATGCTTGTATTGTCAGTCAGCTGATTTAAGAGAATTTAAACCGAGCTTCAACCTTAACTGAAGCATATACTATTTTTAGTACCAAGGAATGTATCTCCTTATTGAACTAAAATATGTGAATCAGCTGTCAATACGTTGATCGTGAATATTACCATATATGGTCATGAGACCTTCAAGAATTTAACAATACCAAATGTACACCATGCAGTACAAATCTGCGATATATATGATATATGTGACCAACGAGAATTTAACAATATCAAATGTACATCATGCAGTATAATTCAGTGATATATAACGTCCAATATTTATCATACCCAAATTACCACTTTATATATAATCAAATATCACACGGGTTTCGCTCGAGATGTTAAGAATTCAATTTTCAGACATCAATGGCGTCCACCCACATCGCGCTCGTCCACGCGGTGCAAACAATGATTTATTCGTTTTCCAAAGTACCACACGGATCACACGCTAGCATGCTATGAAATACGTTAACAAACGGG
The DNA here is from genome assembly GCF_977018435.1 of Lepisma saccharinum. Lineage (NCBI taxonomy): Eukaryota > Metazoa > Arthropoda > Insecta > Zygentoma > Lepismatidae > Lepisma > Lepisma saccharinum. The sequence continues at coordinate 27,110,505 of NC_139243.1, read as the reverse complement.
TAGATCTACCAACGAACGTCTATACATGAGCTCATGCAACGCTAAAAGTACATATGCAGCTTACCTCCATTGTGATATCACGAGGCAAAATCAGTTCCTCATCCCACCTTGTTTTGTTTCAGCATTCCAAGTCCAGCTGGTCTTCCCAATGATCCATGCTTATTCAAAACATTCACTCAACTTTTTGGCCTTTAGACAGAGTAATGTAATCGTGCAACTCAGGCCTACAAGCAGAAATCCGCAGATATTCGTCACCGTTTTTCATTCCGATGCCGTTTGCTCAGCGTCCATCACGCGGGAATCCTCGCTCCCCTTCCATTTCTTCCTCTTCTTCCAGTCCTCGTTTCCCCGTCCCTTTGTGCACAGCACGATTGTCTTTGCCAAATCAACAATTTACATGTTTAAGAAACCACACGTTAACATGCATGTGTATGTGTTAAGAATCCTATTGTAATACATATTGAAATAAACTTTATACTTTTAACTATACGATGGCACTTAGATCAAAACGCTGTAAATTTTATAATTTTCCGCCATAACTGCAAATTGCCCATGCGTGCAGTGGCCGGCACTAGAAAATGTCCCTGTTCATAAGCAAACCGCAAGCAAATCGGATATCAAACAAAGGAATGACAAGTATAATAATTCCAAAACCAAGTTAAGTGCCATGGGGCTCAAGGAACAATGGAATTTACTTTGTTAGGCAACTGACAATTAGTTGAGGCGTAAATCGAGCATTTACAAGTTAAATATGTACACCGGCCAGAGCCATCTAGCGACTCTTCGCGTAACCACGGAAGCAACAAAGTTTTATTACTGCATTGACATTCCACCTGTCGTGAATTCTCCACACTATAAGAGTGCATCGTCCTTGGACGTGAGTTGGGCTACTTTACCCCAACAAACACGCACGAAACTCAAATAACCAGAATGCCTTATGACAGCTCGTCATAATAATTTTAACATACCTTGTATGTTTCAGGGAAATGTTTTAGACGAAGATTAAATTTCAGTGGCTTTGATATTTTCATCCAGTATTTTTGAGAATAATGAATATCAGATAATTATTTCTCGCTCCATCTCAACCCCTTGTTAATCTGCAGGCTGGGAATCTTGGAATTGCAATTAGAAATAAGAATATTATTAAGAATATTTTAAACATAACAATCTGTACACATGTCACAGTTCCTTCCCCTTGCAAGTGCTTGTTTCCTTCCAAAACCATCCTTTTAAGACGGTAGTGGATATCCTTACCGAGTTCGTAACCTCAAAAGTTAGTTAGATATACGTATATACTAGGTATGTTTATACATGTCGATAAAATTGAATGTCTCGTCGTCGCCTTGTAAGCAATGGATCCTGGGTTCGTTACCTGGTGGAGGCACATAGTGGTTCTGATCCAGTCCAAATTAGCTTTACTGTGCATAAAGTGCACTTAAACACGAACTTAATCAATACCGTTAAATGTGTATTTGAATTCATGCAAACGTTTTGAATAAAATAAGGAAAGAGCTTTCTTCGCGAAGTAATTTATGTCGAATAAGTGTAGAGTAAATTTGTCTGTCCAGCATTGCATTTAATGTAAAGTTTGTAACGTTTGATCACTTTTAATTCTTAAGAATATTTTATATTACGTGTATGTTACGTCATTAAAGAGAGAAACAGGCAGCTTACAGAAAAATATCTTCTATCCTCACCAAAAAACACTGATGTGGTGGTCGGATATTTTCCGACTTTTTCATTGCTTTCTATCAACTTATCTAACGATACTATAGGGTGCCGCACGAGGTGAAAGATTTAAGCATGGAAGATCAAAGGTATACCACGTGGTTCATGTTTAAAGGAGGTGCACCTACAGCTATGGTTCATAATCCGCCACAAGCAGTCTGTGGTGAATCCGCTCCAAGTCGTGCAACTGTGTTCTGCTGGGTGGCAGGTTTCACAGCCGGAAGTGCGAGTGCCAAAAAAGGAATCAGCCCTGGATGTCGTCGCCCATCTCGAACCCTTGGTATGATTCATCAGGTGTCACACATAGAAATGAACGACAGGCATGTGACTGTGGAGGTTCCATTCTTGGCACTTGCACTTGCACCCAACAGAACACAGTTGCACGACTTGGAGTGGATTCACCACAGACTGCTTGTAGCGGAATATGAATCATAGCTCTAGGTGCACCTTATTTATACATGAAGAACGTGGTACACCTTTGATCTTCCATGCTGAAATCTTACACCTCAGCTTGGCAGCAGCTTACTTATCCACATCTCCGACTACACTGTGAGAAACAAATGCCTGTCACGTGGCGCTGTGTGCAGCTAGGGAAATGAAACTCGGGCGGCGCACAGTCCAAGCTCACCGCTCTTACACACCACCCTCACGTCAGTTCTTGGTTATGGCATACATACACACGGAGCACAGTCTCAATCAATTCTGAACGACTTGAATAAATAAAATAATTTATCTATTCATTATCTTCTTTGTCAATTCTTTTGTAATTCAGGTTAAGGAGAATATGCCATAAAGTCAACGGACACCTTCTTCCATACCTGCTAGTATACTATCTTGGTATCTTACTTGTTAAATGTGGGAACTATAAGAGAAAGAGTTTGGAAGACTTTGCTCTCAAGCCAAATCAGTAATATTTCCACTAAGACGAAGTCGGTCCTTCTAGGCAGCATTATAACCAGGGCACGAATGTAAGGTGCAGTACCTTCCCAAAAATATAGCTGTTTTCATACCAATCGCTTCAGACATATATTTCAGGACATGAAATCAAGTAAAATGAACATACTTTGTTGCACCTTTTCGCGAGATTAACACATTTATCCCCTTTTAACCCCCTCTTTGATGCTTCAGTAAATTATTCCATTCTTTTTTCTTTTCATGTGTTAAAAAATGTATAGAACGGTACAGAAAAATAAATAATTTTCACTCTTCTTGAGCAGCTACATAAAATCCTATAGTCTCATTTTGTAGAGCAGAACGAGAGCTATAAAATGGTATAATACAATCATTGTAGCTCCAATAGTTCCAAAGATAATGTAGCAAAACTCGCGAGAGAAAACACAAACTTCAACAAAACCTATTCGGCAGAACCGCAGTTCTCTATGCGGTCCGCGCGCATTATATATAAGAAGGCGCAGAAAAAGAGAGCATTGAATAAAGCATTTTATCAGTACCTTATTTTGCACCTTTTTGAAAACATTTTCAGAACCATTTGCTTAACTTTTCCGACCATAATGTTGCACTCTAAAGTTATTTCCCTAGTTATAACGTATTTTTCTTATCCCCGGAAGTTTTTAAATATTATATGTAAATTTCTCTGTCTTTCCAGGATACTATTAAACCGATGAAGAAAACAACAACACCGAAGAAGCTTTGCGCGAAGAAAATGCATTTGGATATGTTCGCGCTTATAATGTTTCCTTTGATGTTTTTGTGTTTTAATGCCGTGTATTGGACCACTTACCTTAGTAAGAGAGAATCACTTCACATTTGAGGGTGGTTCCATTTAAGAAGAAACAAAAGACTTCCGTGAAGTGCCTAAAACAAGCATGACATTTTAAATTGGAAATATTCTTGAATAAAAATACTGCTAAAATGTCTTCAATCCGATCTTAAAAATTTAATCATCCCAAGTTTAGTGCATCACTCGGGGATTTTGTCTATATTAACAATGATCCTTGCCAATTTGTGCCATTCTCAGGAGTATACCGCTAAGCGAAGTGGATACAAGCAAAAACATGGGGATTGTGCTCGATAGACACTTAAATCGGGAGGTACAAGTAGAATGTATTGTGAAAAACTGTATGGACAAACTTAAATCTTTGTATCATTTAAAACATACTCTGGACGCTAATGGTAAAGATCGCCTTAAGCATGCACTCGTCCTATCTAGTGGGGCAGCTTAACGTCGAATTTCGCTTTAATGTGGACACACCGGACAAAAGGACAATTTTTTTTCCAGGCACTACTTAGGTGCTTAGCTTTCAAGTTTTGATGGGAACCAACTCCTCCGTCGGCCATCTTGGATTTTATAGCGGCCATTTTGAAATACATATAGGTATATTATCAATATCTCGGCTTCTAAATCACGTATTACCACAAACTTGGTGTCTAAGTATACATATTTGAGGTCAGAGAATACAACTACACAATTTTTAAATGTATCAGATTATATATTTATTCACTAATATATGTACCAATTACAAACTATTCACCGATTAACTGTTTTTTCCGGCGTGTCTACATTTTCTAATATGTTTTTCTATTTTGTTTCAGATTGAATTGTAATACAAGATGGATTGTAAGAAGTGCATGATTTGTCAGAAAACAACTTCAGAAAATCTAGAATGTCCACTCAATGCACATGGAATCGGAGACACCGACAACACCATACCGATCTTTCTTGATCAATGAGTTTAGAAGCTTGTAGTCATTGTCAGTAATACTAAATTTTGGAAGCGACATGAGTGCGGATGCACTGGTCCAAAACCATGGTGCATGGCACAAATCTTGTTACGTCAAGTTCAGCAATTTGAAGTTGGATAGAGCTAAAAAGAGGGGAAATACTTCAGGAGGCAGCACAACTGTGGAGAAACGATCCCGGCGTAAAGCGAGTGACAAAATGGTGTGTTTGTTATGTCGTGGAAGCGATGGACTCCTTCATGAATTTCGAACATTAACATCTGATACGAGCATACGAAGAATGGCAACAGAACTGCAAGGAACATAGTTGTTGGCAGCGTTAGAAGATGGTGATCTCATTTCCATTGACGCCAAATATTGCAACATTGCAATGTTATACAACATTGAGAAATCGCTACCGGTCTCACCTAAGGAAACTATAGCAGGATTTGGTGGGAGTATCTGCAGAGGAAAGTCAGATAAAGGCTAGATCACTTGTGGAGCTAGAGAAGTGTGGAAGATGGGACCTTCTACTTTACATTTTCAAAGTTGCATGAACTGTATGAGAACCGATTTAAAATCCTTGGCGTTGAGAAGGAGATTAACAGAACCAGATTGAAGGAGAAAGTGCTAGCTTACTTTTCACAAGCGCAAGAACAAAGTGATGGAAAGTATAAGGTTTTGGTGTTTGAAGAAGGCATGCGGGAAATGCTGCAGCAAGCCATGTCATGTGATTACAAACATGATGTCCTTTTGTTAGCTAAGACTGCCAAGTTAGTGCGCAAAGAAATTGCAAGTTACACAGGTTTCCACTTCGATGGAAATTTTCCTTCTGGATGTCAAGAACAGTCAGTGCCAACTGCTCTGAAGACCCTTGTATGTATGCTTTTTAATGGTGCTGATGTAAGTGATCAAGATGCCATATATTCACAGGCGAATCTCACAATCTGCCAGACCATTGTCCTTAACTGCAAGAAACATGTGTCTGCATCTATAATTCAACATCTTTCATATACGATTTCATAATACGATTTATTGTATTTTAATTGTATAATTATGTATTTTATGTCACTTTTCATGTATTATTTGAATTGGTGAATAGTTGGTAAATGGTATCATATCATTAGTAATATGTGTAGTGAATACCGCATTTAAACTTTTTTCATACGATTGTATAAATTTGTTAATTTTCCAAACTGTTAATCCGTGAATAGTTTGTAATTGGTACATATATTAGTGAATCAATATATAGTCTGATACATTTAAAAATTGTGTAGTTGTATTCCCTGACCCCAAATATGTATAGGCTACTTAAGACACCAATTCTTTGGGCCTAAGTGATTTAGAAGCCGAGATATTGATAATATACCTATATTTCAAAATGGCAGCTATAAAATCCAAGATGGTCGACGGAGGAATTGGTTCCTATCAAAAATTGAAAGCTAAGCACCTAAGTAGTACCTGGAAAAAATTTTGTGCTTTGGTCTGGTGTGTCCACATTTTCATGATAAGCTGCCCTAATAATCCACATTAGACTATTGCGCTCCAGTGTACAGTAATATCTCCCAGGGCATAAATTATAAAATTAAAAAAAGTCAGAACTGTTCTATACGTTTCATATTTAACCTAAAAAGATAAAAACATATATCCCCCTATTTAAATAAACTTTCTTGGCAAAACATTAACAATAGAAGAAAATACTTAATACTCATTTTGATGCACAAAATTCTTAAAAGTGGCTCCCGAAAATACTTATCCGATAAGGTCTGTTCTCGTACAACATCGGTAGAACATAATATCCGCAAGAAACAGACTCTAAAAATCATCAAACATGAAACCGCCACCCATAACAAGTCCTTCATTGTTACAGGGATCAGGGAATGGAACACACTGCCTGCACCATTGACTAACATTATTTGCCATCAAAGTTTTAAGAAAAAACTCAGGAACTTACTATTGTCCCAACAAGTACATTAACCTTCATATGTTAACAATTGCACCTGTATTTACATATCACACAATGCATACCTAACACCGCCCCTCCCCCCACCGCCGCACACACACAATGAACTAATGAAGACTTATTACTTATCCTTACTCAACAATATCATTTTATTATTATATAATATATATAGTATATTTATTGTATTATCATGATCAATGCTTTTTTTCTTTGTTTTTATTCATTTATTGTATCTCTGACAAGTGTTGGTTGTAAGAACGACACAAGGCCGAAACACGCCTTCTTAAATAAAGTCCATTCTATTCTATTTGATACGCACCCACTTATTGTATCATTTTAAGTGTTTAATATGTTAATTGTCTGTGATTACGTAATTTGTTTTGTTCAATTAGGTAGTCTGTTAAGGTTATGGACTAACCTTAAAACATTTGATTGTGGGTTGTGAGGTGAGAGATATCAAGGTACCTTTATAAGGTATGCCATTCCCGAGGTTCCGAGATTTATTCCCATGATGCTGTGCGCGCTATGACGTCATTAAGCGGACAGAATGGAACTTACTTCGTTATCGTATACGGAAGCTTGAGATAAATGGGTCTATTATTTACTTATACACACTTTTTCTTGAATGCCGGTAGAATGAGAACAAATCATCCTGTTTGTGCTCTTGCCACGTGCAATAATAATAGAAGAAAATCGCCTGGAATAAAGTCATCATCGCTTCCCAAAAAACAAGTTGCTGTAGCAGGATTGATTCAATTTGTTCCTCCAAATTTCGGACTTACTCAGTGGTGTAACCACAGGGGAGGGCAGGGGCATTGTCCCCCAACCTTCGACAGAAGTCAATTCTAGGGGGGGGAACATTGATGGCCAAAGGCACCTGCAGGGGGCACAGAGGAGAAATTGCCCCCTTCTATTTCAAATTTTATACAAATAAAAATACATTTCGTAAAATTTTCTTGCTCGCTTCGCTTGCAGTGCCAGCTTTTCTGAGTCTCGTCAAGTTCAGAGACGTAGCTAGGGGGCGTCGGGAGTCGGCCATGGGCGCCAAATAATCTAATTTTAAAAAAAATGTGAAAGAGAGAATGCCTTAGCGCCATGTGATATTATTTGTCCCTTATTAAATCAATATTGTTTTAAATTGCAAAAATTGGATCAAAAAATTTTCTTTCTCGCTTCGCTCGTAATATAATTGTTTTTTGTAATGTGATGTATGTAAATAATATGTTTTGTATATAATATATGTAATGAAAAAACTTTGAATACGTACATAATTTAGTGTTAGAATCTTGCATATGTATTTTCTTATTTTATGTCGCTCCATGTTGCATATGTGTAAAACATATGAAAGTTATACATGTTATATGTACAAACAAATATCTTCGGCATGCATTTATCATTCATTTTCTGCCATTCAAAAATACAGTTTGTGTGCTTGTTTTCAATTATTAGCTAATGTAAAATTCCTGGTGTTGAAAAAATATTTCAAATCGTTTGTTCCAAATAAATGCTTTAGCACAGACATCTACCTCCCTTTTGCGTAATTTATGAGGATAATAACGTATTTGATACTACTACTACTACTACCGCTAGTAATAATAATGCCATTATTAATGTCATTATTATTACTATTATTATTATTGGTACGTTTATCCTGGTACTTTCTCCCTCCAGATAAAAATTCGTGGTTGCGCCTCTGGCCTTACTTCCACACTCGCCTTCCGTATCATCACGTATGCAACTTTCAAAAACCTTTACACAATCGAAACTCAGTTTCTAAGTATTGCTTCATTGAATATTGAGTGCAAGATAAGATTTATTAGCTTTGAAGTTGAAACATCGTCCGCGAAAATAATACTTTGAACATCTCGTAGGTAGCGAACACTAATTAACAATTGCACTGTTACTTTACTTTATGTGCGTTTGTTGAGAAATTGTGCTGAAAATATAATGTACGACTTACAGGACAGGCGTTTCTCCCCTGCACATCCTTTCAATCTTCTCGTCAATCAATGAGAGGAGCTGTCATGTAAATAATGACCAAAGAAGCTATTCAATCAGGCCCGTAGCCAGGAATTCTTTGTAGGGGGGGGGGGGAGCGAAGTCAATCCTAGAGGGGGCAAATTTTTAACATATTGTGTCGCATTGGCACATATTATGGTAGGGTACACAGAGGTACTTGCCCCCCTCCCCCAAAAGCTATAAGTAACAGAAAAGGGATGGTATCTTGAAACTGCAACGAACCAAAAAAAAAAAAAACTTCGAGCAACATCAAATAGCAATATTTCGATAATGACCTTTCCAGGTTGCCAAAGAATATAAAGTTTAACATAAATAGGCTAATAGGGACTGTACCTACTTGATATCGTAATTGATTGATTTGGTGTTTTAAGTCCACTTTGTGCACACTAAGGCTAATTGGGACTGGACCTACAGTTTAAAGTGGGATCCGAACCATTATGTGCCTTCACCCTACTTGATATTTACAGGTCGATAATGTTAATTGATGACTAACAACAGCTTTGGGCCTCTCTGCAGAACTGATTAAGGGAGCCCTTTATAAATCATGCTTCATAATGATTCCCTCTAGTTTCCAGTATGCAAGATTTTTTACGCACAAAGGAATCTATCGACAATCCAACAACACCATTGTGTTGTGTTGTACAAGCAAAATCGGATTAATTACATAATAATTGTTAGGATCTGCACTTTGATGAATTGTGGAAAAAATTGTAATACTTTTTTGACCTTGCTAAAGCATTAAACCATGGGTTCCTTAGTCCACCACGGACTCTATTTCCTTCAAAGGGGAGACTCTTGTATCACTACAGACAATGTTTGCCTACTGGTTACGTTAACCATTTTGCAAAATATTGTGTGAATTGTATTATATTATAGTTGAAATACATGTTTCGACACCTGAAAAAAATAGGAATCCCTTGATTGACCAATGACTTCTTGGATTACATCATATTTGATATTAAGTTTCATAGAAAGAAATTGTTTTTTAATAGGGCACAAATAATTAACGATTCGTTAATGTTGCCAGTAGTTCGACTCCTTCTCTTATTCAAGAACGTTCCCTCTCGCGCTTTCCAGAGATTAAAAAAATATAATGAATCGTCCTACGTGTGGCGCTACGTTTACAGCTTCCAAATGCTGACAAGTCTTTGCATAGTGTTGCGACAACACCGAAAGCGCAAGAAAAGTTTTAATGCAATATTATCAACAACAGGGTTATAGAACATTCTCCGTGTTGCCTTGGTAAGTATATCTCTCCTTATATATTATCGGCACACTATTTTAGAAAACAAGAACCTAATTTTGCCGGACCCTCTGGCTGAGTGGTTAGCACATCGCGCTGCGACGCCAAGGGTCCCGGGTTCGAATCCCACTCGGCCATGGTTGTGTGTGAATGTCCATTTATCATTTTCATCATTTCATCACTCATTCCCATCTTCGTAAATTAGCTAAGAGGAACAAAACGCGAAGTAAAATAAAATAAATCAAATCCAAAAAAAAAAAAAATTATGTAGTGTAAACTGAAAAAATTAAGGGGGGCTCCAGCCCCCTGATCCCACCTTGGGTGCGCACTATTAACAATAACAGGGTTCTAGAACATTCTGTGTCTTGGCTCGAAAATTATTTATCTCAAATTATCATCACATTATTTAAGAAGCCATGAACGTAATTTTATGTAGCGTAATTTCCTGAATGGGGTGCTGGAGACCCCTGATTCCCACCTTGGATACGTGCTTGACTCGATAATTATTCCTCTCCTTAAATTATCGTCACATTATTTTATTTCCGACCACAAGAAACCAAATACCTCATTTTATCTATTGTAAACAGAAAACTTTTTGGGGGGTTCGAGCCCCCTAAGCTCCCCCTTGGATACGTGCCTGCTACGAGTGTCCCTTCATCAATTTAAACTAATCATCACTCATCCTGTTCGTCGCGATTAGCCAAAAGTGGAAGAAGACGATAAATAACAAAAACAAATTTATCCTCATCGTGGCGATCAACTGGAGAATGTTAAAAGTAGCGTAAAAATATTAAAGGGAAATTCCAGGACATTCAGTAAAAAGACATATCAGAATATTCCCGGACAAGAACTTTCCTTAGAATGAGACATTTAAAATAAATGCAATAGGTTAGCTGGAAAGAAAAGCCGGCAGTGGAGTACAGCCTGCAGGGACAAGATATCACGCAAAAAATAAACTATGCATTGTTTTGGAATAAATGTATTCTTCTATCGCGTATTTGACCTCTTGCTGTCAAATCAAATTAACAGCTTTGGTGTATAATATCAAAAGATGCATGAAAACACAGCGTTTCATGGGCCATCTGCTACATTCTACGCATAGCTTTCTACCGCTCGTGTCCGCTTGGTGACGTCACAAGCTCTAGCCAATAACGTGCAAGTCGCGGAGTGGCCCCCCCTGGAGAGATATTATGAATGTTGCTGGATAATGGAAGTGATTTTTCAGGACTAATTTTTCCAAAAATTCATTGGTGGACTTCGGAGTGCGAGACAGCAAAAGCCAACCGAAAAAGGAGTGAGAATCATTTTGCTTCATATCCTACCCTTGAAAATCGAATATTATGGAAAAAATCAATAGCACAAGGAAAAAAAATATTTCTACAAGCAAAACGTGAAGCGTGGATTATATATTGCAATTCAATAGACATGCAGGAATCATCCCGAAATGTGTGGCATAAATTTAATTCCTTACGTAAACCATGTCCACCTCGTAGAAAACCTATAGATAATAGTTGGCAAGACCAATTTTTAATGCTTTTGGCTCCACCATCAGTACACCTTCCATATAAAAAAATAGAGGAAAATATTTCTAACTTTTCACTTGAATTCCCTCCCATTTCTACAGAGGAATTAAAAAACATAATTAATAATATTAAACCCACTGCACCAGGTTTAGATGGAATACCATACCAAGCCATAAAATATCTACCTAAAGCAGGTTTAGATATTCTTGTATCTTTTTACAATAACATATTCCGTACCGGTATAGTACCGAGGGAGTGGAAAGATTATATAGTTCTCCCAGTATTAAAAGCAAATAAATCACCACATTGTGCTACATCTTACAGACCCATAATGTTAATTTCAGTTTTGGAAAAAATATTCGAACGAACGATATACCTCAGAATTACCTGGACACTAGAACGTCAACGTTTCTTCTATCCTACTCAACTTGGCTTTAGAATCAATTATGGCAGTCAAGATGCAATAGCTATCCTAAGCACTGCAATTCAAAATAGCAAAATTAGTCGTTCACACTGTTATAGTCTTTTTATAGATGTGGAAAAAGCATATGATTCTATCAATTTACATATGCTTTGTAACAAATTAGAAAATCTTTTCATTCATCCTCAATTATCGTTAATCATATGGAACCTATATTCCAATAGAAAGATATATGGATGGTTCTCAGAAACAATTAGTGACCCTCGTTTCACTAGCATAGGAATTCCTCAAGGTGCACCTTTAAGTCCTTTATTATTTAATATTTACACAAATGAAATTCACTCCTTACCTCTTTATCCGTTCCAGATAGTACAATACGCAGATGATTTCTGTTTTTACTGTACTACAGATGATGCAACCCAAGGTATAATCAAAACACAGAGATTAATTAACACCATTAGAGAATGGTTTCATAATGCAGGATTAACCCTTAGTGAAAATAAATCCAAAATCATTTGCTTTAATAACAAACGCACAGATAGTTATCCCAATAATATTTTACAAATTTCTGACATCCCAGTGACAGATTCTCACAAATATTTAGGTGTACATTTTGATAGACGTTTTACATGGAATACACACATTTTATATTTATTAAACAAAGGTCAAAAGTTTTTAAACATAATTCGTAGCATGACAACAACAAAATGGGGAGGCCACCCAAAAATTTTACTTCTCTTTTATAGAAATTGCTTTCGCTCATTTTTCGACTATGCAGCTTTCAGCTACGGGGAGCAAAATCCAATATACTCGACAAAATAGATATATTACAAAGAAAAGCATTGAGAATTTGTCTAGGTCTTATGCAATCAAGCCCCAATGTAAGTGTTTATATGGAGAGTAAAGAGACTTCTTTGAGTCACAGGCGGATTCAATTAACAATAAAATTTCTCCTTAAATCATGGGAAAATCATCCTCATCCATTTAATAAATTGTTTGAAATACAAAAACAATGGGCTGAAGCCGATGTAATAAATCCTCATACCACCTCATATTTCCTTGTATACTGTCATTAATTATTTCCAGAACTTCGATCTAATACTTTCACTCTCTTACATCCTTTGATCTATCAACTAGATATTCCATTATATACTCAATGTTCAATCCACTTCAGAGATCTAGGTTTACATGCATTGTACAGAGAAAAATGGCCAAAGCATGTAATGATTTACACCGATGGTTCTAAGAATAACAATAGTGTAGGATGTGCCTATTACATCCCAGAGAAAAACATTTATCAACAATTTAGATTACCTATAGATTCATCTATTTTTACTGCGGAAAGTTACGCCCTATACAAAGCCTTACAATATGGAATAGCGGAAGACTAAAAAAATTCTTCTCCTTACAGATTCGCTGAGTGTTCTTCAAGCATTATCTACATCCTATCCCAAATTATATCACCAATCATATCTTATTATTTTAATTATTCAACAAATTCAACTTGCTTGCAAAAGAAACATTGACATACAATTCAGTTATGTCAAAGCACATGATATTAATGTAGGAAATGTTAGAGTGGACATATACGCTAAACAGGCCAGAGATTTACAACTCATAAGTTTCAATAGGTTAATGTATACTGATTTATTACCACGAGTAAAAATCAAACTTATGGAACAATGGAATGAATGGTGCAAAGATCAATTTAAGTTTGTGGGCAACACATATAGATGGATTGCAGAATTTAAATCTAAAGTCCCTTGGTTCAATTCATACACACTCCCACGGCAAGTCATAGTTTTTATTAATAGATTAAAAACAGGACACGTACGTACACCAGCACATTTAGCAAAAATAAAAATTAAAACTCAAGAAAATTGTAAATGTGGCAATAATAATCCTGATGCTCAACATTTAATTCTAGAATGTCCAATCTATTCAGATCAACAAATCATACTCTACAAAGGTTTTCAACGTTTAAAAATTCCATTTCAAATATCACTATCATCCATTTTAACAGATTTATCCCCTTCATTAATATGGATGCTGTATGCATATTCTCGAAAATGTAGACTTGAAATATAAAGTGATTTTTAAGAAACAGCAAAATGGACAAAAAAAAGTGAATTATTTATAATAATTGTTATATATTTGTGATTCCGATTAATTTGTGAGACTAACTGCCAACTTTAGAAGAAAACATTAAAAGAAATAAAAAAAAAACAATAACGATGTCCAAAGTCGACAAGATAATGCTGACAGGGACAAAAAAAAGAAGAAGAAGAAGAATAATGGAAGTGATTTTGGAAATGTGAATGTGTTAATTTGTGTAGTGAAGAACAATTATGATCTTAATACCATTTTGTTTCTAATAAGAAGTTTAATTGCGAGTGCAAGTGTAATATATTAACTGACATCTAAATATATTTTTTGTGTGCGAGAGTTAGTAAGGTTTACGTAAGCATATCCTTATCTGATTTCCCACAACCTGAGGGCTTCAAAGTAGGCTGATAAGTATCATTCTCGCCGTCGAGGAATAAAAGTAAATAGATCCATTGAGACTAAACCAGGGAACGTAATATATTCCATGCTAATAACTTCCATGTGCAATATTAGATCGCGTAGAACACAATCAAGAGGTCAAGCTATTTCGCTTCTTTGTCCTGAAGTTACTGTAGTATAGATAGGTAGAGTCAACAGGTTCAATCACTTCATTCGGACAGTGTAATGTTCAGGATAAATTTTTAAAGTTGTAGGGATGATACGGTTTGAATTCCTTCAAGGCTGTCAGGAACTATGTCTGAGAGATACAATTTAACACTAGAAGGACGGGACCACTCATTTTTGACGGGTGACAATGTTAATTTTACTCCACAGCTTTCATGTTCTGTGACTTTTAACAAATATTTATGCTCTCCACTTGTGTAAAAAAGTAAACTTCTATATCACATAAGAAGGCAATTACATTGGATTACTATTAGTACGATCAACCGTCATTTTGACGGGAACAGTTCTTACGTAGATACATCTGTTAGCAGTAGCGTATTCTAAGTGTGAGTGAATCTTAGTTCATCTTTGCTCATTGTTGTTTGTCTAACGGACGTATTTTCAAGTCGAATGTTACTTCAGATCAGTGAACGATTGATTGATTGATTTAGTTTATTTTACTTCGCGTTTTGTGCCTCTAGGCTAATTTGCGAAGATGGGGATGAGTGATGAAATGATGAAATTGATGAATGGACATTCACAAACAACCAGGCCCCAACGGGATTCGAACTCGGGACCCTTGGTGTCGCAGCGCGATGTGCTAGCCCCTAAGCGGAAGCTTCCCCCATTACACTTCATTCACTCATATAATTTCACTCACATTTCTATGTCGGAACTTTTCAGGACAGACAATCACAAATACCCATGCCATACCCGGGACTCGAACCCGGAACCCCTGGCGTTGTAGCGCGCTCTGCTAACAACTCCGCCACGGAGGTCGACACCACTCGGCCACAGGGTAAGGCAGATCGGTGAATAAATTATCTAGAGTAAAATATTGGCAACCTCTATTCGCTTACTCTATTTAGCTCACTGCAGTGTCCAATATGTCACCCGAACGTGGCTTACTGGATCGTGACGTAGCTACCTCATTATCTCCGTTATTTGTCAGACGTCGAATCTGAGGGAGAGGACAATGTTTATGAATATGATGACTGCCGAGTTGATAATGACAATGCCGGAATAGATGTTCATTCCATACAACTTACGTACTTTTCTACACTTAGTTTTCAGATGAAGATGTTCAGGTTGATGACAATGCATGTGAGGGTCTGCAGATTGATGTTTCCTCCTTTATTGATTTTTACTGATTGATTTTGTTTGTTACTTCGCCTTGTGCCACTTTTGGCTAATTGCGAATTGAGTGATTATATGATAAAATTGATGAATGGACACTCACAAACATCCATGCCCAGGCCGGGATTCGAACCCGTGATCTTTGTCGTCGTATCGTAATGTGCTAACCACCACGACATGAGGGCCGGAGTTTTCTCCTTTCCAAGTTAGTGATCGTGTATTTCTATTTTTTGTGATAGAATATATTTTTCAAAAGTTCCGAAAAATGACAAAATCATTCGTAATCTATACAGTAAAGAAAAATGTTTCTACGAACACAAAAACTCAAAATAAATAAAAATACACAGTAAGTAAATAAATAAAATACACTCAAAAATAAATAAATGAAATAAATACATGAAATGCACTTACACACCATAATGTTGACAGGTGATTTATTTATATATTTCGTAATTATAATTTTGATGCTAAAAAGAATTACATAATAAATGGAAGAGTTAAAAATGAATAATTCATTGATAGTTTATTTCACTTCGCTTATATGCTATATTTGGCTAATCGCGAAGATGAGGATGCGTGATATGATGAATTTGATGAAAGAATACTCACAAAGAACACGCTTGCCCAGGCAGAGATTCGAACCCGGGGACCCTGGCGTCGTAACGTGTTGTGTTAATCACTTCACAGTGGAAATAAACAGTGACAATTATGTGGAATACTAGTAGTATTTATTTAATGCGGTAAGCATTTACTAGTGGTTATTGAGGTAACAAATACTCCCTCTGTCCCATAATTATAGTCCGGTATGCCAAAATGGTATTAGAGGAATGACAGACGAAGAGGCAGATGGAAAGCACAATTTGTACTGATCCTTGAGTAATAAAGTTGTATGACTCATTCCCATGTTTAATGATCTTCTTCTGTATACTCCAATGTCACAGGTTGAATATCGGGCAATTATTATGAGGCAACAAACAAAGGTGTACCAGACAATAATTATGGGACAGAGGGAGTAATATTTACAATAAGTTTTAATAAAAACAGTAATGATATTTCTTATCCAGACTTAAAAAAATATATATTCAAATTTTAAAAGCACTGCCAGAAGTACGGGTTATACACAGTCAAATGATATAGCTGAGCTGATACCAGGTATATGCACACAGGTAGGTAAATCAAAAAACATAAAAAACAACCGAGTTATCAGTATTGCTTTAGAAACAAAAATAATCATCTGTTTTGTCTGTCGGAACCTCAATAGAATGCATTTAGGGACTTTCTTTTAATGCTAAGACATTTAGGGATTTTATTTTGATGTAAGAGAACCTAACTACGAAAGCATACCTATATTGAACAAAATCTTAAGAAGTAATCCATAATGTGTATTAACAAATATAAATTGAATTGAACCGTGTAAAACACAAATATAAGTTGAATTGATCCATGTAATAAATGAGTGCGTAGTATAATGAAATCGCAATTAAACAAAAGGAATTTGACCCCCCTTGATAATATAAACTGAAGCAACACTTTAACACATGCCACATTTCATGTTCTTGAGTAAGCCATGATGTCATTTTATAATTCTACATTATATACAGTAGAGCGTCGATTATCCGAACGTCGGTCAACCGAACGACCGCTTAACCGAACTGTGTACTCGCTCACTTTCAGATATCTGTAATGAAAAAAGTACGTGACTTAGCTGCTCGTAAGCGTGTAGGCTTGCTTAGACAGACCAAAATAAAGGATTTTCTTAAACGTTAATTTTGTGTACTGTGTGTATTGTTCATGCAAAATGCGTATGTAATATGTACATATTTTTGTTTAATAAACTGTACCACATACTATATATTCCTACTAAAGTTGCCTTTGTACGTTACTTTGTAATACATACTTACAGAGATGCCTGTTTTTATGAATAAATTTACTGTACAGTACTTCTTTTTGGCAAATAAACATGTACAGTTCGATTATCCGAACAAACCAGTTTTCCGAACACCCATGTCCCCCAATTACTTCGGATAATCGACGCTCTACTGTACTATATTTTTAAATGTGCTCACAGAGACATACCCACCGTTTTACACACACCCGTACAAGCAAGTACATAACATCGTGCTTAAACATAGTCCAAAACAGTATACGTTAATGATAATTCATTTTAAATACCGTAGTTTGTTTTGTCTTGCGTAGTAGTTGTGCTGTCTAATTTGTTTGTGTTTGTCTTGTGTAGTAGTTGTGGTGTGTAGTTTGTTTGTGTTTATATTGTGTAGTAGTTGTGGTGTGTTTGTGTTTATATTGTGTTATAGTTGTGATGTGTTTGTGTGTGTCTTGTGTAGTAGTTGTGCTGTCTAATATGTTTGTGTTCGTCTTGTGTAGTAATTGTGCTGTCTAATGTGTTTGTGTTTGTCTTGTGTAGTAGTTCCTCCATTCATATTGGGGGTTAGGCGTAGAGCTGACAACTCTGCACTGTAAAAAGACATGTCAAGAAACAGCAATATAAGGCCATGGATGTTCCCAAGGTAAAATATTCCGGAGGTAAAATAGTCCCCCGTTCGGATCTCCGGGTGGGGACTACTTTGGGAGGTCCCTGGACTAAGGATAAGATCTACGTTAGGAATAAGGATATTAAATTAGGCACCTGGAATGTTCTGAGCCTTTACCGGCCTGGGGCATTTCAGTGTACAGTTAATGAGATAGTTAAGTATAAATTAGATGTAGTAGCTGTCCAGGAAGTTAGGTGGCCAGGAGAAGGGAATTGTAAAACTAAAAATTATACTTTTTTCTATGGTGGTACTGAATATCATAATTTTTGAACAGGCTTTTTCATAAATAATAGAATTATCTCGGCTCTTAAAACAGTAGAATTTATTAATGATAGGATATCATATGCAGTTTTACAGGGTAGGTGGTGTAAAATAATTTTAATAAACATACATACACCAACGGAAGATAAAGATGATAATACTAAAGATGATTTTTATACAGAGTTAGAACAGGTCTTTGATAAATTTTCTCAGTATGATATGAAAATTCTGTTAGGTGACTGTAATGCACAGATTGGCAAAGAGGAAACATTTAAACCCACGATTGGTAAAGAAAGTCTTCATGAATTAAGTAATGATAATGGTATAAGATTGATTACTTTTGCAACCTCAAAGAATTTAATTGTGAAAAGTACCACTTTTAAACACAAATATATCCATAAATATACCTGGTCTTCTCCAGATGGTAAAACTCATAATCAGATAGATCATATTCTCATTGATAAGAGAAGGCATACTAGTATAATTGACGTTCGTACACATAGAGGTGCTGACTGTGCCAGTGACC
Source organism: Lepisma saccharinum (assembly GCF_977018435.1). NCBI lineage: Eukaryota > Metazoa > Arthropoda > Insecta > Zygentoma > Lepismatidae > Lepisma > Lepisma saccharinum. The sequence goes on along the minus strand of NC_139243.1, from coordinate 27,091,747 downwards.
ATTATTTAGTAATTGCTAAATTAAGAGAAATACTCTCAGTGATAAATCATAAGCAACAAAATCAAAAAGTTATAAATTTAATACAGGAAAGTTTACTGATGAAAGAATTAAGAAAGATTACCAAATTAAACTGTCAAATAGATTTGATGTTTTGCAGGATTTAAATGATGATGAAAATATAAATGAAACAGACGTAAATAAGAATTGGGAGCACATACGTAATGGAATAGAATCAGCAGCTAAAGAAAGTATAGGATACCATAAACCGAGAAAAAGTAAGCCATGGTTTGATAATGAATGTCATAATCTAATAGAAATAAGAAATCAGGCTAGACTTAGGTGGTTAAATAACTCTGATGATACAAATCTAAACAATTATAATAGAATAAAGCGAGAAGTTAACCGCACGTTTAGAAGTAAAAAAAAGAGATTACTTGAAAAGCAAAATTAACGAAATTGAAAAAAACAGCAAAAATAAAAATATCAGAGATTTATATAAAGGTGTTAATGAGTTTAGAAAGGGGTGGCAACCTAAAGTAAACTTGATAAAAGATAAAGACGGTGATTTTCTAGCTGACCCAAACGATATTCTAAATAGATGGAAGAACTACTTTAATGACCTTTTAAATGTCCATGTAGGAGATAAATCAGAAGTAAATGAAGTCCACACAGCAGAACCTTTAGTTCCAGAACCTAACTTGACTGAAGTTAAAGATGCTATTAAAAGGCTAAAGAATAACAAAGCACGTGGCATTATGTAATACCAGCTGAGTTAATTAAATATGGTGGAAATTCATTAATATGTCAAATTCATAAATTAATTTGTTTCATATGGAATAAAGAAGAAATCCCTCAACAGTGGAAAGAATCCATAATTGTTCCTGTGTTTAAAAAAGGTGATAAAATAAACTGCAATAATTACTGTGGAATTTCTATACTCTCAACAACATACAAAATATTGTCTAACATTCTTTTAACAAGACTAACACCATATGCTAATGAAATTATAGGTGATTATCAATGTGGATTTAAACGTAACAGATCAATTACAGATCAAAATTTTCACATCAGACAGACACACTTGAAAAAAAGTGGGAATATAATCAACATGTCCATCAGCTATTCATTGATTTCAAAAAAGCATATGATTCGGTCAAAAGAGATAAATTATATAATATATTAGTAGAGTTTGGAATACCTAAGAAGCTTGTTAGTATGATAAAAATATGCACCAGTGAAACAGAAAGTAAAATTCGTGTGGGTATTAATATGTCTGACAAATTTACAATTCATGATGGTTTAAAACAAGGAGATGCATTATCTCCATTGCTCTTTAATTTTGCCTTAGAATATGCTGTTAGGAACGTAAAAGAAACTAAAGAAGGACTAAAATTAAATGGTGTGACTCAGTTGTTAGCATATGCAGATGATGTAGACTTACTGGGGGATGATGTGAATACAATTAAGAATAATGCTAAAATATTTTTCAAAACTGCTAAAGAGGTAGGTTTGGAAGTTAACAAAGAGAAAACTAAATATATGCTTACAGGCCGAAACCATGTGTTAGGTAATAATCAAAATCTAATTATTGATAACAACTCGTTTGAACCAGTTTCCAAATTCAAATACTTAGGAGTAATATTAACAAATGAAAATTATATTAAAGAGGAAATAAAAAGTAGACTTAATTCAGGAAATGCATGTTACATCTCTCTTCATAAACTTTTGTCTTCTCGTTTAATATCTAAGAAACTAAAAGTTAAAATATACAAAACAGTAATTTTGCCTGTAGTATTATATGGATGTGAAACTTGGTCCCTTACATTGAAAGAGGAACATAAATTGAGAGTATTTGAAAATAAGATCCTTAGGAAAATCTTTGGACCTAAAAGGGATGAGGAGACAGGTGAGTGGAGAAGGTTACATAATTTAGAACTACTACATAATTTGTATTCATGTCCAGATATTATTAGAATAATTAAATCAAGAAGACTTAGGTGGGCAGGCCATGTGGCACGAATGGGAGAGGAAAGAGGAGTTTACAGGATTCTTGTTGGGAAATCTGATGGTAAGAGACCTGTAGGAAGGCCAAGACGAAGATGAAGGGACAACGTTGAGATGGACCTAAGAGAAATCGGTAGGGATGGAAAAGAGTGTATAGATCTTTCTCAAGATAGGGAAAGATGGAAGGCCTGTGTTGCTGCAGCCATGAACCTTCGGGTTTAAGAAGGCTCGAGAGTTAGTTATTATAATTTTGACAGTGTTAAGTTAACTCCAAGTCTTCCATGATTTAACTGACTATGAATAAACTGTCCTTCTGATCAGATAATTTGTTCCTTTTGTGCCCCCCTATTAGCCACTGCAGGATGCAGAATTTGTAACTAATATTTATAATGATGTGAAAGTAAAAGAAATACAGGAGTTGTTTCACTTTCATAATAAAAGTGGTGACTAATATGGCATGGAAAAACTATACGCATCAAAATGACGAGTTCGTCCTAATAGGTAGTTAGGAAGTCACCTTCCTCCTAGTGTTAAACTTATAATGAAAACTCGCAAGAAGTTATATATGGCATTATACACTCACTGGTACTTACTCTGTTTTGGAGGATGTCGGAAGTGCATGCTAGTTAATTTAAATGTTCAACAAATGGTGCCACGCAACTGTAATACGGATGATCGATTACTCTAATCTAAGCAACAATAACTCAACAATGCCACACATTTCATGCAATCAACTCCATGTGAAACGGAGAGAGAAATGGTCAAATAATTATTCTCTTTATTTCCATCTCTCACCGTTAACCTCTTCTCATCCAGTTTGTGTGCTGTTTGGAACGTAACGAAAGCATGACGTCATACGGGAGGATTGTTGTGAGAATTCGCTGTTTCGACAACACAGCACTTCATTGACAAATTAAAGTAGTGTAGATGGCTGTGGACGAGGTTGAAAGACGTTTGCTTCCCGCTGTATTTTACATCCAGTATCCCCCGTCTTCAGGAATGCACCGACTTACATAGGAGAATTCCACAGGAAACGGAGGTTGCAAAGTACAGGGGAACTGGCTACTACAGTATATGACCGAAGGAAACCTCCATTTCATTTACAATTGATTTGATGCATCGCTGAGAGTTGTTACGGTTTTATTCGTATGCAAAATGTTGAGAACTGTAAAGCTGTTGTATTACGCATTTATTGTTACACCAATCAGCGCTTAGATGAAAGAAGCGTTTAACCTGTATATAACCAGATGCATCAACTGATAACTGTAACTTGTAAATTACAATTTTACTCTTTTGTGAAGCAAGATAAAGGAAATAAAAGTATTATAAACCAAGTTTTAAAATTGTATAATGATAAATGAAGATATGTATAAAATACTGTATTATGATATGAAACGTACGTAGTCGTAGTTCCTGTTTTAAGTTCAATTTTCTCCAATTCATGTACATTCTATTATTTATTTATTACTATTGTCAAATGGTCGAAGTGAAGGGGAACGTGGGTGGTTGGTTTCCTCCAAAAAATGTTTGTGAGCATCCACCCAGTTGTTTTACAGTCACTATGTTATACCATAGAAGCATCTCTCCATCAAGCTTTCAGACGTGTTTTTCGAGTGGTGCTATTTGCGACGTTGCCGGGTGACAGCTCTTAAGATGGGGACGGAGCTTGCTGTGTGGAGAGCGCGTGTGGGGCGATGGAACGCCCGTAGATGCTCAAGTGCTGGGAAATCCTTCGACGTACATAAAGGAAACGTGCACACAGAGACGGCCATTTGTGCCATTCTGCTTACCATGCTGCTAGTGATAGGCGGTGTGGAGTTGAACCCGGGTCCAAACTCGGGAGACGAATTGGACTGCATCTTGGACAAGCTTAAAGCTCTGGACAGTGTACCGTCGGCTATCAAAAATATTAATGACAAACTGGGAACACTACAAGAGGTGTACGAGAAGACGGCGAATATCGAGACGGGGTTAGCATCCATTGGAAGGAGGCTAGAGGAGCTCGAGAGAGAGAACCACTCTCTGCGGGAGGAGAACGAAGATCTGTGGCGTAGGCTTTGTGCAACGCAGGCTGATGTGGACAGAATCATCGGCCACTCGAAAAGGAACAACCTTATTTTCGATGGCATGGAAGAAACTGGCCGTGAGACGTGGCAGCAGTGTGAGGACAAAATCAGGAAGCTGGTGAGGGAGAAGATGGGGGTAGAGCTCGACCAGGAGGCTGTAGAGAGAGCTCACAGGCTTAATTACAAGGTGGCCGGCTGCAGACACATTATAGTGAAGCTGCACCATTACAAAAGGAAGGAGCAGATATTGGCGAATCGGAGGAAACTACGCGGCACATCCGTGTACGTAAGAGAAGATTATTCACCCAGAATTGCGCAGCAGCGACAAGTGCTCACGGGGCACATGTTAGATGCCAGGAGGGAAGGGAGACGCGCGTACGTATCTTACGACAAGCTGATTGTAGACGAATATGTTTACAAGACGAACGACGATTGCTCGGACATTATTTGTGTGGGACAACGGAGAGGACGCGACGATCTGCGTGGTGCTGCCGGAGAGGGCGGAAGATATGGCAACAGCGCAAACGGAAGTGATAATGGAGCCTCTGGAAGCATCGACAGGTTGTCTGATGGACAAGAGGATGACATCGGCACGGGAGAAAGGCGCCCGCAGGAAACAAACTCCGCCGGGGGTACTGGTGCTTGGGGAAGGGGGTTAGTGAACCGGAAACCCCAGGAACGTTTCCAGGAATTCAACCCAAGAGGAGATCCCAGGTTGCGGAGTCGAAGCAGGGGAGGCGTGCCGTGACCTTTGGACCCGGCTGTAAACGAAGGGAGCATCAGGCAGGAACCAGGTGAGTTTATGCGACATTTGGGAGAAGAGGGGGTGGGGGGAGGTGAGATTGGTGGCGAACCCCGAGCGTTTTCGAAACGGGTTTTGAAAATTCTTAGCTGGAATGTAGGGGGCTTGCAGGGCAAACTTTCTCAGTCTGAATTCTGTAGATACGTCACCGAATTTGACATTGTGGTATTTGTGGAAACGTGGTTTAGCACGGCGGAGACGCCGCAGGGTCTGGGAATGGTGGGGTATGCACAGATCATGAAGAGACGGGCTGGGAGGGGGCGGTATCCAGGGGGGATGATGGTGCTCGTGAAAGAAAGCCTACGGGCACAACTGACTAAAATAGAGATTGACTGTAATGGGATTCTAGGCGTGCACCTGTGTAGAGACAATATTAAATTATGCTTGATTGCACTTTATAACCAACCAGTCTCGTCCAAGTACCACAATGACAGATTTTTCGAGCGAGTAGCTGATTTTCTGCACCTTGTCGAAGATAAATATCCGCAGACGGACGTGCTGTTGCTGGGGGATTTTAATGCGAGAATTGGAGGGGAGGATTGCACGACGAACGGGGAAGAGGGGGAGGGAGGGTTAGACGAAGCCTAGATCAACAAATAAATGCGGAAGGCAGAAAGTTGCTCAACCTGGCGGAGAGTTTTGAACTAGAGGTCATGAACGGGAAATACGGGAGGGATTTCGAGGGAGATTTCACATTTGTGTGCGAGGCCGGGATGTCTGTGATTGACTATATTTTTTCAACTTGCGGATTGGCCAATAGGGTGGCGGAGTTCTATGTTGACGAGCGGACAGAGAGTCGGCACTTCCCGTTGGTGCTGGAAGTGGAGTGTCCGATCACGGTTAATTTTAATGCAGTGGCGATTCCTTGGCAGAAAGAACAGGAAACCTCGATTCTGAGGCAATATAAGATTTCAGAGGAGGGGCTAGAGTGGTTCCAACAAGGGTTGCAAGATGATATAGCGGTTATGCTTACGAGGGAAATGGAAAGAGCGTTGGGCGAAGGCGAGGTGGAAAGAGGGGTCTCTTTATACTACCACATCATAATGCGAGCAGCGAGGCACATGTTGCGGGACGCACGTCAACAAGTTCCCAGCAAGGCTGACACGTGGTATAATGACGTATGCAAGATGCACAAACGAATATTGGATCGATCTCTAAGGCAATTCCGTGCTCGCAAAACTGAGCATTCTAGATTAAATTACTTAGAAGAACGCCGGCGTTACGCGCAAGTTTTGGAAAGGGAGAGGGAGCAGTGGGGGGAGAGGAAAGTGAGGGCTCTTCAGGAGGCCATCCAGGGCCGGGATACGAGGAACTTGTGGCGGATTATTCGCAACCTGCAAGGGAGTCGGTATACAATAGGCAGTATCTCTGCACGGAGCTGGAAGAATCATTTTCTCAAGCTGCTGGAAGGGGAGGGGGGGTCAGGGGCTATTCCAAACGAGGGCAGGCTCCAGGGTACTTTTGTTCCAATCCTTGACGAAAGTGTGTCGAGGCTGGAATATGATGCGGCTGTTCGCAAGCTGAAGACCGGCAAGGCGGCGGGTATCGATGGAATCGGACCAGATCTCGTGAAGGTGCTGAATTGTAACGAGCGATTGGCAGAAACGGGAAGGTCTCTGCTCAACAACATATTCAATAGTGGAACCTTCCCAAAAATATGGAAAACGAGCGTTATTTGTCCTCTTTACAAGGGGAAAGGGGATGTAAATGACACTAATAATTACAGAGGTATTTCTCTCCTGCCCGTGTTAGGGAAAGTATATTGTAGTATTCTGTACAACAGATTGAGAAAATGGGCCGATATTTTTAATAAACTGACCCCCCTGCAGGCTGGTTTCAGGTCCAATTATAGCACTATAGATAATGTTTTTGTCCTGAACACATTGATCCAAAGCAAGTTAAACGAGAAAAGGGGAAAATTATATTGTTGTTTTGTTGATTTTGAAAAGGCGTTTGACTCTATCAATAGGCAAATGCTGTGGGGGAAGTTATGGGACATGGGGGTTTCGGCTAGAATTATTAATACGCTAATGAATATGTACAGAGGGGTCAAATTTTGTGTCAAATGTGGGCAGAGGGTGGTGTCTGGGCATCACGAGAGCACGGTAGGCGTCAAGCAGGGATGCATACTTTCACCTTTACTTTTCATTCTTTTTATTAATGACGTTGCTAGCTTCGTGGGAGAAGAAGGAGCTGAAACACCGGAGATAGTCGGGACACCGATACCAATCCTTCTCTATGCGGATGATCTCGTTTTAATATCAAACGAAGTACAGGGGTTACAGCGGGGATTGAACAGACTTAAACAATATTGCACAACATGGAAGTTGAAGGTAAATACACGAAAAACTAAAATAATGGCGTTCAAGAAAGGTTATGTTTTCGCAGCAAAGGAGCGGTGGACCTATGGGGATTCCGAGATTGAAAGGGTCACCTATCTAGGCATCACGCTGAGTATGGCAGGGGAGTGGACAAAGCACATCGAAGGCAGAAAGGGAAGAGCTTGTTATGGGCTGGGCAAGGTAGAGCGACTGCAACGCAAAGTCCCTACAGTCAGTGTGAGATTGCTGGACCAAATTTATGAAGCAACCGTGAAAGCAACCCTATTTTACGGCGCGGAACTATGGGGGAGGGTAGGGCGGCGAGTAGCAAATCAGACACAAGCGCGGTTTTTAAAACAAATACTGGGAACCAGCACGAGTGCAAGCACGTGTGGCGTCCTGAGGGATATGGGAAAACATAGGGAGGATGTCGAAGCGAGGATGAGATGTTTCAAGTACTGGATGAAGCTGGAACAAGGGGCCGGAGACTCACTGAAAGAACAGTGTCTGCGAGTTCAGATTGAGGAAGGGTTCGCACGCCACTGGGCAAGTGGAATTAAGGACGACTTGTACAGAATGGGTCTGGGGGAACTGTGGGAAGAGGTGAGGGGCGGGAGGTGCGAAACTGGGATGTTGCAAATCATAAGGGAGAGGTTGGTGGACGGTAGCAGGCAAGACATCATGGCAGAATGTAGGGAGAAGGTAACGCTCGTCGCCGCACAACCGCCAGGGGTGTGGGTGGAATGGGGGAGAAAACGATATATTGATTCGTGTACGTACCAGCAAAGACGTGGATTCGCCTGGTTCCTGCTAGGGGGTGGAGGCAACACAAACTCAAGGGGCCGGACGGTCGTGCCATCTGCACGTTATCCGGCGGAGAGGAGACGAGGGCTCACATCCTACACGAGTGTGTTTGGTCGGCACCCCTCAGACAACGCAAATGGGGGGACAGTGCAAGGGACAGCATTGAGCAGACCATCCAGGCTATATGTAGGGAGGAGAGGAGTGGTATAACGAATGTAAATATCAAAGCCCTGGGCTCCTATTTTCATGCAGTTTGGAGGGAGCGCAGGAAACTGCTGCAAGGAGTCAGTGAAAGTGAAGGGTACGGAACAGCAGGGGCTCAAGCATAGGTGAAGAGTGTAATGTAGTGTTGTGAAAATGAACAATCTCAAATGCAAGAAGAGGACCACATTGCTATTTATATATGTACATAGTATGTAATTATTTTCCAAATGTTTCTGTTTATAAATGTTTCTGAATGTATGATAAATGGGGTGCATGTTTAAGGTCGGGGTGTTTATGTAACAATATTGTAAGATACGCACAGCCGAAGGGCTCGTATCAATATCAATAAATATCAATATCAATATCAACTCAACCAAACATATCCACAGCTAGAAATTCTCTCTCTATCTATCTATCTATCTATCTATCTATTTATATATATCTTCCTCTTTGAAACAAATCTATTTTTTCACGTATAAATTCATCATGAAGAAGACCTGAATATTTATTTCTGTGAAAAGTGTGGAGATTGATTTTAGAAGTTGATTTTCTTATTTAACAAATGCTTGTTTCTCTTTTACGTATTTGGGCTTTGGGAAACAGTTATTTTTGGTCCTCATGAACACAGAATATATGTTTTCGACTCAAACATTCCCTCCGAAGCTTCTGGGATAGAATCACGAAAGGGGCCTCCCCGATGGCGTAGGTAGGAGTTGCTAATCTAGTCCAAATTAGCCTTACTGTGCATCAAGTGTACATACAAAATACCAATTCAATCAATGGAAATCACGAAACGTAAATTTTAAAAAATATAAACCTATATCATACTAAATCATAGCTTATATTATTAGTTCTGGAGAATATTTAAAAGTTCTGGTCCTCAAATTAAAACAAGAAGATTTGTGTGACGTTTGAACCTGGTTTTGCTCCACTTAGAGTGAGCAAAGAGGCAAATTTTTAATACGTTTAAGTGAGTTACAATGTTTCACAACATTTCATTGTTCATCCTTAAAATGTATGGAGAGAAGTGAAGGACTGCAAGTTAGTATGTGTGCACGATACATGACATACATTTAGAGATTGTGATTATAAAATTTTATTACATCTAAATGTCTTTGAGAATTTGCATTGTATCGACTTTGGTCGAAAATGACCAACACATTTCAAGATAGTGTACCAAAAAATATATTTTCTTCGTGTTTGGTCAGGTAGCACAGCGCGCTACGACACCAGGGGTATCGGGTTCGAATCTCAGCATGGGCATGAGTGTACTTTGTGAGTGTCCATTTATCAATTTTTTTCAATCATCAATCATCCTCATCTTCGCGATTTGCCAAAAGTGGCAGAAAAGCAAAGTGAATTAAGCCCAATCAATCAGTATACAGAGTTGAATATTTTAAACAGCTGGCATGATACCTTGGAGTATATTCAGACATATTTTAGGCAGTTTCAATACGTTACCATTTACAACTTAACGTAACCAAGAGGCTTTATGTCTTTTTAAGTTTGACTTCTTATTTAAATTCAGTTTATGCACAGAAAGGCTAATCGGTTTTGAAATTTAGTTTCTTAAAATCCACTTTATGCGATTAAATGTTAATTTGGACTGGAGTTACAGTTTGAAGTTGAATACGTATCACTATGTGCCTCCACCAGGTATCGAACCGGGACCCCTTGATTATAAGGCGCCGACGTAACCACTACGCCATCGGGGAACCTTAATGTGTTTTTTTCAGGAGATATAGATTTCCATAACAATCTGAGAACAGACAAAAAAAGCTTTTAGCATTATTCCCTGCAAGTGAAATATAAAAATAGTAATGCATTCTACGAACACTTGGATTGGCGATACTGATATTCAACAATCGATTTTGTAATTGCATGTAGAAGGTTCGTGCTGAAATGTGGACCATTGTGTTTTAGTACCATACATCACTTAAGTGTTCTAACTTCACTTGCGTTATTATTATATACATTAGTTTGCAACTTGATTGTGGAGATTGTATCGTAAACAAATAAAGCAATTCCGATTGTTATATATTTCCTGCATCGTGAACACTGGTAAGCCATTAAGAGGGAATTTTTCATGTATTATTACGTCACAGGGTATGCCATTGATTTTCGTTACTCCTTTTCGACATATGTCTCAGAAGGACTTCTAATCGCCGAAACAGGTATCGCAATCTGGTGAATAACAAACTGGAAGGTTTCCTTCAAGGTACGTACGTATCATCAGGTCCAAAATTGATAAATATTAGTTGATTGCGATTAGGTTTATGGGTGCGTCAGTACTGAGGCTATTTGCCCTTGTCAAACCTTGCATGGCAAAAAAACTTTTTCGAAGGCAGAAATATATAGAGAGAGCGCAAGATATCTTTAAAAACGATATCTGCTGTTTATTTATTTATACACGCACTGGGCCATTACGAGTTGATTACGCAAGTGAGTTGATAACTAGAAATATTTTACAAATGGAACGTTTTCGAAACAGATGTCTTAGATACAAGTAAATGGCTTTAAGCGGAAAGAGAGTGCTATTAGGTTTTCTTAGTAGGCGGCCCTTTTGAAGGTCCTTTGAAGGTCACTCAATATTTTAAAATAGAAACCTAATTCCTTGGTTTAATATTTTATTCCTCTTACAAAAATAAATATCTTTTGCGGAAATCATTTTTCCATTCACAGATATTTGACAAGTAAAAAGTGAAAACAGAAATTAACACTAAACGACTCAACCACTGAGGAGAACTGTTTTGCGTCATTGTCTGCAAATCTTTCCTCATCGTGACGATGAAGCATAATAATGAATAGTGAATTGAATGCACAAAGAAATACCTAATCCAAAATGAAGGCTGAAATCATTAATCTTCTGCGATGATTACGAATATTTTATAATTATAAATAGTAATTTCATGGCATACCTCCATCCACCCTTATTTGTGTATTAAGGTTGTTACGTAAGCAAGTTCTCGCCTTGCAGACGATAACTACATCAAAGGAAGCATAGCCTGCTCTTATCTGCCATATACTGGCAGTTTTCAAAAACTGTGCCTCAGTTCTCTGCTGGTAAACTCTTATCAGTAGGGAGTTGCCGTCACGTCTTGGAACACGCAAGTGGATTGCAGTACAGTCAATGTATTCATTACAAGCCGGCAGTGTCCGTGAGTGTACAAGGTAGGGTTCTCTCAAACCCATCCTCCCGTGGCTTATATGGGGTTCTTTGATAACTACACGGAGTATGTGGTTTTCGTCGAGTGAATCTGACTGATACAAATTCTTTGTGAGTATAAAATATCTAAGTGCTTGCAACTTGCGTAAAACTTTAATTTAAAACCAATTTTAATTTGTTCTGATTTATTCAAATGAACTATGGCAACGGTAACGACCTGAGTGAATGATATTTAGGTAAATATGAGTGCTCATAGTTATGGTTTTATGGAGCTGAAGTTAAGAATGTTTGTGCGCATGAACGAAATATTTTAATAATAGTTTTATTCCTTTGTTACACCAATATATTTTTTATATATTTGTTTCGAACATAAATATTGAAAGGAGAATACATTTTATAAACATATATTAGTGGGTCAGGATAAGAAATACATATATCTAAATTAAACTGTTAAAGATTACTTGACTTACTTTGACTTAATTCCTGTTGTTCCCTGTTGTGCCTCTTTCTCGACAGCCTCATTTTCCTTCTTCCCTGCGGGCTTCAGTCTAGTGCCTCTATCTGGACAGCCTCATTTTCCCTTCTTCCCTGCGGGCTTCAGTCTAGTGCCTCTCACTCGACAGCCTCATTTTTCTTCTTCCCTGCAAGTTTCAGTCTAATGCCTCTCACTCGACAGCCTCACTTTCCTTCTTCCCTGTGGGCTTCAGTCTAGTGCCTGTTTCTCGACAGCCTCATTTCCCTTCTTCCCTGCGGGCTTCAGTCTTGTGCCTCTCACTCGACAGCCTCATTTTTCCTCTTCCCTGCAAGTTTCAGTCGAATGCCTCTCACTCGACTGCCTCATTTTTCTTCTTCCCTGCAAGTTTCAGTCTAGTGCCTCTCACTGAACAGCCTCATTTTCCTTCTTCCCTGTGGGCTTCAGTCTAGTGCCTCTATCTGGACAGCCTCATTTTCCCTTCTTCCCTGTGGGCTTCAGTCTAGTGCCTCTTTCTCGACAGCCTCATTTTTCTTCTTCCCTGCAAGTTTCAGTCTAATGCCTCTCACTCGACAGCCTCATTTTTCTTCTTCCCTGCAAGTTTCAGTCTAGTGCCTCTTTCTCGACAGCCTCATTTCCCTTCTTCCCTGCGGGCTTCAGTCTTGTGCCTCTCAATTGACAGCCTCATTTTTCCTCTTCCCTGCAAGTTTCAGTCGAATGCCTCTCACTCGACTGCCTCATTTTTCTTCTTCCCTGCAAGTTTCAGTCTAGTGCCTCTCACTCAACAGCCTCATTTTCCTTCTTCGCTGCGGGCTTCGGTCTAGTGCCTCTCTCTCTCGAGAGCCTCATTTTCCTTCTTCCCTGCGGGCTTCAGTCTAGTGCCTCTTTCTGGACAGCCTCATTTTCCTTCTTCCCTGCGGGCTTCAGTCTTGTGCCTCTACCTGGACAGCCTCATTTTCCCTTCTTCCCTGCGGGCTTCAGTCTAGTGCCTCTCACTCGACAGCCTCATTTTTCTTCTTCCCTGCAAGTTTCAGTCTAATGCCTCTCACTCGACAGCCTCAATTTCCTTCTTCCCTGTGGGCTTCAGTCTAGTGCCTCTTTCTCGACAGCCTCATTTCCCTTCTTCCCTGCGGGCTTCAGTCTTGTGCCTCTCACTCGACAGCCTCATTTTCCCTCTTCCCTGCAAGTTTCAGTCGAATGCCTCTCACTCGACTGCCTCATTTTTCTTCTTCCCTGCAAGTTTCAGTCTAATGCCTCTCACTCGACAGCCTCATTTTCCTTCTTCCCTGTGGGCTTCAGTCTAGTGCCTCTTTCTCGACAGCCTAATTTTCCTTCTTCCCTGCGGGCTTCAGTCTAGTGCCTCTCACTCGACAGCCTCATTTTTCCTCTTCCCTGCAAGTTTCAGTCGAATGCCTCTCACTCGACAGCCTCATTTTTCTTCTTCCCTGCAAGTTTCAATCTAATGCCTCTCACTCGACAGCCTCATTTTCCTTCTTCCCTGTGGGCTTCAGTCTAGTGCCTCTTTCTCGACAGCCTCATTTTCCTTCTTCCCTGCGGGCTTCAGTCTAGTGCCTCTATCTGGACAGCCTCATTTTCCCTTCTTCTTTGCGGGCTTCAGTCTAGTGCCTCTCACTCGACAGCCTCATTTTTCTTCTTTCCTGCAAGTTTCAGTCTAATGCCTCTCACTCGACAGCCTAACTTTCCTTCTTCGCTGTGGGCTTCAGTCTAGTGCCTCTTTCTGGACAGCCTCATTTCCCTTCTTCCCTGCGGGCTTCAGTCTTGTGCCTCTCACTCGACAGCCTCATTTTTCCTCTTCCCTGCAAGTTTCAGTCGAATGCCTCTCACTCGACTGCCTCATTTTTCTTCTTCCCTGCAAGTTTCAGTCTAGTGCCTCTCACTCAACAGCCTCATTTTCCTTCTTCCCTGCGGGCTTCGGTCTAGTGCCTCTCTCTCTCGAGAGCCTCATTTTCCTTCTTCCCTGTGGGCTTCAGTCTAGTGCCTCTTTCTCGACAGCCTCATTTCCCTTCTTCCCTGCGGGCTTCAGTCTTGTGCCTCTCACTCGACAGCCTCATTTTTCCTCTTCCCTGCAAGTTTCAGTCGAATGCCTCTCACTCGACAGCCTCATTTTTCTTCTTCCCTGCAAGTTTCAGTCTAATGCCTCTCACTCGACAGCCTCATTTTCCTTCTTCCCTGTGGGCTTCAGTCTAGTGCCTCTTTCTCGACAGCCTCATTTCCCTTCTTCCCTGCGGGCTTCAGTCTTGTGCCTCTCACTCGACAGCCTCATTTTTCCTCTTCCCTGCAAGTTTCAGTCGAATGCCTCTCACTCGACAGCCTCATTTTTCATCTTCCCTGCAAGTTTCAGTCTAATGCCTCTCACTCGACAGCCTCATTTTCCTTCTTCCATGTGGGCTTCAGTCTAGTGCCTCTTTCTCGACAGCCTAATTTTCCTTCTTCCCTGCGGGCTTCAGTCTAGTGCCTCTCACTCGACAGCCTCATTTTTCTTCTTCCCTGCAAGTTTCAGTCTAATGCCTCTCACTCGACAGCCTCATTTTCCTTCTTCCCTGTGGGCTTCAGTCTAGTGCCTCTTTCTCGACAGCCTCATTTCCCTTCTTCCCTGCGGGCTTCAGTCTTGTGCCTCTCTCTCGACAGCCTCATTTTCCTTCTTCCATCCGGACTTCAGTCTAGTGCCTCTCATTCGACAGTTTGCTCTTTGGACATCCTGTAGAGTCCCTCCGTCTCTTGCCACCACACTGCCCAGGTAAGTAAGGCTATCCACATTTTCAATAATCTCTTCAGCAATACTAAGCGGGTCTGTTTTTTGGAGTTAATCCTCCGTGCCTTGGTCTTCTCGTAGTTAATCACAAGCCCTATTTTTTCACATTTTCTATGAAATCTGCTAGTTTTGTTTGCATATTACTATGTGCTTCAGACAAAAAACACAAACCAGCTGCAAAATCAAGGTATTCTGTTTTCTAGTCTGTTGTTCAATCCCATTGGATACCACGTCTTTTCCATCTTATTACATTTCGCACCACTGCATCGATCACAATCACGAAAATTGTGGATGACAATATGCAACATTGCCTCACTCCAGACTGCACATCTTTTGGCTCAAATACACGGCCCTTCATGTATAAATAAACTCTACATGTATAATCACGATAAGTTTCTCGGATAAGACCAAGAATTTATGTTTGTACTCCATAACGTTTCACTTCCTTCAACATTGCCTTTCTGTTGACCGAGTCAAATGCTTTTTCGAAGTCAACGAAAACTGTATAATGACGAGCTGTTAATGAGGGATCTATATTGTTACGTGCCTAGTTTGCCAAACCCAATCATTAATATGGAATGAACTAGTAAGCGGAAGCGACAACAGATGGCAGCACCATATAAAAGTGGAAAGAATGTTGATTAACGAAATTGGAGGAGACAAAAGATGTTTATATTGAATAGTAGAAACGAAAGATAAATGAGTACAGATTATAATATTGTATATAAAGAATAGGAAACATAAATTGAAAGGGAAATTATAATGATTAATAATATACTCATAGATTGAACGTATAGCAAAGTTAAGAAGTCGAGATGCGATTTTAAAACTAAAGCTATCGGTCATTTGATCGAATTTGTTTCTTCGGTTACCTCTGGAGAGGAGTATATCCGCACATTTTGGTTCTTTTGTCCTTGGTGGCAATATAGTAAACTTTAGTCGCCCCAAAGCACTACGGTTGCGCTAGCTAGTTTAGACGCAGTGGACCACAGGTAGCTATCCTGGGTTTATACCAATCATCTACTTCTTCTATCTCTTTGAAGAATGGATCATCTAGTTCTTATTTCTTCTATTTTAAGCATTTATCTTTTTCTTCTATCCTTTCTGAAGAATGGATCATCTATTTCTTCTATTTATAGCAATCATCTATTTCTTATATCTCTTCTGACGAATCTCGAACTCTTTTTCCTGCACGCTTTACCCTTTTCCTGAACAAAAGCTCATATATATTCATGGGCGACAAATCTGGATATATCGCCACTTCGTATATCAAACCGAAAAGGGACAACCCAGGATCGCTAAAGAAAAGCGCTACCTGTGGCCCACTGCGTCTAAACTAGCTAGCGCAACCGTAGTGCTTTGGGGTGACTAAAGTTTACTATATCGCCACCAAGGACAAAAGAACCAAAATGTGGCGATATACTCCTGTCCAGAGGTAAACGAAGAAACAAATTCGATCAAATGACCGAAAGCTTTAGTTTTAAAATCGCATCTCGACTTCTTAACTTTGCTATACGTTCAATCTATGAGTATATTATTAATCATTATAATTTCCCTTTCAATTTATGTTTCCTATCCTTTAATACAATATTATAATCTGTACTCATTTATCTTTCGTTTCTTTTATTTAATGTAATCATCTTTTGTCTCCTCCAATTTCGTTAATCAACTTTCTTTCCAATTTTCTGTGGTGCTGCCATCTGTTGTCGCTTCCGCTAACTAGTTCATTCCATATTAATGATTGGATTCAGCCGACTAGGCACGTAACAATATTTTCGAAATATCGTGTTGATGATTGATATAAATGATTGTTGAAATACTTGTTTGTTATATGCCTTTTGATTCACGTTAATATTTTTTAATAAACAAGTAAGATAATCCATAATCAGTGCTTAACTATTATTGCAATCGAACATAAGTAGATCATTGGCAGTATTGGTAAATTGTCGCGGCAGAGAAGAAAAGAGTTTTCAGGTTGAGCTAATACAAATATGCGCGTACGAAAGTCTTGGGTGGAACTTACAGAGCGGCTACACAATCGCTCTGGTACCTCCATCAATTTCGTGTGCGAGCAAGAAGGTCATAAAAAGAATACAACGTGTTCATTATATTCAAGAGTATTTCTGGGATTTGATTCTTTGTGCGATTCTGAATAAAAGGGGGAAGGACCTATTTATTTGATTTGTTTTCCTGCAGCTTCGTTTACTTCTTGTTCATACTATTTCTTCCTTCTCTTAATCACATAAATTATTCATAGGTTAAAAAATCTCATTTTTTAATAGATTCTTGGGTGAAGCATACTATACTAGTAGCTGTAAAACCACCTTACATAAGAATCGTAATAGTGAAGAAAAGTCTTGTCGTTACGAAGACAATGATAGCAGAGACAAATGTGGCCTTCCTGCTATACTTCGTAAGCGAAAACAACTATTAGCAGTGCGACTTTTCCTCGATGTATCTCGAAATGAACGTCGTAGGAACGTCACCGCCACAAGCGGCAACACTAATTTTCTGAAAGGGATCATCATGGAGAGTTAAAAAAGTGATGTTGCCAACTTCGCAACCTGGGACAGTGGCCACCATATTAGACTGAAAAATGGCGGCAGGTGAAATACACTTAGCTTCCTGTTTCTCATGATAGAAACGTTAGTATGCTACACAGACTTGAAAGACTGATGTCATTCGAAAGAGAACACTCATACAAAGTATAAAATTATCATTAATCTTAAACTTTGTCGTTGCCCGTTGAATAGAGAAACAAAACACTTTCAAAGATAAATATTTTTCGTGCCCTCGAAATTGTATTTTGTTTCATTACATGGTAAATATCAATCAGATCGAAAATATGGTTATGACAAAAAGTAAAGTACAGTTACTCATGATAATGTTGCAAGTTGTTTGAAGAAGTTATCTCTCTTAGTTCCGAAGTTATGAATCAAAAAATATTTCTCGCCGTTGTATTATATCGCAGATTTTAAACCTGGCATTTCAGACTCTCCAGTTCAGTTTACCAAGATATAACGAAGAAGACACACAACCTCCATGTACATTTGAATACATGTTTCATTCGTAACGATTAACAGTTTTTGAAATGATGCTAGTTTAAAATTATGTGCGAGGGGTGGTCGAAAAAGTAAAGTTACCAATTCGGTCGTTCATTATAAGAACAAGACACGTGATAAGTTCTTGGTTGGAGATACCTCCTATAAATGTTTCGTAAGATACTTAAGGTCCGTTTCACGATGATGTCTAAATAGACAAAGAAATAAAACTGAAACCTATTTTTCTCTCTGAATGGAAGAACTACCTCTGCAAACCATCATCGGCAATTCAATTTCAATCAAATAACATTTACCCAGTTTTTATAATGATCAAGACACCGAGCAAAGGCCGAAAATTCATCAATATCATGTTATAGCATATTCTTTGCAATAATACTGATGCTTGTTTACGATGACAAAATACCAAACTTTAACCCAAAGACTTTCGGCGATATAAAGTCAACGGATTTGCTTTTGAAGCCTGATGGATCACTCCTGTTTGGATACAAATCATCTCTTTCATATATACTTATTGGACAACATATTCTTCACTGCAAAACTACTGATAATTTTCACTTGTAGATGATATGGCTCTTGTCCAGAGGATTGGAAAACCAAAAGCAGCGCAACGTTTAGGAGAACTAGCAGACTCTTCATAGAGGAAGAGTCCTATTTTTACCCGTCATGTAACAGAGTTGATGATTTCGCTCAGTATGTTTCACCATCAATAAACTCATACACAAGTGCAACGAGATGTAGCAGAGATACAACTATTCTTCCTTAATCCTGGTACAATTTCATGGCACTTGCACACTTTCAGCCTGTTTATGCGATCGGTGGTCTACCAAAGTTCTGAGCTGAGGAAACTATCGAAATATCATGAAAATGACTCAGAAGCGACCAAAAAGTAACAGTTGCATGGTTTTCAGTAGGGAAGGCTGAAAACTCCCCCAACAAGTTGATGGACTTCATTCGCAACAAAAAACTCAGACAAGAATGCACTTGATCATGGTTGCACTTCGCTTGTGGTTTCTTGTGACATTATCGATGTCTTGACTGATCTCATGTATAATCTAGATCTTGGAGTATAGTTGAAAAGGAGCAATACTAAAGTATAATACCCATTCATAAGATTGCATCAGATCTGTGTAATCAGTCATATTAGGATTCTGTCCCGCACAAAGGCCATGCGGACTAAGGCGTCATGATTTGGGCTCCGGCTACGAGATGCGCGTATGTGAGATTCTTCCGGGAGAAACGTAACAACTTTTTTCCTTAGATTTCGGCCTGTATGTGCGATCGGTAGAAAATCGTAAGAAAATTGGAGAGCTACGAATGAGTAACGTATCGCGGTCATAGAAACCTTCCTCAACGACTGGGGTTCGTCGTGTTAATCACACTTCACCTTGTAACTGGTTGGGTGATCTCCCACCTCGGCAGGTGGGCAGTCTGTGGGTAGGCCCTGTTCCACACGTGATGATGTGCCACGGGTTATGTTATTATTAGGATTCCATAGCTTGATTGATTGTGATACTGTATGTCATAATATAATATGGAGGTTTTTTTTATGGAACAACTTCCTCCTACCCAAGATGTTCTTCGACTTCGACTGCACATAACACGAGCCAATTATCAAGTTCTTATTTGGAGAAATACATTTCATACCAATCCAAATATTGTTCTCGCCAGAAGATGGATGGAAACTTTAAGATAACATAATTATGTATTCCGATCGTGGCAACTCGTAAACCATTTTCCAATGAATTACTGATCATAACATGTTGCAAATGCACGAAATGATTAGGATGCTCTTGCACATCAATAAAGCTCCCCCAATGTCCATTGTGACTGGTATGGAAAAGAGTGCTACAATGAGCATACACGAGCAACTTCAGGGGTGTAACAGTGGCCCTTCCTCAAGACACTCACATATCAACCACACTTCCACGTAGTGCATTCTGTCTGGACTGCATTTTGCAGACTAGTAAGGACCCATGCCCAGTAGGATGGGACTTATCTTCTGAGCAGTCTACTTGTGTTTGTGATTACCCCTTCATTTATTTCATCTTGTCATCCTTCATTGTCATCTTCGCGATTAGCCAAAATATGGCAGAAACGCGAAGTAAAATAAACCAAATCAATCGATCAATCAATCAACTGGCAACTATTTAAATTGATCATTCTGTGTATAAGCTTTTTGTCTGCAACAAAGCTTACGGAAGAAATTGAAGTAAACACTTCGTTATCTTGTCATCTCAATTTGGAGTTCATAATTTATAGGCCTTTTTGTTTAAAAAAAAAACAATAATATGTACTCACTCAAACTTTTTTGTAAGTAGTACTTGTTCATTCCATTTGATTAGTTGGTTGATTTGGTGTTTTAAGTCCACTTTGTGCACAGTATTACTAATCAGGACTGGGCCTACAGATTAAAGTGGGATGCGAACCACTACGTTCTTCTACTGGGTATCGAACCCGGCGACATTACAAGGCGACGACTCTACCACTGGGCCATCGGGGAGGTCCCCATTTGAAATATATATTTAAAAGCATTAGCTTAACGAGATTACGTTTTCTTGCAGTTTAATGTAAACTATATTTTTATTTTCGATAAGCATGGAATGATTGTAACATCTCTCATGATAAACGTTCTAGAAAATCTACCTTCAAAGTGTTATTACTGTCCGCTATATTTATTTCAACAGAGAAGTAATATGAGAAAATATCCTGGGTGTTGTGCATATTCCACATCAACTTGCTGTGGCTCCATGGTATCTTGCTTAACTTCGAAATAGAAAATAGGTAACTTTACTTTTTCGACCATGCCTCGCACATCATTTTAAAGTAATATCATTTAAAAAACTGTTAATCGTCACGAATGAAACATGTATTTAAATGTACATCAAGGTTGTGTGTTTTCTTCGTTATATCTTGGTAAACTGAACTGGAGAGTTTGAAATGCAGATTAAAATTGCGTTGTAATACAACGCCGAGAAATATTTTTTGATTCATAACTTTGGAACTAAGAGAGATAACTACCTCAAACAACTTGCAACATAATCATGAGAAACTGTACTTTACTTTTTATTTTAACCATATTTTCGATCTGATTGATATTAACTATGTAATGAAACAAAATACAATTTCGAGAGCACGAAAAATATTCATATTTGAAAGTTTTTGTTTCTCTATTCAACGGGTAACGAAAGGTTTAAGATTAGTGGGAATTTTTTACGGTTTGTTGCCCTACTATATGTATTAATAAGCATGTGACTCATAACCAATACATTTAAAGTAAATGGATTTATTTCAGGTAACCTCCTTCATAATAATGAAAGAGACCCTTTGGCTGATGAAGATGTTCTGCTTTCTAAGGTAGGCGCATAAAGATTATTATATTTTTCACTAACTTTCAGCTGCTAAGTGTGTCAAGGTATCCAATTGTTCAAACCAGGCAGGCTATTAGTGAAATGATATCTCATTTTTAATAAATACAGTGTGTCCCAAAATTATTATCTGGGTTTCATTGTCGTTTACTTTCCCTTATATGTGTGGTATAAGGACAAAGCTTGGGAGTAAACAACAACTCAACAAGTTTACATAATGTACCTTATATGTAAATGTTCAATGTGAGCACCTTTCGTGACACGGCACACATCCATCCGGTAGTCCAGTGCTTCTCGACGTTTTCGATCGACATACTTGGACGTCCACAACTCTTCTCTTACCAGACAGAGCCAGTTGGTTGAAACTTATTCAACCATCGTCGAACGTTATCGGACGGAGGATCACTTCGAAATCGCTAAACTGAAACAGCAGAAACACATCTTGCAAATTCAATGACACAAAAGGACTTCTGCACGGAAGTCTCCATCTTGAAATACACCTACGCCGCTGTGACTGATGGGAAACAAATGATAAGCGCTCAGGGTAGCAAATCTCCACAGCCGTACGATATAAACATTCACCTTCGTCTGTTGCAATGTACCAAACTACTTGAAACCCCGATAATCATTTTGGAACAGGCAGTATATTCTACTGAATCACGCGTTTACAATATTCTAGAGATGTTAATCTCTTTTCTTGCAAGGTATATAGCGAGTTGTGTGCTAAACGTTTATTGTACCTAATGTTGACTTTTTTGTTACAGCTATTTTAATAGAGGCATAGCGTTTGCTGAGGTGGTCACAATACCTGACAATTATCAGAAACTTGAATGTCCCTCTGTAAATGGTAACTACAAATTTATAATTGTTTCCTTAAAGACCTTATAGTTAAGTTGTTATAATCATCCTTGTGTAGGAGGAGTAAATAAATGATTAAGTATAATATTACGTGATCAAATAAAGCAGGTTTTATCATTGTGAAAGATAAGATGTGCACGTGTAGATTGCAGAGGAAGCAGCGATGCTGTAGCGCTGTAAGTAGGGCGTAAGGAGGGAGTGAGCTAGGCAGCAGGGTTCGTTGTTCGCGTTCGTGGAGTGTATGGCACTGTTGCCATATCCTTTTCATTCTCTTCCTCTTTTTCTATCTCTTCCCTTTTCTTTCTCTTCCTCTTTTTCATTCTCTTCCTCTTCTCCCCTGCCAGTTTTCTTCCTTCTTCTGTTTATGTCCAATCTATGCTACTTCTCGTAGCCATTCTTTTCCAGCTGTGGTGGTTTGAAATAAGGAGTATGGGGAAAACCACAGAAAAGATATGCAAAGTGCTTAGGAAAGCGGGCATTAAAACTTACAGGAAGGGAGGGTGAAGCATCTTAAGAAAAGCGAGAATGCAAACAAGAAAAAGGAAAACAGAGAAGAGGAAGAGGAAGGGATTATCTACGACGTCAAGTGTAAAGAATGTCAGAGTGTGTACATAGGAGAAACGAAAAAGAGGCTGAAAGACAGGTTGAAACATCATAGGGATGATGTACGATTTAAGAGAGAGAGAAATGCAATATTAAAACACGCGAGAGAAGCAGGACATGACAGAGAGTGGGATTAGGCTAGGCAGATAGGAAGGGAGAAGAGAGTATTAATGACAGAATGGAAGGAGGCAAAGGATATAGAGAAGAGAGGAGAGGAAGACACAATGAATTTAAATGGGGGATTGAAGATAAACAGAGAATGGAAGAAGGTATTAGAAAGAGTGGAAAGGACAAGAGCGAAAGAGGGAAAAGGAATGAAGAAAAAAAGGATAAGGAAAAGATCGTGAGATAAAGAGTCCAGCCACTTTCCAGGTGAAATGAAATATTTAGCAAATCGCCTGTCAGGTGAAAGTGCAGTACCTTGTTTCATTTGTACTTGGTGCAGAGTCTGAAGAAGACCTCGCTAGAAGGTTGAAACGTTATGATTAGTTTATGTTTTAAAATAAAATAAATTTCTGCCTTGTTCAGCGTATTGAGTATTTCATATCTATGGATATCAGTAAATAATAATAAGTTTTTCCACCATTTAAATTTTCTTTTTATTTCATGAAGATAACGTTCCACATATAACAATTTCTTATTCAAAGCACTAAAAATAAAGCGTTATTGCTATATGAATTACTGCACATACCTTAAAAGTAAGTTTTAAAATTACATTAAAAATCTTGTTCTTCTTTGAATATTATATACTAAGTTGTCGTTTAATGATATATCGTGTGTGTGTGTGTGTTTTCGTCTTCGATAGCTGGTAAGAGAAATTGTTCGTCTACATGTCCTATACGTTCTGTGAAATTGTGTTGCTGTGTTACAAAAGTATATAGGGAGGTATTTGAAACTGAGATGAGGGAAACTTCCCGCCTCTGAGGTTGTTAATTTTTGCCACTTACGGGATGAACTGTACATATAAGATTCATAAAATATACCATTTCTTGAAGAATAGCTACTGGAATCGCCCAATGGAAAAATTTATAATACTACTCTGTACACAGACACACACACACACACACACATATTTATTTCATAGTGTTTAAATACACCGTTCACCTATACTGCAACTATTGTGTACAAGAAAGTACTTTTTCGTTCCATTCCAGGTAGCGCTGTCAACGTTTCCGTTCGATTAAAACTTTATCATGAAATTGATGTGCAAGAAGAAAAAGGCGTAAGTTTTGTTAGCTTGAAACCTTACAGCTAACATTAATGAATACATAATAATATCAACCTATTTGATTCATTATCCTTTAGACAAGGATGCTGTAAACATTTGGAGCGTTTAAATAGGAAGAGGTCATGTAATAAACAGTTGAACGGTTAACACGAAAATCAAAACAATGGATGGGGTATTTAAGGGGAGACATGAATTCCCAATAATTCAAAGTTGTTCTGTGTTTATAAATGAATTTTCGCCAGCTTCCTTGACGGAGAGATTAGTGCAGTGAACTATAATACAGGACCTACTTCGAATAGTTAATATTGAATTTATATGTTTATATAGGAAATTTTCTGGCGCTCTTGACTAAACACAATAATCAATAATAAGTATAATACTTAGTTGATGATGTTAATGAAAAGTACTCACGAATAATATCCATGCCCAGCCTGGGATTCGAATTTAGAACCTATGGTTGCAAGGATATCTAAACGTGCTATGCTAGCGTTGTAGTTATATGATATATATCACTGCGTTTGTTGCATATGTAGTATATATATAATGTATACATACATACATCACTTCTTCGATTTACATTGCAAATGACATATTTTGAGCCTGGCTGTATTTTGAAATTTAAGAAGCTTTTTGGACACGACGAAGAATGACTTCAAGACGTAAAAAAATTAAAAATTTAACAGTTTCTATTATCAATGTTGAATATGTCAAATTAAAATATGATTCTTGAATCATTGCTGTACTTTTTGTTGGAAGAAAAATTATTTTTATGACCCTTCAAATAGCATATTCTTCGAATATTTTAGGTTGGGATGTTATATACGATGCATGGAATGTTACTGTAGTATTTGTTGTTTTTTGCATGATTTGCTTATAAAATTATGTACAAAACCAATAACAGTCTGGGTACTATATTGCAAATTCCAAGTGACTGTATTTATAGACAACCTTATTGAGCCTTTGCTTTGTCACTTTTTTAAATCTATGGCCAATTTTCATTTTCTCTCATTTAAATTTGGTACTTTACGAAAAAATGGATTTATAATTTTTTCATTAATATTAATATTATAATCTACTGTACGAGGATATAAGATACTTTGCAACCATTTGTTATGCAATTCCATGTATACTCTGTAATGTCCAGAACATGCAAGAGAATTAATATTATAAAGAAAAAAATAATATATATTTATGTTAAAACTTAGTGGAATAAGAAAAACTTATTTTTCTTTGAGGATGAAATATCCTCATACCAAACAGATGCAAATTTGCAACTTGGCGGTACACAATTGTAAAGTTTATAAATATTTTTATGTATTAATAGAACAGGTTTTACTGGTAGCTCTATCAATCTAACAAATCTGGTCTTTGAAACTACAGTACTTCTAGAAGTATTCGTCATTAACATGGAAGGATATTGTGTACTTGTACTTATGAATATCTCCTCATAATAAACATCCTGTTATCATTAATATTTCTATTAATCCTCAGCGTGTCAAAATGTTTACGTATGTCTATTTGTGGTGGACCGATCCTCGGATAGAAGTGAATGAATCTATTGGAACCGGTGAAACGGTTGTAAATCCCCGCTCTCTGAGTAAACTGTGGACACCGGACTTGATATTTCTCCCAGCTGAGGACGTGCATTCAGTGAGTGACATGGGGAGTAAGATTTTGTACGTTCAAAAGGAAAAGAAACTTAGGATGGTGGTGATGTAAGTAGACATTTACAATAAGGGCAAAGAGTTAAGAGCCAGAAGTATAGTAAAAGTAATTGTTACTACGAAATATAAACAGTTTCTTCTCAAATTAAAAACCTTCTCCTCATATCTTTCATTCTCTCTCTATCTGCGTGTGTGTGTGTGTGTGTGTTTGTTTCTCTCACCCATTACTCTCTTATATCTCTTTCTGTCCACATCTCTGCCTTTGTTTCTTTGTTCTCTCCCTCTTCAACTCTCTTTCCAAATCCTTTATTTATTTTCCTCTATCAACGTATCTATCATTAATCCCTGTTTCTTTGCTGTCTCCTTATTTCTTTCTCGCGCTAATCACATGTTTGTTTTCCGCTGTCCACATTTCTTTGTCTCTACCAATGTTTCTGAATTATCTCACATTCACTGTTCCCCCTATATTTGTTTATCTCACTCTCTCTTTCTCTCTCCACTTTTCATCTTCATCTGCTTTGTCCGTTATCTCCCTTTGTCTCTCTCTTCACTTTTGATCTTCTTCAGTTTCTCCGTTATCTCCCTTCTCTCTCTCTCTCCACTTTTCATCTTCTTCTGTTTAAACGTTATCTCCCTTTCTCTCCCTCTCTCTCTCTCACTTTTCATCTTCTTCTGTTTGTCCGTTATCTCTCTTTCTCTCTCTCTCTTGCTGTGTCTCTCTCTCCCACCCTCTGTGTGCGAGTGTGGTTCTATATTTGTTTCTCGTTTACTTTTTCTGTAACTACTTGTTATACGCGTATATGTGTATATCCCTCCTTATTAGTCACGGTCCCCTGCTTCCACACAATAAAAATCAGCAACTTGTAATCGTTCTTACATTTCTCTCGACACCTCTCCATCCAGTCGTTGTACTTTGCTAAATGTTGGTGGTCTACTGTTTTCTACCAACTTGCTGACGGAAATGTTTTGACAGAGCAGTCACTCAGGCTTAGAAACAGCAAGAAATATACCTGACTATGAGTGATGTTCAAAATTCTTAACCAACTGTCATAGCCGTGTGCAGATTAAGTGGGACAAAAGCCTGATGAAAGTTCACTCGGAGAAAGAAAAAACTCATTCCATCTCACTGTTTTATTGCATTGTCCGGACCCACGAAAATCACTCTATTAGAAGAATTCCAGCTTCAGTGGGCCAAAAGTTCTCTGTTTCCCTCCCCCTTTATTTTCCTTCTTTGTGGATCAGACTAATTACGACCCTTTTTGCCCCCGTGCGCACGCCTATGCCAATTGTGTATGGGGCTATTCCTTTACTGACTGGGAAATGCCGGAACCAGAATTACGGGATCTATATAATCTTACCTTGGAGATAATGGGTGTAAAGTGTAGTACCACATATTGTCAACCTCACTTCCACGTTCTGGCGTCTGGATGAGAGACCATGGCATTTACTTGGATTTATGGAAGGGAGGACAGGATGCATGAATTTGAGCAACTGATTTGCCAGTATGGTAAGGGTTACATAAAATTCTATACCTTCAATATTTTACAACTATGTACAAGACAGAGGACATGTCTAGTGACGGGCCTCCCCCATGGCGCAGTGGTTACGTCTTTGCCTTGTAATCAAGTGGTCCCAGGTACGATACCCGGTGGAGGCAAAAGTGGTTCGGATCCCACTTTAAACTGTAGGTCCAGTCCCGATTAGCCTTACTGTGCATAAAGTGGACTTAAAACAGCAGCTCAAACCATGTCTAGTGAGAATCACTAATATTCTACTAGGATCCCTTACGTCAGGCTACTGTGTTAGGAAGAGAGGTACAAATAAAGGAGAAAATTGGTTCAGAGTAGGGAACAACATTTTGATCCTGACCCATTTTATACTTTTTACTGACCTGTTGGTAATTATTAGCAACTGGTCTTCTTAGGTAAAATAATGTTTTGCCACCCGAGAATATTCTTCTCGTTATACCGAGCACAATTATTTTTTATTTCATAGGGCTTACTTTATGACAATAGTATAAAGGTACCTTTAACGAATGCCACGGAGAATTTTGTGTGACCTAAAGAATAGAAATGACTGATCCTCATGACGGGTGTGAGTGCGAAATGTTCACATGTTTTAGCAGATAAAATATCGAAAATGTTTAATTAACTTGCAGCACCTCGGTTCGGCTCCTGTGCGGTATGAAATTTCAACTGTATCCACTCGATATTCAAAGGTGTTCATGGATGGTTCTGTCATGTAAGTAGTAGTGTGCAGATAATTTCACAGCATGTAATTAGTATAAATTAATTAACTAACTAACTAAAACTTTAGCCTTCTTAAACCCGAAGGTTCATGGCTGCAGCAACACAGGCCTTCCATCTGTCCCTATCCTGAGAAAGATCTATATACTCTTTTCCATCCCTACCGATTTCCGTTAGGTCAATCTTAACATTTCCCTACATCTTCGTCTTGGTTTTCCTACTGGCCTCTTACCGTCAGGTTTCCCAACAAGAACCCTGTAAACTCCTCTTTCCTCTCCCATTCGTGCCACAAAGCCTGCCAACCTAAGTCTTCTTGATTTAATCATTCCAATAATATCTAGGCATGAATACAAATTATGTAGTTCTAAATTATGTAACCTTCTCCACTTACCTGTATCCTCTTCCCTTTTAGGTCCGAATATTTTCCTAAGGATCTTATTTTCAAATACTCTCAATTTATGTTCCTCTTTCAATGTAAGGAACCAAGTTTCACATCCATATAATATTACAGGCAAAATTACTGCTTTCGATATTTTGACTTTTAGTTTCTTAGATATTAGCCTAAATGAGAAAACAACGTTTATAAAGAGAAAAGTAACATGCATTTCCTGAATTAAGCCTGCTTTTTTTTTCCTCTATAATCTCATTTTCATTTGTTAGTATTACTCCTAAGTACAGGGTGTCCCACGAACAGAAACCTGAACATACATAAGTCATACACCAAATGTTAGCCCTGTCCAAGTAGATATTTTTAAACATGGGGTGCTGTGTTGTTCATACAGTGTTGCCAAATGTAAGTGAAAGTGTAAATTTATTTTTCCACAAAGCATGGAAAATTGCATGTCAAACATTCGTACGGAAATTTGGACGTCAATTTCCTCCTTGGGTAGGTGGACTATTTCGCCATCTATAGTTCAGAGAAGAAAACCGATCGTT
Organism: Lepisma saccharinum; assembly: GCF_977018435.1. Lineage (NCBI taxonomy): Eukaryota > Metazoa > Arthropoda > Insecta > Zygentoma > Lepismatidae > Lepisma > Lepisma saccharinum. The sequence goes on along the minus strand of NC_139243.1, from coordinate 27,063,173 downwards.
TTCACGTATAGTCAATCCTGAAATGCCTCGTAAAGGCGTACCGGTCCAAATGGGTGTTTTAAAAAATTATGAGGTACAGTGGCAACACTGATGATGTTTGAAGGCAACAAAAGGTGTGTTTAGTGATGGTCTATGACATGGAAATACTGGAAACAGGAAAAAAAGAAAATGAAAATTATGGTGAAAAAAGTGTTACTCACCTACTCCTGGCAACCATGCAATGCGATAAGAGCGCCCACTGAACGAGAACAAAAGAATCGGTTAGTTGTGTACTCAAAACTGTTTGAGCCGTGCATTTCGCATTGTTCGTAGGGGAAGATTAGAATTGTTCTGTGAAATGAAGTACTCTTTGGAAGAGAGGGTGTTCATTGTGGAACATTATTTTTGTTCAAAATCGTATGCTAGTGTAAAAACTGTGTTTCGCGAGAAATATCCGAATAACAGTGTTCAAGAAAATTCAACGATATATCGACTTGTTTCCAGATTTCGTGAAACAGGATCAGTTAATGACAAACCCTACCACAGACAACCACCAGTTTTGACACAAGGTGTGCTGCAGGATGTGGAGCAGAGAATATCACAATCTCCCAGGAAATCTGTTCGTAAACTTGCTGCACAGTCAGGTGTATCAAAAACAACAACTCACGGAGCGTTAAAACAATTGCACCTACGTGCATATAAGGTACAGGCTGTGCAAGAACTGAAGGAAGCAGACAAAGGTGCACGTGTAAGATACTGCCAGTGGTTTAGAAATTTTATTAGAGATAATGGTGTGGATATTTTGGATAAGGTTTTTTTTCACGGATGAAGCATGGTTCCACTTAAATGGATATGTCAACAGTCAAAATTCTCGACACTGGTCAAATAACAATCCCCATTTATTACATGAACAATGACTTAATCCACAAAAGATCGGTGTGTGGTACGCGATTTCGCGGAGAAAAATAATCGGTCCATTCTTTTTCAACACAACAGTTGACGGAATAGTTTATCGTGACCTTATCACAAAGTTTATTTCTCTGTTGGAACGTGATGAACGTGATTGTTTGTTTCAACAAGACTCCGCAACATGTCACACGTCTAGTGAAATTTTAGACATGTTGGCAGAGTTCTTTGGCGATCACATTATAAGCAAAAACCTATGGCCCAGTCGCTCCCCGGATCTGACGTCTCCAGATTTTTTTCTGTGGGGTTATTTGAAACAAACAGTTTACATTAATAACCCAAGAAAACTTGATGATCTAAAAATAAACATTTGCATTGCCATTAACAATATAAACCAATCAACCTTGCATAAAGTTGCTTCCAACATGATAAAACGTGTTGATGAATGCCTCAGGGAAAATGGTTGTCATTTTCAACATCTTTTGTACAGCTACACTGCCTGTTACGCGCATTGCATGGTTGCCAGGAGTAGGTAAGTAACACTTTTTTCACCATAATTTTCATTTTCTTTTTTTCCTGTTTCCAGTATTTCCATGTCATAGATCATCACTAAACACACCTTTTGTTGCCTTCAAACATCAATAGTGTTGCCACTGTACCTCATAATTTTTAAAACACCCATTTGGACCGGTACGCCTTTACGAGGCATTTCAGGATTGGCTATACGCGAAAACGATCGGTTTTCTTCTCTGAACTATAGATGGCGAAATAGTCCACCTACCCAAGGAGGAAATTGACGTCCAAATTTCCGTACGAATGTTTGACATGCAATTTTCCATGCTTTGTGGAAAAATAAATTTACACTTTCACTTACATTTGGCAACACTGCATGAACAACACAGCACCCCGTTTGTTGTTTCTATGTTTAAAAATATCTCCTTGGACAGGGCTAACATTTGGTGTATGACTTATGTATGTACATGTTTCGGTTACAATGTAACGCCACTCTTAATTCCCAGTTGCGCCGTTCGTGGGACACCCTGTACTTGAGTTTGGAAACTGGTTCAAACGAGTTATCAATAATTAGATTTTGATTATTACCTAACACTTGGTTTTGCCCTATAAGCATATGTTTAGTTTTCTCCTTGATAACTTCCCAACCTATCTCTTTAGCTGCTTTGAAAATTATTTTTGCATTATTCTTAATTGTATTTATATCACCCCCTAATAAGTCTACATCATCTGCATGTGTTAACAGCTGAGTCATGCCGTTTAATGTTAGTCTTTCATTAGTTTCTATTACCTTCCTAACAGCGTATTCTAAGACAAAATTAAAGAGCAATGGAGATAATGCATCTCCTTGTTTAAACCCATCATTAATTGTAAATTTGTCAGACATATTAGTATCCACAAAAATTTTACTTTCTGTTTTACTGGTGCATTCTTTTATCATATTAACAAGCTTCTTAGGTATTCCAAACTCGACTAATATATTATATAATTTATCTCATTTGACTGAATCATACGCTTTTTTAAAATCAATGAACAGCTGATAAACATTTTTATTATATTCACACTTTTTTTCAAGTGTCTGTCTGATGTGGGAATTTAGATTTGTTGCTGATCTGTTACGATTAAATCCACATTTATAATCACCTATAATTTTATTAGCATATGGGATTAGTATTGCTAAAAGAATGTTAGATAATATTTTATATGTTGTTGATAGTAGAGAAATTCGTCGCTAATTATTGCAGTTCATTTTATCACCTTTCTTAAACACAGGAACTATTATGGATTCTTTCCACTGTTGAGGGATTTGACACATTAATGAATACCCACCATATTTAATTAACTGAGATGGTATTAAATCAATGCCAGTTGCTTTGTTATTCTTCAGTCCTTTAATAGCATCTTTAACTTCAATCAAGTTAGGTTCTGGAACTAAAGGTTCTTCTGTGTGTACTTCATTTACTTCTGAATTAATCTATTAAATGTTAAGTAGCTATATTTTTACAAGCTACCAGTTATTAATGACTCTTGGTTCCAAAACATATGCATTATAGCTCGACTGGATCTTTGGGAGCCGTCAGGGCGATTTTTTTAAATTTCTTCTCCATTCGGAAAACCACTGAGATATTCCAAAATCTAAAAAATAAAAAATAATAAAAAATAATAATAATAGTAGTGCAGGTGGGCGGGTTCTGGAACCTCTATTGGGGCTCGGTGGGGCTCGCCTTAATGGACTTGTCTCGTAAGGCATGAGCCCCCTGAAGCTGGCAGTGTTGCCAGCTGCTTACTCGAAAAAATCACCAAGGTTTTTTTTGGGTCTAACGTAGCCTCAAGCAAGGAGCTGGCAATCTTGCTTGAGGCTCGCCTTAATAGATTTCTCTTGTAAGGCATAAGCCTTATTTTCTCGCAGTGTTGCTAATATTTTACTCGAAAAAAATCACCAAGGTTTTTTTTTTTGGTCTAACCTAGCCTAAAACAAGGAGCTGGCAATCTTGCTTGAGGCTTGGCTTACAGTGCATAAAGCAAGGAGCTGGCAATCTTGCTTGAGGCTTGGCGAGAGAGAGAGGGAAGAGTTAAACAACCGACAGCTGCCAACACCCACCCTAACCTAACCTAACCTAACCTAACCTAACCCACCCTAACCTAACCTAACCTAACCTAACCTAACCTAACCTAACCTACTCTAACCTACTCTAACCTAACCTAACCTAACCTAACCTAACCTAACCTAAAGCAAGGAGCTGGCAATCTTGCTTGAGGCTTGCCTTACAGTGCATAAAGCAATTTTTGCCAACCTACTAGTATTTTTGCCATGGCTTTTTACAAAAAAAAGAGAGGAGAGAGAGAGGAAAAAGTTAAACAACCGACAGCTGCCAACACCCACCCTAACCTAACCTAACCTACTCTAACCTAACCTAACCTAACCTAACCTAACCTACTCTAACCTAACCTAACCTAACCTAACATAACCTAACCTAACCTACTCTAACCTAACCTAACCTAACCTAACCTAACCTAACCTAACCTAAAGCAAGGAGCTGGCAACCTTGCTTGAGGCTTGCGTTACAGTGCACAAAGCAATTTGCCAACCTACTGGTACTTTTGCCATGGCTTTTTACAAAAAAAAAAAAGAGAGAGAGAGAGGGGAGAGTTAAACAACCGACAGCCCACCTACAGTTTTTTTTGTCTAACCTAACCTAAAGCAAGAAGCTGGCAACTTTGCTTGAGGCTTGCGTTACAGTGCATAAAGCAATTTTTGCCAACCTACATATACTAAACAAGAAGATAGGTTAGGTTAGGTTAGGTTAGGTTAGGTTAGGTTAGGCAACAAACATATATACTGCCGTAAAAGAGAGGGAGATATGGGTGGATGGTAATATAGTATGTGTGTGCGTGTGTGCGTATAATATGTAGCATTATTAACTAGAGTGTGTTGGCAATTTACTTACAACTAAAAAAAATAGAGATGCCAACTTTGCTGTAAGATGAAGAGAGAGAGAGAGATTTATGGCTGGCAACAGTGGTGAGCGATGTTCTCTTATTGTAAATTTTTTCCAAGTCCCAAAAAAAAAAAAAAAAGAGGACAATGTTTATATATTGTGATTTTTGTAAACTTCTCTCGGGGAAACAATGTGCCACACACGCGTGCGCGCTTATGTATTGTGACGCAAACAAACAAACAAAATAATAATTGTTGTTTTTTAGGATACCTGGCCCCTAACCCCGCCAGGGTGCGTGGTGCCCAACCCAAAAAGGTTCTAACGGCTGCGGTTATCTACAACCGCACCTCTGTAGGGTTTCACATGTTTTTTTTTCCCCCCAAACTTCCATGAAACCCTACAGAGGACCTCCGTAATGCATGCAACGTGTACTAACAACTCTAGTGTTATTTGATGTTGTGATATTTTTGGATATAGAGTTTTATTGTGAGATATAGATAAAAATAATTATGTTTATAGTAGACCCAGTGTCCGGGTTCTAAGCCATCAATTGGGGCTCGAATCATCATTTGGGGCTCGGTGGGGCAGAGCACAGTTTGGTTGCACATATTCGCTTTCCCGGCACACAAGTACGACAGTGTCTTTGAAAATGTAGTAGTGCAGGTGTCCGGGTACTGAATCTCATTTGGGGCTCGGTGGGGCTCGGTGGGGCTCGCCAAACCTCAAAAACCCACTTTCTCTCCACGTTCCGCGCCTTATTTATTGCGCTAACGATGTTTCACAGCGTAGAAAACAGCACCAAAACATCAAAAACTCATTTTGATTTTTTGGAGCTCACCAAAACCTCAAAAACTTATTTTTATTAATTGAGGTTCACCAAACCTAAAAAAAAACTTATTTTCTCTCCATGTTCCGCGCCTTATTTATTGCGCTGACACAACGTGATGAGTAAATAATACAGTTTCTCATTCTTGAAGGATGAATGCATCTTATCGTAATTTTCCAAGTCCCGGTCAAATGTTTGTATATCGTGACCTTTGTAAACCTACTTTTTTTGGGAACGATGTGTCAAAACCTCAAAAAACTTATTTTCTCTTCACGTTCCGTGCCTTATTTATTGCGCTGACGATGTTTCACAGCGAAGAAAACAGCACCAAAACATCAAAAACTCATTTTGACCATTTGGAGCTCACCAAAACCTCATAAAAACTTATTTTTATTAATTGAGGTTCACCAAAACCTCAAAAACTTATTTTTTCTCCATGTTCAGCACCTTTATTTGTTGCGCTGACACAGCGTGATGAGTAAATAATGCAGTCTCTTATTCTTGAAGGATGAATGCACCTTATTGTAATTTTCCAACTCCCGGGGGCCAATGTTTGTATATCGTGATCTTTGTAAACCTCTCTCGGGGGAACGATGTGCCACACACGCGCGCGCGCGTGTATTGTGACGCAAACAAACAAACAAAATAATAATAATTGTTGTTTTTTTTTTTAGGATTCCTGGCCACCATAACCCCGCCAGGGTGCGTGGTGCCCAACCAAAAAAGTAAAGGTTTTCCCGTACGGCCTTCGAACGTAGAATTGATTGACGTGCGGGCGAATCTCTTCCGGAATGTTTTTCAATTTGTATATTTACCTGTGCATGCTATTCATCATCAATTTAGCTGTGTTCTGTTTGGCGTCCATTTCGAGCAGTTTGCCTGGCGGTAAAGTCTTATTGTTTTTTTAATTTTTTGATTTTTTACGCAAGGCCATGATCTTGCGTATGCACGTGGCGTTTAGCGTGTCTCGTGAAAAATACACGTGAAGATCAGCTTCCGTACAACCGGCTGGATTTGTAACGCTGCGATAAACATCAACTTCCGTGCCGGGCAGAACGCCTGTTCCGGCGTGGAATTTGCGCCACTCCCAAGTTCACGTTGAAAGGGGAGAGGCCAGCTGCTACTTTGGCCATGCACATGCCCCCTTAACTTGCCCCGTAGGACATGTTCTGTTCTCTTACGAGAATTAATATAGGTTGTCATAGAACCCTCCAATTCATGACTTAGCAAAAAATCTGTTTGCGGATTCATCACGTACACCTATATGTGAGAAAAAGTATGAATAGAACCTATGTTCGGAAATCCAAAATGGCGACCGGAAGTGGGGTTATCTAGGAAACGGTAAGACTTAGGAGAAATCTGTTTGCGGATTCATCACGTACACCTATATGTGAGAAAAAGTATGAATAGAACCTATGTTCGGAAATCCAAAATGGCGACCGGAAGTGGGGTTATCTAGGAAACGGTAAGACTTAGGAGAAATCTGTTTGCGGATTCATCACGTACACCTATATGTGAGAAAAAGTATAAATAGAACCTATGTTCGGAAATCCAAAATGGCGACCGGAAGTGGGGTTATCTTGGAAACGGTAAGACTTAGGAGAAATCTGTTTTCGGATTCATCACGTACGTCTATATGTGAGTAAAATATGAATAGAACCTATGCTCGGAAATCGAAAATGGTGAGTGGAAATAAGGTTATTTTGGAAACGGCAAGACTTAGAAAAAATATGTTTGCTGATTCATCATGTATGTCTATACATGAGTAAAAATATGAATAGAACCTATGTTTGGAAATTTGAACGAAGCGAACAGAGAGATCGAATATGATGTGGACGTAGGCGATGGGTTTGTTCATCCTCACAGAGCGGACCTCTACCTTCAATTTGATGTGGTGAAGAAAGAAAGTGGAGATGCGTTTCCCGCAGCAGCAAACTTGATACTTGTGGACAACTTTGTGCCTCACCTGTTCTCGCAGGTGGAGGTGAGGAAACACAACACCGTCATCGACAGAATAGATTATCCAGGCATCATGTCGACGGCAGTGGGAACTTTGAAATTATCCAAAACAGACGCAGCGTACTACCAGGCCGGGGGATTCGAAGCCGGGGCCAAAATATCGACGAAAAGTCACACGGTGCTCTTTCCCATGCGTCTGCTGCCTGGTTTCTCACAACGTTACAACGTTTAGAAAGTCGTTAATTTTGTTTCTGTATTTTCCGTCGTTGGGTTTCCTCGTCATGTCGATCGTTGCGAATCCGAAATCGTCACTGTTCCAACAAGAAGAGCAACGTTCCGAAAATTGATTGATCAACAGACCGTTGAGTTTAGTTCGAGAAAGACGAGGTTTTCGGATTGTACCCAACCATGGAACTCAACGAGGGCGTGGTTTGGAAAATCGGAAAATCGAAAGTCACGTTCGAGGGTGACAACGTGAAAGTCAATTTGGGTGAGAAAAACAGCTGGAACAGGTATCCTGGCACGGTTGGACTGTGGGAACTCATCACCAAAAAAGCAGCCAAGAGATTACACAGACGAAGATTACCAAAGTTACAAGGACATTTTGATCATGACGGATGCCTTGTACCAAAACAGCGACGCTACGCAGAATCGCGTCAAATCTAGCAGCGGCGAAAAATACAAGAACCTCATCAAGCCGATAACAATTATTATTATTTTGTTTGTTTGTTTGCGTCACAATACACGCGCGCGCGCGTGTGTGGCACATCGTTCCCCCGAGAGAGGTTTACAAAGATCACGATATACAAACATTGGCCCCCGGGAGTTGGAAAATTACAATAAGGTGCATTCATCCTTCAAGAATAAGAGACTGCATTATTTACTCATCACGCTGTGTCAGCGCAACAAATAAAGGTGCTGAACATGGAGAAAAAATAAGTTTTTGAGGTTTTGGTGAACCTCAATTAATAAAAATAAGTTTTTATGAGGTTTTGGTGAGCTCCAAATGGTCAAAATGAGTTTTTGATGTTTTGGTGCTGTTTTCTTCGCTGTGAAACATCGTCAGCGCAATAAATAAGGCACGGAACGTGAAGAGAAAATAAGTTTTTTGAGGTTTTGACACATCGTTCCCAAAAAAAGTAGGTTTACAAAGGTCACGATATACAAACATTTGACCGGGACTTGGAAAATTACGATAAGATGCATTCATCCTTCAAGAATGAGAAACTGTATTATTTACTCATCACGTTGTGTCAGCGCAATAAATAAGGCGCGGAACATGGAGAGAAAATAAGTTTTTTTTTAGGTTTGGTGAACCTCAATTAATAAAAATAAGTTTTTGAGGTTTTGGTGAGCTCCAAAAAATCAAAATGAGTTTTTGATGTTTTGGTGCTGTTTTCTACGCTGTGAAACATCGTTAGCGCAATAAATAAGGCGCGGAACGTGGAGAGAAAGTGGGTTTTTGAGGTTTGGCGAGCCCCACCGAGCCCCACCGAGCCCCAAATGAGATTCAGTACCCGGACACCTGCACTACTACATTTTCAAAGACACTGTCGTACTTGTGTGCCGGGAAAGCGAATATGTGCAACCAAACTGTGCTCTGCCCCACCGAGCCCCAAATGATGATTCGAGCCCCAATTGATGGCTTAGAACCCGGACACTGGGTCTACTGTTTATTATAATATTTTCTTGATGAAGATGGAGAATATGTGTGTGTTACAAATAAAGTTGCATGCTTTTTTTTTCTAGTGTGTGTGTATGTGTTTTTGATGTTCGACAGCATCTGAAACGATAAAAAAAGAAATTTTATTGTTAATTTTCACGTGTAAAAAACAACAACAAATTTTTTTGTGCAAATTTTCTGATTGTCTCTCGTGCTATAGTGCAAAAAATATATTGTAACTGATAACTAATGAAATTGACATTTGTAACTGATCTGAACTAGTGAAATTCGTATTGTGCTATTGTAACTGATTGTGCCAGTACAAAAAATTTCTTATTTGTGCAAGAAAAGATGTTAAAAAACTTGTTAAAACTGCTCTGTGACCCTCTCGTTCTTCACGTCGTAGGCGAAGGACTTCTCTGCAATCAGGATGACACTGCATAGGGTATCCTCGGGCAAGGCATCGTGGAACTCGCAGACGACCTTGATGTTGGTTCGATCGTTGACCACAACCTTCTTTCTCTTAGATGTGTTGATGACGGTCATGGGTCTCCGTGCTTTGAACTCGCTGGGCGTGTAGTACATGTCCACGCTTCCCTCGGTCACGCGTTTGTAAGCCGAGAACGCTTCGTAAAGTTTGAGGTAATCGTTTTTGGTCACGTCGAGGTTGTAATTCTCGCGCGGGAACACTTCGTTACGTCCATTCTTCAGATAAACGTTCTTGATTTTGCAGTCGTCGAACTTGCTGGAATCTTTTTCCTGATTCTTGTCCCTCCCGGTCTGAAAAAGCACTACGACGAAATCTGGCATGTCGAACTGTATGTTGTTGAACTGCGTCGTCACGTCGAATTCCATGTGACTTCCCGATGCCACCTTCTGCACGCACTGGTAACCGTGAAACTGAATCGGCACCTGCGGACTTTTCAAGATCTCCGCTTTGTACTTGAGGGCGTAGTTCGTTTCGTATTCCACCACCGGCATTCTCAATTCCATGCTCCGGATAACGCATTTCGCCGCTTTGGGTAAAGTGTTGGCTATCGGCGTGGTGCCGTCCGGACCCAAAGTAGCGTATCGCATGAGTGCGTCGTTGTCGTTGGCCGCTCTTCGAAACGTGATCCTCAGTCCTCCCTTCCACATGATCTCCTTGTAGTCCGAGAAGAAACCAGGCAGCAGACGCATGGGAAAAAGCACCGTGTGACTTCTCGTCGATATTTTGGTCCCGGCTTCGAATCCCCCGGCCTGGTAGTACGCTGCGTCCGTTTTGGATAATTTCAATGTTCCCACTGCCGTCGACGTGATGCCTGGATAATCTATTCTGTCGATGACGGTGTTGTGTTTCCTCACCTCCACCTGCGAGAACAGGTGTGGCACGAAGTTGTCCACGAGTATCAAGTTTGCTGCTGCGGGAAACGCGTCTCCGCTTTCTTTCTTCACCACGTCGAATTGAAGGTAGAGGTCCGCTCTGTGAGGATGAATAAACCCATCGCCTACGTCCACGTCGTATTCGATCTCTCTGTTCGCTTCGTTCAGATTGGCGAACGTGCGACGGTTGGGAGGGAAAGATTGCAATTCGTAACTTTCGATTTGCTCCATTTTACATGTATGGTTATTTATTATACGTTGATCTCCACGATGGCCGTCGTAGTGGCACCTGCGAAATCCACCACGTCTCCTTTCTCGTTCGTCACCACCAACTCTATGTCGTCTATGCGGTTGCGGCATACTGGAAAATAGATCGGCGAAGAGGGCGTGTAGATGATCGGTTCCATGAACTCGGAACTTGGTTTGAAAGTGGCTATGATTCCCGTCTGCTTGTGACTTCCTAATAATCCGTCCGAGGATTTTGTGATCATACCTTCCGCCACGTTGCAGTGTACGTTCAGAGTCTCTATGGCCAAGAATTTAGGAATGTTGGTTGCTGTGTGCTTGATGCCAGCTTCGAGTTTTGTGTCATTCTCGAAACCTAAAAGTTCTCCCATGGTGCCCAGGTCCACGGTCTCCGTCGCGGATAGGATTTCCACTCTGTGCGTGACCGAATTTTGAGAAAGGTACGTGCCTTTGGGTAATTGAGCTTGCAAAGTGGAAAGATTGTATTGGCCTGGCGTGACGACGATGTGTTCGCTTCCGACGCTAATTTTGTTGTTGTGCTGCGTGACGTTAGGTATGAGGTACATGCTGTAGAATGCACGCAGAGCCACGGATTTAGGATAGACGATGTCGTCGTGCAGCGTGAGTTTCAAGATTGAAGATTCGCTCGTGAGATGGAACACGCCCATCCTAGTGATGCTGTTTGAGGTTCCACAATGCTTTCTGGAAATCCTCGATCGTAGGGTTATTTATTTTAGAGAGAAACGCGAGCACGGAGAGGCAGAGATGGCCGCAGTTCACGTCTCCGAAATTTTGAATGCGTTCGTCGTTGTAGTATATAGAGGTTTTGTTCGTTTTCAGATAATAAATTAAATTTGTAGGTGGAACACCTCCGAAAGAATCGAAAACGAATGCTTTATCATCGTTTTTGTGGTAACATATCCAATGCGTGCCTGGATTTTCTTGACCGTCCAAGTTGACTACTCCGCATTCTCTTCTTTTCACGCTTGAAGGTAGCGAGTCGGACATGAAAACTCCTCTGAAGTATTTGATTTGTAACGGTTCGATCAGAGATTCAATGTCTCGGTTGGTGAGTGCTTCTGTTTCTTTTTTTTAAACTTTCTCATCACGCCTTTTCCCTTTTTCTTCTCCATGGCCAGGTTGTGACGTTTCTGTTCTTCCAACTCGGCCTTGTTCTTCTTCGAGTCGATGACGGTTTTCGCGATGGCGGCACTTCCGCCGGCTAAACTTCCAACGGCCCCCAATGCTGCCAGGATGGCCGGGATGCTGAATATGAAACCTCCGACCTTTTGCTGTTTCCGCGAACGCTGCAATCTTTTCAATTGAGGTGTGCTGAGCAGCAATTTCATTCCGTGTCCTTTCGACAAGCAAGAACGTTTCTTCTCGCGTTGTTTCTTGGTGAGTAACCCGTCGAGAGCACCTAGATTTTTAAGATTGGAGTATGGTATCTGGTACACGACACCCTTGGGCTTCATGTTGATGCTCTATGTGTTATTTTCACGGTATGTTATTTATATATATATTCTGAGATTTTTTCTTGTGTAGTTTTTTACGGTATGTTATTTATATACCCCACCCCAATTTTTGTTTCGTGTTCATGGCGATGGTGGTACCCAGTGCGGCGACCCGTTCACCCAACGATGCGTCTCTGCTCACGAACCTTTCGAAAGTTGCATGCTCCAATTTTCTGTCTGCTTCGTGACGTGCGTCCAGATCCGTCTGCGTGGTGTTGTAGGCGATGTCGTGATCTTTGCATGCGGCGTCCAACGGAATCACACCCTTGTCTCCTCTCTCCAATCTTTTCTCGAGTTTGGTACCCGGTCCGCAGTACTGGTAGCCAGGTAGATGCATCTCGAAAGGTAACATGTTGATGATGTCGTTCACGAGCCCCTTTCCTTCGGCCACGTTCCAAAATTTCGGAGGCAGCGTGCTGATGATTTTGATCAGGTAACCTATGCCCTTGTCGTCGTTCACGATGAAGTTGGAAAGTTTCGTGCTGATCATGTCCACGATGCCAACCTTCTCGTTGTAGAAATTACGGTTGCCTGCATTCTCTTCGCCGGCTATCACCAACAATCGGTCCACGAGTTTCCTAACGTCGTCCACCCAAACGAATTCTTTGGGTAGCGTGTTGTAGCGTTTGACGCCGCTGCCTGTTTTCACCTGGTTCCAAATCGGTTTGATGAGATTCCTGTACTTCTCGCCGCTGCTCGATTTCACCCTATTCTGCGAGGCGTCGTTGTTCTGGTACAAGGCATCCGTCATGATCAGAATTTCCTTGTAACTTTGGTAATCTTCGTCGGTGTAATCTTTCGGCTGCTTTTTGGCAACGAGTTCCCACAGTCCCACCGTACCCGGATACCTGGTCCAACTATCCTTCTCGCCTAAATTGACTTTAATGTCGTTGCCTTCGAAGGTCACCTTCGATTTCCCAATCTTCCACACCACACCACCGCCTTCGTTGGTTTCCATGCTGGGATACAATCCGAACACTTCATCCTTGTCGAACTTCCCCGTGCTCAGGTAGTCTCGTGCCAAAGGTCCCAACTCGATTTTATCCGAAGACGTGCTGCCTATGGCTCGACGTCGTGCCGGTGCATCCTTCAGTTCTAACGGCGTCGAAGGAATGCTCGAAATAGGTGTGGGTACGGCGTAACTTTTAGCTTTTAGCTTTTAATTTCTTTACCTAGACTGCTGATGGCATCGATCACGGGTTGATCCTGACGTTTCTTCTCTTCGTAGAATCCGCGATTCTCGGATTTCCAACCTTTGAAGCGTTTCGCGAGGTGATCGCGAAGCTTGAGATTTTCGTCCTCAATTTTTCGTTTCGTCATGACGTTTATTTATACACGTCGTTTCTCACAACGTTGCAACGTTTAGAAAATCGTTGATTTTGTTTCTGTATTTTCCGTCGTTGGGTTTCCTCGTCATGTCGATTGTTGCGAATGCGAAATCGTCACCGTTCCAGCAAGTAGAGCAGCAGCGTTCCGAAAATTGATTGTAGTTCATGTCTCCGCCTACGTAGTCATCGTACGCATGCTTGAGGTTGGTGTGATCTTGACGAAACAAACATATGAAATTAGCGTTGTCGCGCACTAACTGTTTTGGAATTTTGGAAAACGTTTGAGCTAGGTAAAAACAATCCATTCCTTTGTGACGACCTTGCGTGAAAAAGTTGCGAATTTCATTTTGATTTTCCAGGATGGCGTCGTCGAACACAACGACTGAATTTTCACGACAATCGTCGAGTGGTTTTATTTCCGAGGCGAACGTTGCAATGTCCAGACCATAGTACAGTTTCATCAGTTGCTGGTATTTGGATTGCTCCAAACTTTTCGAGAACACGTACAGGTGCCTGTTCTTCCAATCTAACCAATTCGGTGCGAGGAGAAAATTGTCCACGAGCAGTGTTGTTTTCCCACACCCCGAAGGACCTACGATCAGACAGCGGATGCTGTCGGGAAGCAACTTGCCGTTCTTTTTCTTCGTTTGACTTTCCGGATCCGGTAGACGCTTCACCACGTTCCACGTACTCACAAGATCACTTCGTCCGCGTCGATCCAACTCTTTTCCGGAAGTCCCAGCCATTTGACAAACAGTTTGTCACCTTTCCTACGCAATACTTTCTCGATGAGGTACGTGTCGGGGTGTTTCGTTTTAGAGAGTTCCTCTTCGTAAAATCTTCCTTTCAAAATCTCGCCGCTACTATCTTTTATTATATACGTGTGTCGGTTTCCAGGTAAAACTCGAACCACCGTAAAAAGTTCCGTGCTCCAATTTTTTGTGAACCCCTTCTCGAAGGTGCGTTTGAATTTGCTGATCCTCACCCGGTCTCCAATTTTGTATTTAGCTTTTTTGTCGTGGGTGTGTACTTTGGACAGTAAACTGTAGAAATTAAACGCTGCTCGTCGGACTTGGTAACGTCTGCTGGCTTCATGCCTATCGTTCTGTGTACCGTATCATTATAGGTGTCGACGAGTTCCGGTAGGATGTCGACCCATTTGTAATTTCCCCGAAGCGTGAATCGTTTCCACATGTGTGTTTTCAAGGTTCGATTGAATCTTTCCACGATGCTGGCTTTGACGTGACTGAAAGTCGAATAATGTCGAATCTTGTGTTTTTGAATAAACTTTTGGAATACGGTGTTGTAAAATTCCTTACCCTTGTCTGTTTGCAGAAACCGTGGTCGTCTGCCGCCGCTTTCGCGAAAAATTGTCTTGAATGCTTCCGTGACGCACGATCCCGTTTTGGCTTTCAAAGGTAGAGCCCATGCGAATTTCGAAAACGTGTCTATGACGGTGAGGAGGTACTTGTTACCCTTGTTCCATTTATGTACGTTTTTCAAATTGCCGCTACTCATCTCCACGAGGTCGCTTTGCCAGAGGTCGTCGATGCCCTTGGTTACCACAGCCAAACGTTCGTAGTTGCTGCGTGCAGGTTTATGCAATTCTTCGACGATGGCCTGCCTAGACATTTTTTTGTTTAGAGATTACGTTTCAAGAGAAGCACAAGCGTGATGGGATTCAAAGAGGGTGGCACCTCGCTCGTGTTTTGAATGATCAGCTTATCGCCGGCACTCACGTCGAAAACAGTGAGATCTTCGTCTTCGTGTATTTCATATATGTTGCGCGTTTCGTTCCAACGTGCCAGAGGAATGTTTCCCGCTTTCTGGACACCACGATTCGATATCAAGGTCATGGTGGGAACGCTAGCTTTTCTGCCGTGAGACCAGTACGAAAATTCGTTTATTTGAATCGTGCCATCGAGGAGAAACTTGTAGTACGGATGATAAGGATGCAACATGTACAGTTTGTTACCTTCGACGAACGTGGAGATTCTCTGTTGATTGGGTACGCTGTTGATTTCGATGGCTTGCAGAGAATGCAGTTTAGCAAATTTAGTGTCGACGCCGAGCAGATTACTGTGAACGTGTCCGAGTTTATTTTCGATGGGCAGCAAATGCTCGACTATGGTATCCGTTACGGCAGAAAACGACGGTTTGATTTTCACTTCCACGTTCAACTGCTTGTAGTTTTCGTTGAGTTCTTGCAACTTGGCACCGAAAGAGGCCAGCGTCGATTCCTGCGTGGATTCCAGCACTCCAACCTGATCTCTGATGTTGACGACGATGTTCTGAAGGTTCTCGACTTGATTCAATTTCGAGCTCTTCTCGGTAAGATCGTTCACGATGCTTCGCATCTCTGTAAACTGCGTGTGAAGATCGGCTACGCTCTGCGAAGTGGGCAGCGTCGACACCAGCGAACTGATTTCGTCTCGAATCTGTTCCACGTTCGCCGTTTCCGTTTCCAGTCGTTTCAGCATTCGAGATATGTTTCTTTTCAAAGTGTGCAATTCTTTGGAGGTGGGGAGATTGGCCACCCTACTCTCGAGATCGCTCAACGAACTTTTGATGTCGCTCGAATCGGATAGTGCCGTCACCGCCGTTTTCAATTTTTCCAAATCTTCGCTCGAAGGCACGCTCGTCCGTAACGATTCCAAGTCACCCTGTATGTTGTCGAGTACGTGATGAAAATGAGCGAGATTTGTTTCGACGTTCAAATTTTCTAAATATTCGATCTTCTGCTGAACCGTGCTTAACGTGTCTTGAATGCTCGTCAACGCTCTCGCTTCAGCGTGAATATTTTTAATTTCTTCGTTGATCAATTCCAGAGACGCCTGAAGCGTAGCGATGGTGGTTTGAATGTGTTCGAAATCTCGATAGGCCTCCAATTGAATTTTTATGTTCGCGACGCTTTTACCGATGACCTGCAGTTCGTCCGACGATGGTAGGTTCGTCATGGTATCTTCCAAAGTTTGTAACTTGGATTTAATTTCTTCCAACGTGCCGGTGAATTCTTCTTGTAATTTGGAAACGACGACATGCAAGCGTTCTGCGTCTATATCGTTCACGACGGTTTGAAGTTTGGAGAAATTCTTTTCTATTGCGGAAGTTCGTTCTTCGATTTCGAGTTTCAATTTTTCCAAATCTTCATTTTTCGATTGAAATTGCTGTAATTTGGCCAAATCATTTTGAAGCGAATCCACGCTCAACTGTATATTTTGAACGCTGTCGTAAGAAGGTACGTCGACATAATTTTTTATGAGTGTTTTTAGTTCGGAATCGATTTTCAGAATGGGGTCGAGACATTGCGTTTGGAGCGTGGCGATTTCCGACTCTAAACTTTTGTTTAAGGTTTCCTGCAAAGCAATCAAATCGGTCCTCAACTTCTTAACTCGAATGTCCAACATGAGAATCTCTTCTGCATGGTCTACACGCTTGGTGTTGCCGAAAATGTCGTTAGGCATTTTTGGTTAACGGTTATTTATAATAGGATAGACGATTCGTAATTCTACAAAAAGAGGAATGAGTTTGTCGTAATCTCCGAGGAGTTCCACGTACAGGTAATCTCCGGCAGACACATCGTACGTAATGTTAGAAAGCATCTTGTCGTGCTTGATTCGAAAAATGTTCTTGCCGGTAGAAATTTTGATTTCGCCTGCGTTCACCGGATTCACGGTGATTTGAAGTTTCCCGTCGATCGGAATTTCGTAGAAATGTAAATTGTTATTAAAAACATAAAACATCTTGCCCACATCGTCATTCAGTTTCGTCCAAATGCTGTTGAGGTGAATAATCAACAGACCGTTGAGTTTAGGTAACACGGAAGGTAAGACTTCATGATCTGGTATGGTTTCCATAATGATCTGTTTTTTGAAACCGAACAAATTCATAGGCATGCTGGTTATTTAAGAATACGGTCAAAGTTTTTTGTAATGACAGTCAAAGTGTTTTTTTTGTTGTTTTGTTTTGTTTTTATGAATCTTCTGTTGAAGATGGACATATGTTGCAGGTTTTGCTTTTTGCTAAGCGATAGTACCCCCACGTCAATACGTGAATACCACACTCGAGGATGCACTTCTTCTTGTCATCAGGATCCAGCGCAATTTTTCTAACTTTGTTTGTGGTCAACACATGGTCGACGCTCTGGATGCGCTGTTCTGCTCTTAGAACCGGCGACCTGGTCTTGAGGCAATCGAAGATGTCGTCGAATGTGAGATTCTCCTGAACCACCTGTCTGCCGACACCCTTGGCCTTCTTGGTAACGCTGCCCTCGGCTTTGATGGCATAGGTTTTGGAGCAAAAACCTGCAACCTCGAGACCTAAATCACCTTTCTTCTCGTCTTTGAGTTTGCCGACCACCATCTTGTTGCGAGCCGGGATGCCGTATCGGTTCGGCTGGGGAAAGTTTGAGGTGTCGAAGAGGACAACCAAAGATGGAACCGTGGCCATATCCTTGTACGCGTCGGCTGTGCGAACGTGGTATATTAAGCTGTCCGTGTCAATGTAGAGTAGGCTAATATTGTCGTTATAGTGCTGGCGTAGTATCCCATAATATATTTGAAACATGTGCAGCTTGCTCAGGTCTAATACTGAGGCGCCAACATAAATTGGCTTGTTGAGCTTCACCTCGCTCTTCCTCATATGCACCAGAGCAAGCTGTTCGTTATAAATGGTCCTCGATTTGAATAACGGGTTTGCTACGAGCCTGCGACATTGTGCTTTGTTTGATATTAGCCTCACATCTACACGATTTCGTACATTCTCCATGGTTTTCCCGAACACCGCATTGTTCATAAGCTTGAAGAAATCCTTATCAAGCTCGGACGTGGCTGCGGTGCGGTGTTTGGTGTTGACTTCAATATATGGACGCAACCACGGAGAATGCTCGAACTTGAGGATGCGGTGAACTGCGTCGACCGTGACCCCTTGCTGCATCAACCACCGGAGATTCTGGTAGTGTAGGACGTAATTCTTCTTGGGCTCGAAATCCATGATGAGCTTCTTCTGGTTGGAATTGGGTGGACACTTGAACTCGGGTGCAGGGGAGAGATCGTTGAACAAATCCTGCAGCTTCTCGGAGAATTGCAGATCAACCTCGGCGAAGAACCCATGTTCTGAATCGTCGAAGCTTTCGATGTTGAAGTTGGAGGGGTCGGCCCACTCGAACCCTCTAAAAGGGAGTGGCTGCATCATGGAGTGTCCGTACAAGTTATTCACGTCCGTGTGCATGATGTAGCTGGACGGTTGTGAGGGGTCGTAGCCAGTAGCCATGTGATGGTTGTTGGCGCGCGCGTACCGTTGCGACACCTGGACCATGCCACTCCGGATGCTGCGTTCCACAAACAGCACCATGTCATAATCGGAAAAAAGCTCCAGCTCGATCTTCGTCACCAGAAACATGGCTGACCACGCCAGTCCGGGGAGACTATAGAAGTAGGTGGGGTCCAGCTGGTAGATCTTCATTGCGGTCGCACGGAACGTCTGGAACACGTCGGCGAGGAGCGTCACATCAAGTCTGAGGTAGGCGTCGTGGTAGTCCCCGAGAGTTCGACAGCCCAGCTCGCGCCACATGGACTGGGCATGGTGATATTCTTCGTCGGTGATGTTCGAGCCTCGTAGCTGACTGTAGAACTTCGCCTGGGGAGGTAGCGACGTCTCCGCGAACTTGGAGGGGTCTGTGATGTATTCGTAGGGATAGACCCCCTTACGCTTGAAGAGGCCGGCGTCCAAGTTCGGAAAGTTTGCTGAGGTGATGAGCATTTGCTCGTCGCTAAGCTTCCCCGCGAGAGCATCGAGGCTTGCCGGGAGGAACCTCAGGGAGTCGAGGAAGCGAAGCTCGACGGTAGAGCGTGATCCTGGGATTCGCACCCACTTGCTCAAGCTAATATAACGCTCCTCGTTCTGCGCCAGGACGTTGATTCGCATGTCGTCGTACCCAAGATGCTTGACGAGGTGGTGGAAGTCGTATCCCGAGCCATTGTGAAAAAACACAGGGATAAATCGCGGGTCCCGGGCCATGAGGTTGCAATCGTTGCACCAAGGACCAACGTACCTACCGTTAAAGTGATCGTGGTGTTGGACTTTACGGTTGTTGGCGGTGTACTTCTTGACGCAGACAGGGCAAGCGATGGCCTCGTCGTGTCTACGTTGATCGTCGGGGGACAGTGGGAGCATAGACTTGGGGGCCAACAGTATCTTCCCTATCTCGTTGGCCTCGACAACCATCCTCTCGAGGAAGTGTTTGGCTGCGTCGGGGCCACGGTACACGTAGGGCTCGGGGGCGATGTGCTGGTCACGTCGCACCACAACGTATGCGAAACTGGATGCCTCGTGGAGTTGGTAAGGGGTGGTGGAGGAAACTTCGGGATCTGGATCGCAAGTGGACAGGGGTTTGAGGAAGGCCTCGAAATCCGCGATGATGATAGCGGGATGCTCCACCATGGCACCGTGCATGCGGAAACGCTCCACGGTGCCAGGTTTGGGCAAGACTGCCACCCCAGGCTCGTTGTTACTACAGTAGAACTTGTGGCGAGCGAGCTTCTCTGCAGCGATGTTGGGACCTTTGATTCGCTGGTAATCTTGCTGTTCTCGATTATCAAAAGTTGACAAGCACCTTCGACAAACTTCTATGCTATCACGATGCTTGCTTTTTTGACTCGACACCAACCGAGAGATGGAACGGATGAGGGTGTAGTGGTGATGGGTCTCATCCTTGATGAGCAGAAGGTGAATTTCTCGAGCACCATCGTCGTCTACGTCGCTCACCCGGATGGGGTACACCATATTTTCGTCAGTGAGGCCATAAACGTTGATGGCCAACCGAGGGTTGCGTGTACGGGCCTCAAACTTGCGAATATCCGGGACCTCCACCGGGTAGTCGATCCCAGCCATGGCAACTTCCAGTTCTGCCTCGTAGGGTAGGTAGTGGTTAACCCGGCGTGGTTGGTTTTTCCTGTTGACAGGGTGCAAAGCTGCAAGCACCGACCAGAGAAAGCACTTGGCGTCACTGTTCTGAATGTTCAGGACAGCCTTCTTTGCCGCAATAGTAGGTGGTAAGGGGACGTAGCTGGAGGCGGAGAGAGGCGTAAACTTGCAAAGTTTGACGCACAGTTCGTGAGGCCCGCCACACAGCGAACCCCCCGAGCCCTCAGCTTCATGTTCTTCTTGTTTAACCACCAGCTCATCGGCAAACTGGTTGTAGATGACCTCGAGGTTGTCGACATCCGCCAGATGCAGCGTCTTCGCCTTGGTGTTGTGGCAGAAGCTGTAAATTTCATCGGACGGCTTCTTGTACTGGCAACGTAGCGATGCGTAGAATTTGGTGGAGTGCGTTGCAAGCGCATCACCGAGGATGGAAATTATCTCTGCTCGCTTCTCCTCCAAAAAGCTACGCACGTCGCATAAGCCCTCCGAAGTGAGGACAAAGTCCTCTAACAACCGCTCGAAAGCAGACCGGTTCGCTTTCGCCACAGGCTTGACACGTTTCGTGGGTGGTGCATTGATGGAGGCTGCTTCTGCCTTCCTCTTGGTGGAGCTGGTCGACGGTTGTGGAACAGGTGTTCCGACGACAATTTTGCATGATGTTATATGCCTCTTTAAATTATTAATGGTAAGATGTATACCGCACCTGGGACATGATTTTTTAGCAGCCAAATGCTTGCCTGGCACGCAGGTACGACAATGTCTTGCAAAATGTTTGCTTGATATGCTTATTTTGCACACAGGGCAACTTTTCATGGAGCGCATTTTTTTGGGGGGTATGTTTATTTATATGTGATCTGTTGGTGGTAGAGTGTTTACAAAAAAATGCCTTACGAGAAAAATTTTGTTTTCCTCAAATGTGTGCTTTAATAAACCCTGTAAAAAAAATTAAAAAAAAATATAAGAAAAATATGTAGATAGGAAAAAAAAGCACAATAAATATTGTATGCATGTGTAATTCTATTTAGTTTATTTTTCGCTAGACACGAATCTTCTTCAGATTTTATTGCCCATTAGTATATTTTTCTACCAATCTAGTAGAGGTATGACACTATGAAAATATACTTGTTTATATATATTCTATTGTTTCGGCTGATATAATCGTATTTTTTTTTTCCATACACACATTTTTTATTTTCAGAAAACAAAGTTACTTTCGATTTTTTTTAAATCAAACAATAAACATTATTTGTGTTTATAGTATTTGTCGGGCAATAGCAGATAAAACAAGAATGGGTTTTCTACGACCCATAGTTTACGAGTTACAAAACAACTTAGAAATTACATCTTGAAATTTAAATTTAAAATAACTCGAAAACAGTAAGCACTAATCATTATGTTTCCAATAGGTTGTAGAGTACATTCAATTTTTTATCAAATGTCATTAAAATTTTCGAAATAGGGTAAAAACTAAGCCAGCAAATCAAGTTTCTCAAAAAATAAAAAAATTGTCTATATTTTCGAAACTTGAGGGGGTGGAATCGATTTTATTTGCTAGTCGTATAGTTTTCGTCAAATCCTATCCAACAAACCTAAAATCATCATCCTAGCTCAATTAGGAGCCGAGAAAATTAATGTCTTGGGAAAACGTCTTGACAGACCGGAAGTAACATCTTGACAGACTGGAAGTCGACTTTCTTAAAGATTAAGACAAATATCTTAAGACGTTTTCCCAAGACATTGATTTTCTCGGTTCCTATGGGGCCTAGAACCACGCAACTTTGGATTATGTATATACCGTTGTTTTTTCCTACATATTCATTAGGGTTCGAAAGTGCGGTGGTTGTGTTGTTGCCTTGTAATCAAGAGGTCCTAGGTTCGAACCCGATAAAAGTACATAGTGGTTCGGATCCTATTTTAAAAAAAAAACTAAAAGCCTAGTCCCGATTAGTTTTACTGTGCATATGTGAATATAGGAAAGTACAATGCAAAATCAGCAATGTGTGATGTGGTCAGCACCAAATATTTTAATTTTATATGTATATTTAAGTTCCATGCATTAAACATGGCAGTTTTCCTATATGCTTTTATGGTATGGTGCTATGCACAGAGGAGCACTTTATTTAAGCATATTTAACTTCTCTTTCCATCTCTCAATCTATTCATATTTGACACAGTCATTGCAAGTCGGCCATTTTGTTTACGTAGCAATTAGGCTTAAAAAAACTTTGACACACTCATTGCAAGTCGGCCATTTTGTTTACGTAGCAATTACGTTAAAAAACTTTAAACCACATTATTGTTATTTTTTTGTGAATGCTTGTTGTGATAAAAAAACATAATTAGATATTATTTTATTTAATTTTATGTTTAATATCTTTTCTGTGTATAAAACTAAATAATAATAAAATTCGAAACACTATGTACCCCCACTAAATATCAAAGGCACAAAAAAAAACAGGCTAACACACGCAAAATTATACTGGTCTGCCAGACGCCAGAGCCTCGTTACTCTACAGTCCAGAGTGTACTACGTGGAAGTGAGGTTAACTGTTAGGCGTCTTACCAGAAAGTCGTCCTCTTACACCCCTGCATATTGCTATTTTGCATATGCTTGGTGTATATAGTAATATGTAATAAATATATATATAAAAAAAGCAAGAAAAAAAAAAGAGATACTTGCAACACACTTAAAACTTGTATACTTTCTCTCTCTTCTTTTTGCGTGCTTTGCGAGTATATATTTCTTCCACAATATGCTTAAGAATTGTTTGGTTTTTATCTACAATTTCTTTACATTTGTTTGGTTATTACAGAATCAACTCACAGAAGCAACACTACCCTATTTATATAACACAAAGCCAACTCATGCAAGCTAACAAACAAATTTACTCACGTTAGTTAATTTCAATCACAATCACAATATTCTTCTTGCAGCTCACAATAAAAAATAAGACCTGATGCCCCTCGAGCTTCTAGTTTATTAGTCGAGGAGTAATATGTAGGTTAACAACGTGGACTAGTAGAAATCCAGTCTAGAACATTCTTCCCCCTATATTTCAGCCACATCATTTTACAAGTTCGAAAATTCACAAGTTAATACATCGCATCGCATCACTGCTACCAATGCTGTTAACTGACGTCACTATTTCTCAACAGTTGCCAGACCTGATGTTAACAGCTGTTGTAACCTAAGCATCATGTGTATGCTCTAGAAAATAGTTCTATACTTCAATTTTTAGCACTGTCATTTTTCCTATTTTCGTAAATTCATCACGTCACCCCCACCAATGCTGTTACCTGACGTCATTATATTTCTCAACAGTTGGCTGAGCTGATGTGAAAATTACATAGCATTATCTGTGCTGAACACGAATTTTTGAACGAAATAAATGCGTCAGCATGAAATTCCATCATTATTGTTAGCTTTTGAAAAAACAGGAAGTACATCCGCCACTGTGAATAGCCATTCTTCCCCCTATATTTCAGCCACATCATTTTACGAGTTCGAAAATTCACAAGTTAATGCATCGCATCGCATCACTGCTACCAATGCTGTTAACTGACGTCACTATTTCTCAACAGTTGCCAGACCTGCTGAAATGCCAGAAATGCTGCCCCTCCCCCAGTCATCCATCTCTCTTACAATAGCGTGTATGTGCTGGCAACTCTCTCTAGTTGCAGGTTTTTTTAGTTAACTCGTAATCCTCGTCAAAAACTACAGTAACATCATAATGTCATATTGCACAGAAGAGAGAGGACATCGCTCACCACTGTTGCCAGCCATAAATCTCTCTCTCTTCATCTTACAGCAAAGTTGGCATCTCTATTTTTTTTAGTTGTAAGTAAATTGCCAACACACTCTAGTTAATAATGCTACATATTATACGCACACACGCACACACATACTATATTACCATCCACCCATATCTCCCTCTCTTTTACGGCAGTATATATGTTTGTTGCCTAACCTAACCTAACCTAACCTAACCTAACCTAACCTAACCTATCTTCTTGTTTAGTATATGTAGGTTGGCAAAAATTGCTTTATGCACTGTAACGCAAGCCTCAAGCAAAGTTGCCAGCTTCTTGCTTTAGGTTAGGTTAGACAAAAAAAACTGTAGTTGGGCTGTCGGTTGTTTAACTCTCCCCTCTCTCTCTCTCTCTCTTTTTTTTTTGTAAAAAGCCATGGCAAAAGTACCAGTAGGTTGGCAAATTGCTTTGTGCACTGTAACGCAAGCCTCAAGCAAGGTTGCCAGCTCCTTGCTTTAGGTTAGGTTAGGTTAGGTTAGGTTAGGTTAGAGTAGGTTAGGTTAGGTTAGGTTAGGTTAGGTTAGGTTAGAGTAGGTTAGGTTAGGTTAGGTTAGAGTAGGTTAGGTTAGGTTAGGTTAGGTTAGGGTGGGTGTTGGCAGCTGTCGGTTGTTTAACTTTTTCCTCTCTCTCTCCTCTCTTTTTTTTGTAAAAAGCCATGGCAAAAATACTAGTAGGTTGGCAAAAATTGCTTTATGCACTGTAAGGCAAGCCTCAAGCAAGATTGCCAGCTCCTTGCTTTAGGTTAGGTTAGGTTAGGTTAGGTTAGAGTAGGTTAGAGTAGGTTAGGTTAGGTTAGGTTAGGTTAGGTTAGGTTAGGTTAGGGTGGGTTAGGTTAGGTTAGGTTAGGTTAGGTTAGGGTGGGTGTTGGCAGCTGTCGGTTGTTTAACTCTTCCCTCTCTCTCTCGCCAAGCCTCAAGCAAGATTGCCAGCTCCTTGCTTTATGCACTGTAAGCCAAGCCTCAAGCAAGATTGCCAGCTCCTTGTTTTAGGCTAGGTTAGACCAAAAAAAAAAACCTTGGTGATTTTTTTCGAGTAAAATATTAGCAACACTGCGAGAAAATAAGGCTTATGCCTTACAAGAGAAATCTATTAAGGCGAGCCTCAAGCAAGATTGCCAGCTCCTTGCTTGAGGCTACGTTAGACCCAAAAAAAACCTTGGTGATTTTTTCGAGTAAGCAGCTGGCAACACTGCCAGTTTCAGGGGGCTCATGCCTTACGAGACAAGTCCATTAAGGCGAGCCCCACCGAGCCCCAATAGAGGTTCCAGAACCCGCCCACCTGCACTACTAATAATAATCAGCTTAGTATTCATTCTAGCATTGACGTGAATGTTCGTCTAGTTTGCTTTCACTGTGATCTACATTTTTCAATAGTTTAGCTATTACGTAAGTCTATTAAACTATTGATACTATCTAGATAACAGTGAAAGCAAACTACACGAACATTCACGTCAAAGCTCTAGAAGGAATTCTAAGTTGATGATTGTTTTTTCTTTTTGCAGATTTTGGAATACCACGGCTGTTTTTCCAATGCAGAGGAAAATTTGAAAAATATATCGGCCTGACGAGGTCCAGTCGAGCCTTAACATATTTGCATTTACTTGTACCGTTTTGTATGTTTAAAAGTTAAGTCCTTAAAAGTACACCGCCATTGTCGTTTGTTCGCCTAATATTGTGGCTGATCGGACAATCTGAAAATATTCTTTACTTACAAGTCTTGTTCGTTAGCTTATGCTTTATTATTAGGGCACGGATTTTTATGTGGTAAAAACATGTAAAATATTTATATATTTAAGCGCTGAAATAGTGAAAATATGCACTTAAGAAACAAACGTATGTGACATGTTTTTTAAAGAAAAGGAATGAAAAAACTATCACCTTACAAGTTTGCATTGCAGTGGGTGGTGAACATCATCCTTAGGCTGCCAGTTGTGAAAGAGTGGCTATTGTCCCGGAACAAGGCTTCGCAACGCAAAAAAGTGTGTTCCACATCACAGATTGTCAACTTTGCATATTTAAACGAAGCCAGTTGTTTAACTGTGAATCCATCTGGAAGCGATGCAGATCTCACCTTTCAAAGCAGCAGCTACAGTACGCATAGTTGGAAACCATGGTCTCCATACAATAGAGAACGAGCTTTTTGCATAATTGAGTCGGCCTTCTCCCCCCTACCTTTCCAAGTGCCTCGAGGGCATTATGAACCTCATATACTGCATCAGTCAAAGGTAAATCAGAGGTTTCTAAACTGTTGATTACGTTTACCAGAAATGTAAAATTTGTTATTTAAAAAGGAACTAGGGTAAGGTGGCACATTTGCGATTACAAAAAATTAAATTCAATGTAACTTGGAAAAAATAGGCCGCAAAATGACAGTTTTTGTGACAATGAAATGCTTACTTTTTACTAAAGACGCTGGCATAACATGACATTTTTAGTTCTGCTACTGTAGACAGAAGAACGAAATTTCGGTCGGATAAAATTTGATTAAAATTGTACCTAGGTAGTGTGGCGAATACTATCATATTTATGTAGCACTTCAATTATCTTAATAATCTGCTACCCAATTTACAAAGATCTTTAAATAATAGTTGAAGCGTGTAAATTTAAGAAGGTGCTACATTAAGTATTAATCGCCCAGCTCAATATTATAAATTGATTCTCGTGGATCGACTAGGTTTGCTCGCAGGAAGCAAAGAACTCAAAATGCACAAGTAAACAAATCTGGGTTAACGGAACCTTGTTGAGAAATGGGGGAATCGTCTAGATCGCCCCTCCCAACAAAATTACGTACGCCCAATAAGAACCCAGATATAACGCTCTCATTCACACAAGATTTCATACTTCGATGCCTTATCTATAGAAAAGTGATGAGTTTACTATTTGCTTCATTAAAAGATGTACTCCATATTAACAGCCTTTTATTCATGAATAATTTCTATGTGGAATAACATCAATGATTCGACCAGTACAATAAACTTCGAATTCTCAAATACTCAGATTATAACAAATCGACGAATACATTTTATGTAGTCAATAAAAATCAACTGCTAACAATAACTGGACCTCAAGTATAACTTAAACTCTCCACTTCCCTTATTTTTTAAGTTTTCTTATTTTTTTGTTTTCCTGCCAATAATACATAGAAATCTATTCTCCCCAAATTTATATTCTACAGATTCACACACTCTGTCATACACACAATTCTTCATTCAAAAAAACATAGTTATTAAAACATACTATATACACTTACTTGGAATATATCCCATCAATCATATTTACACTGCAAAAAGTATGGCCGAAAGAAGTTACTAATAGCTTTTGTAAAATTTGTTACATATTTTTCAGCCAGATCGGAGAGAGAGAGACAAAATAAATCAATCGTTACTGATTCATTTTAGTTTTGCAGCAAAGAGCGTAATTAAACTTACTTGTGAATTAAGAACAGATGTTTAGATTGTTAATAACTAATATCCCATTTTGGCGACTTATAAAAAAAGTACATTAAATCAAAACCTGTATCGACCTCTTTCCTTCCCCGTTGCGTAACTTGGCAGAATCCAGATCGAGTTGGAAAATAGGCAGCTCAAACGTATTACGTCAGCTATATAGCCTTGCCAATCGTGCATCAAAGGGGAGGTAAAAGGTCGGGCTGTTATTCCACGAACTGGTTGATAAAGCTGAACTCTCTCCGCTCCGGCTGGTGTCTGTCTATACCTGGTCTGTACTCTTCACTGTGTTCCCAGCGCTGCCCGATCTGGAAGAAATTTACGCATGCGCAAGGCTACCTCTCGGGGAAGCGAGCGCCCTCTGTCAAGAAGGCTTCGCAACTTGACAATGTTACGTAATAATTAGTGACGTATTTTGGCGAGTTAAATACTTCACTCACATACATCAAGAGGAGAGTGAAGCTGTGGCGGGCTGATATTTATGTATATCAACCGTCACAGTAGGTAGAAATCTGATCACCGTGCGATACAACTTGGATCAACATTGACTGAAGAGACGGTATCCTTAATATATACTACAAGTGCAACTTCTTCTATCCGTAGGCCTACAGGAGCAAAATAAAAACAAACTGCATGTTCTGTTAGTTTAATAACTCTGTTTGACTACATACATAGTTATGCTTGGAGAAAATTGTTGGATGGCCAACTTCAATCCTGGAAAGGTGGAAAGGGAAGGAACACCCCCCATGCTTCTTGACGTGCCATCGTTACTTTGTTTTGGAGGGTGTCAAATGGAACATGATAAAGTTACGATGCTCCGCGTATATATAAGTGTCCCTCTAGACTACTCTATACGGCATTTTCGAGAACTCGGGATGAATACTGTTGATATACTTACCTTCTACGGTGTTCGTTTTCAAGTCATTTGTAACAATAAATAGAACAACGCATTTACTTTGTGAAATAATGTGCTCCACGAGTTACGGTAACTCAAACTGTATGTATACCTCGCTGATCGAAATTGTACCACTTCCGCCGATAGAATATGTACCACTTTGTGCATGGAGACAAATACTTCTGTAGTTCCCTTATCTCTCACCAGATAGCTACAGATGTCACATGCTACAGCCACCACATGCTTGTTCATGTTTGACCTGAATTTTGCTGTCCGACGTTCAAGCATAAACACGGGCACGCAAAATGACAGGGAGACGTTTATATACAAAGCACCAATTATATCTCCAACGTACTCACCTTGCCATACAAAATTTCGTCTGGTTCTCCGGGTTTTCCGTAGAATTTCTCGATGTTTCTGCACAACTCACCTGGCACCTCACGCAACAACTCTCTCTCTCCTCAAATCAGCGTTGTCAGTAACAGGAAGCAAAACATTCGACTTTTTAGAACGGGTGATGGAAATAGTACCTATATCGAAAATGTACCACCCTACCCTATATATGTAGTAACCATGCTCTATCTTTGAAGTATTTGATTTTATATGAAAACACTGAAAATATATAATTGTATGTCCTACAACGTTCTGTCACGGGGTCCCAGAACACATGATCGGTGCACACGCAAATTCTCAGAGTTCTGCTAGGCATTTTAAAAAATATGTAAATACATAGAATAGAAATCCGTGCCATATTTATTATGTAGCAACATGATTGCTAGCATTATAACATTCGGGTCGTGAATACTTATTTATTGATTTTTATCATGCATTTCAGTGAAGTACATGCCAAACCAGATGAATCTTATTTGGAACGATAACCCAATAGACTTAACATTAATCTCAAAAAATGATGGCAACAAAGAAACGCTTCCAAACTTCGAGGTGGAGTTTTCAATTAACAGGACGGAAGATCAAAATGGTAAATGAAATAAAACATTGTTTTTTATATATGGACGAATTAAAGTTACAGTGTTGTAAGTCACTTTTGTAAAATAAATTAAAAAAAAAAGCAAAGAGTCTGACTCACAGCAATTTGCTGATCAACACAACAGCTGTTTCCTTTATCACTAGAACTTCAAATGTCAACTGTAGCCAGTTGAATGAATCTCTTACGTACTCCACGTTTTCTGTTCACAGCTTGACTTATCGCGATCTGGTTTCTGTGTCTAAGTCTTTGCTTTTACAAAGTGACTTACACCACTGTAACTTTAACCCGTCCATATAATGCTGAATATTGAGTTACTAAAATATGAATTAGTATTTCAAATGTATTTCTAAATTTACAAAATATTACGAAATGCGGTGTGTATCGAAATGATTTGTCGGATTTAATATGTTCGTTTATTTAGAGTTTGTAACATCAGAGAGATAAGTTATATGTAACTCTGAAGAAAAAAAATTACCACAATTTGTATTATACCTTATAAGTGCTGTAGGTGACCTCCTTTAGTTACACGTACAAATATCAGTGTGATAGAGGAATTCGTGCTATATTCGCTTCAGCGTGTCCATTCGCACTTGCACCACAGCAACTATGAAGTGATTTCTTAGCTCAGAGTTTTTCAATCTTTTAGCTCCTGTCCGCTGCAAAAATCTGCACGCACATCCCAGGGTTGTTAAAGGTCCAGGGATATTAAATAAATTCAATTCCGGTCCAGGAGAGAAAATCAGTAAGCGTAAACGGGTTCTGGACCGTAAAGAACCTTTTTATCTGTAACGTATTTCAATTCGATCCAGGAACCTTTTTTACGCCTCAATTTAAATACAGTCCAGGTACATTTTTACGTATCAATTTAAATTCGGTCCAGGAATCTTTATTCAATGAGACAATACGCAACTTGAACAGAATTTAAATTTTGCAAGAAGAAAGGTTCGGATCCTTCAGCGGAATGAGAATGTATGGGTTCCTGGGCTTTTAAGAACCATGGCACATCCCCTTAATAATAATAGATAAATACATGGGACGTTACCATGAAAGACCTACACAAAATTATTTCATGTGTTTATTTACTGTGGGCACATACACAAGTAATGAAAATATAACGTGTGTGATTAATGCAAGTGGTGTACAATTTTCTAATCTTTATAAGTTTGGTGTTATTTGTTTCAGCAATACGATATAGGCCTGTCAACAAGGAATGACTTTGGGATCTAATAAGGAAAAAAATCAGGGAAAGCTGGAACAAATTTATTGTCTTAGTAAAAAGGTTCTTAACAACATATTAATTTTGCATCCCTGTTCCACCCCGGATTTGGCCGCCATCTTTGAAGAATGGCGCCCAAAAAAGTTTTTTTTTTTAATTTCTCGCTTAAAAGGCATTTTACAGCAAAAGATGTTATGACAAACATTAATCTACATAACATTCTCTACAGGTTCTGTGCATTTTTCTTCGAGGATGCGCCGTTTGGGTGCTAGATGAGCGAGAAATTTTACGTTTTTTTTCCCGCTCCACTTTGCAAGAGCGATAGACAAGGATGCGTTTTTCCACCGTAACTTGAGGGTTTATTTCTCATTAAAATGCCTATTATAAATGTTCTAAGGACTTTCTTTGAAAATGTGATTTCAAGTAATAATATATGCATATTAATTAAACAATAATTTTGTAATATTTAATGTAAAACAAATTAACACAATGTCTGTATTTCTGCTACTGTTAAAAAACAAACCATCCCTTGTCTTCTATCAGCAAGGATCCTTGTAGTAACACATGAAAAAGATCATCACAGTTGTCGTAAGCTTTCAGATCGAAGGGAAAGCGACAGGCCACAATATACAGAAGGCTTTCTATCCGAAGTGATGACAAGGCTCCCTTTAATCTAAAGGAAAACATTCACCGTGCTTGAACAACAGACGTGCTACGATGCAGGGTATTGAAACCACGTCCCAGTTGGAGTGACACGTGCAGCTTGCCGTGTCGCTTCAGTTCGAGAAGCTGAATTTATTTCTTAAGATTGGTTTCCGAGAGACATGTGCCGCTTCCGTCTGAAAGCTCCCTTCCTCTTCTATACTCTGTCCCGGGTATCTCTGGAGGAAGAGAAAGAAATCAAGCCTCTGAGCAAGTAGTAACTCGAGAAGACTCGGCCAATGAACACGTAATGGGGAACGTGGTTGCGTGGTGGGGCAGAAACAATTACAGCTACTAGCCGTTTACAGGAGCGTGTTCTACTTCGCTCCACCAACTCGATTTCTCCCCTTTCCTACTGTAATGTGCCTCCTTGCTCCAGAGATTCTCGGGACAGATTATAGAGCAGTGTCAGATTGTGAACACATTAAGACATTGCAATGTTCAGAGATCATTGTACACTTTAGCCAAATTTTCCTACAGCTACAAGGCCACCTGTGCAACCTTTAAGGCTTGTACAGGATATAATGCAAAGAAGCTCTGGCGGTGCATATTTTCAGAGAGTGGTACAAGGAGGATCGTAAAGAAAGGGCTTCTTGGTTTTCCATATGACTACCTTATCAGCTATAACGCAAACGGGGCAAGTTTGTACCTTGAGTTATCTTTGAATTGGTATTGTGATATTTTAGTAAAATATTTTTTAAAAATAAAAACTCTGGATCAACTGAATACAATACATATCTGATTTTCACTTAGAAGTAACCGCAACAGTGATTACCTCTGTTATTTCGTTCAAATTTGACATTTCCCAAATACTCAAGATTAAAGACATTCCAACACCATGATCATCGGAAGAATTGGTTTTCTTATTCCCTCTTACTCCTGTAACTATTTGCTTTATTCCATCAAATGCAAGGAGTGGTGGATCAGATGAAAATCACTGACAAGAGAAATGAAGAATTTGATTATCACCCCTTGATGTAGCTACATCGACATGCAGCTCATCTATTTTATCTCATACTAACTTTCTGGCCTTCTTAAACCCAAAGGTTTATACTGCAGCAACACAAGCCTTCCATCTGTCCCTATCCTTGTAAAGGGCAATCCAATCTTTTCCACCCTTACTGATTTCCTTTAGGTCCATCTCAAAGTTATCCTTTGACCTTCCTACAGGTCTCTTACTATGAAGATTACCAAAAGGTTTCTCAATTCCCTATCTTTGAACTAGTAGGCATGTCAAAAATCCACTTAGTTACCATTACGTCAGTCATTTCTCTGATATCCCCACAACTCTTTATAGATCAGATCAAGGACCAGTCGTCATATCTGACCAGATCCCAGACCAAAACTTTTCTGATCATTGTTATTGTCAGAG
The DNA here is from genome assembly GCF_977018435.1 of Lepisma saccharinum. Classification (NCBI taxonomy): domain Eukaryota; kingdom Metazoa; phylum Arthropoda; class Insecta; order Zygentoma; family Lepismatidae; genus Lepisma; species Lepisma saccharinum. The sequence continues at coordinate 27,030,586 of NC_139243.1, read as the reverse complement.
GCGAGGAGGCGTCCGGTCATCGGGAGATGCGGCGACGACAAAGCAAAATGATAAAACTTTTGCTTTATAAATATTTTTGAGAAGTAAAATATACTCGTATATTTGAGCGAAATTAGTCACGCGACGCCATCAAATAGCTAGAAATACCCAAGAGATTCGCTAAAGTTTAGCGCATCGAAAGGAGAGCCAAGTTCTAATGTCCGTGCCCAACCGTCCCGCTACATTTCCTGTTGAGTGCAATGGTGTCAGACGGGTCAAGTCATCGCAGCAGGTCTGCGAATCGTCGAAGGTTCATTGACCGTTTTTCCCCAGCTCTTGAAGGTCTGGTCATAACATACCTTTTTTCAGCCCCCTTGTTTACAAACACGGCAGGGTTTCTGTGACGTCATCAAGATGAAACTTCTCAGAATGTCCAGCAATGTAGGCCTAAAGCATGCAACGCTCTTGTTTTTAAGAGAAAAACACATTGAAGAGCATCTCAACGCAACGTACACAGAATACATAAAAGTAATGGTAGGTAGGATCCAATGTATTTCCTTCACAGTAATTCTCTTTTTTTTATCCTGCGCTTGTATCGATTTCGGAAAGTAATACACGAAGTACTTCTTGTTGTTTTGTGTTTACTAAGCTTACGAATGACAAGACTGATCAGATTTTTGTTCTCGAGGTGACAGACATACTTACTTAGACAGAACCTTTTCCCTAACATATCTTACTCTCACACCAGGGATGGTAAAAAATATCAGGATTCCGTAAAATTTAAAATCTCTATTCGGAAATTTTACTACCCAGATTTCAGAGGCAATCCGAATTTCGGAGAGAGAGGTTTAACAATTTTTCCATTTTTCGGGTAGAATTTAAGAGAGTTTATTCTTGGTTTTGGACTTTTAACCACTGTGTTATTTTTAAAAAAATTACCAACGTTTAACTTTCAGAAAAAAATACAGTTTTTCCGGAATTCTTGCGCCTCCGCTGCAAGACGTCAGCGCCTTCTCAGGCAGACGCACCTCACTGTTTAAGTACCGCTGTTTTAACTCATTGAGAGCCCAGAAAACGATCCAGTGACTTAGAAGGCGAAGTGAAGAGCAGCAATTTTGTACGGACTGAAAAATCACATCTTAACTGCTGTGAAGTAACGAGCATACTGGAGTGGTACGAGGGTCACCTTCGAGCACTTGCAAAGTACTGCATGAGTTGTGATGAGTTTGCCTTCAACTTGACGTATACTTACCACTCTAATGATGCAAACTAAAAATATACGACAGATTGAAATCCAGTTGTACGATACAATAATATTTTTTGTCTTAGTGTGAATTACATACAAAATGTACAGTTACGGACACTTCTGGTAGCAATGGTAGCAATACCATTGAAAGTGGTTTTTACAACCCAGAAGTGTCCGTGACTGTACTATTCTTGCTTCAGCGACGAAGCATTTTTAAAGAGGTTTTCAGATTCGTTTCCCGGTACGTTTCGAAAGAGTATTTCTGGCTAAATATAATTGGGAGGCAAGATTGATGTTAACGACGTTTTATCATCTTCCATCAATCTTGGGATGTTAGCAAGGGTTTCGCGCTCTCTCAAAAGTCAGCCCCTTTGTCCCAAATAAAAAAAGAGAACCCTCATCCACCCGAATATAGTCGGAAGTATGCGCTATTGTCCCGGTGTCTTAAATTATATGAAAATCTTTGCTGGGTTCCCCAGTTTATCTTTGTTCTTTATCATTTATTTAAAATTTCTATTTTTTTACATGATGGTATAATTTAATACCATACCAGAAAGATAACCAATATTATTTTCGGTGCCCAGAATAATCATTGGTTTACATTGAAAAGTGTTAGTAGGGTTAAAATTTGCATAAAGTCTAAGTTACTGTTTAGGTCTACAATTATTAATCTTGGATCTTAAAGTTAGAGAGAACAGGTTAGTAAAACAAAGGTTAATAGTAGTGTAGAGTATATACGAGGGTTGCTCAGAAAGTAATGGCCTGACAATTTGTTTTCTCGGATATGTATGAAAATCACTCTCAGTATAACTGAATGTTTCCTTTACACATGTTATTTTTCTACATAATCTCCATCAACGTCCTCAGCCTTACACCAGCAGGTAACAAGAGCATGAATTCCTATCCTATATTATCTCGTGTCCTGCTCACATAGCCTTGTTTTCACTGAACTATTCACGCTCCCGTCATGTTCAAACCTTGTCCCACGCAGGTCATCCTTCAGTGGCCCAAAGAGATGAAAATTTGACTGTGCAAGTTCGGGACTATAAGGGGGAGCATAATCCAAACAAATTTGGCGAATGCCTCCTGGGTTCGAAGGCTTGTGCTCAGTTGTTCCAGGAACCATCTAGCCAATACCCTCGAATACACCCAAAAGCGTCAATAATTGTCATTGCACTACCATTACAAATGAAATTCTGTATGGCCATTTGCCGACTTATGATGCGCCGATCAGTACGAATAATGCCAAAGGCAACATGTCTGGGCTGGTGAATGTGGCAGGATCATGCAGCTCCATTTCTCCACTTCCTGAGCACCTTAACTCTCTGCATCCAGCGTCCAGCGGGGCTCCCATCGACCGCAGAACTTCCATACCAGCACACAACCACTTGATAATATTTCCTAAACATTCTCTATCCGCCACTAAGAATTAAATTATAGCTCATTGCTCATTATTTGTAACACGTGTCACTCACAGACGCCATTTTCATGGACCTCTACCGCGGCGCTATCTGTTGGACGACCATGTACTTACACACATGTGAACATTCGACTTCATTGTTACTACCCTTCCATTTGCACACTGCTCTCTTCATTCTGGAATGAGAAAAAATGTGAAGCATTACTTTCTAAGCAACCCTCGTAATTCCCAGCTATCCTACATAAGCCTTGAGTGAACTTAAATCAAGAAAGAACAATTTGAGATATCCTAAACCTAATGTAAATATAATTTTGTAGTTTCTAAAGAAAACTGATGTCCTTTCAATATTACTGTTCTTTTCTTCGGATAAGTTTATAATAGTGCTGCAAAATGTATTCGGTTATGTATCTATATATTATATATCATGATTATCACGATATTAAACATAAATATTTCTCTCATGACTGGTAGATATGAGTGAGGAGTAGGGTAGCGAGTTGTACTACACTTAGCTACCAATAAAAATGCGGGCTTAATAGAATATTGATGACGATAGGCCAACTCATCTCCAGGGGCCTCCCCGATGCCGTAGTTGTGACGTTGTCGCCTTGTAATGAAGGTGTCCAGGGTTCGATACCCGGTGGAACAAGTGGTTGAGACCTCACTTTAAACTGTAGTCCCGATTAGCCTTCCTGTGCATAAAGTGGACTTAAAACCAAAACTTAAACTCAAATCATCTGTAATCCCCTGTTCACATGCAACGTTAGCTAGACACGCTAACATTCTTCATCAAATATAATTACGTAATTCACAAAGAGTAAGTTGGTTTTGCAAATGTTTTTATGTTAAAAGAAAGAATGTCAATTACCTGTTTTTTTCCATTCTAGTTAACATTCCAAAGATATTACGGTTCGCAATGGTGTTCAGCCGAAATATTATCAACCAGCTACTGGTGACATATTTCCCGAGTTCCCTGCTCGTCGTCATATCTTGGTTCAGTTTTCTTGTGTCACCGGAAATCGTTCCTGGAAGAATGGTTCTCCTTGTTACTAACCTGCTGTCTCTGATAACCATGTTTTTCACTGTCAGGTAAGTTTTTCTAAGAGATTTTTCTTTCTAAGAATATATTTTGCTTCCCAGGCTAATAACACTGTAAGATTCAACCCTTTTTCCACTATACGAGAGCCAGTGTGGAGGAGTGGTTAGAACAGCACACTACGATGCTAGGGTCCTGAGTTCGCATCCCTACATGGGCGTGGTTGGTCTTTGCAAGTGTCCTTTCATCAATTTATTTAACAACTGAACTAATTACTATGTCACTGTTCTTAAATGTTAGCGCAATTTTTGGTATGGTTACATGTTAAAAAGCTTATAAACAATATATTTTCATCAGGTTATTTTCAAATTAATATTATTAAGTATAGTCTTGGATTTATAACTATATTGCTATTTTTTAACAAGTTATATAAGAGCACACTCAGGCATATACACACATATACATGTACGAGTACATACAAATGCATTTTCTCAATCTTTTTGCAATTTTATTCTTGCTACAATCTATATGGTCTCAAGATTGCACTTGAGCTATTCAGGCAAAGCTACGAACGGTAGAACTTTGATGATTAGTAAGACCAAAATGCTGGTTTTGTTGTCCAATTACTGATAAGAACTGAGCTAGGAGACTTTCACGTGCCCTTTTCATGAGACTTTCACGTGAAGTTTATGCAAATTGATCAATAACAATTGTGCATGCTTCTAAGTTTAATTATTATTTTCCACTAATTCTGCAAGACTGTAGAGAGTTTTCTTTGTCGTGTTTTTTTCAGTGTTTGTATTTCTTTATTTTTGGAGTTAGCAGTTTTACATTATGAGGCACCTTGTTGTAGAATATTTTACCTGATTATTTTGAAATATTGATTCTAGGCTCTTCTGGTAGTAATTATATTTTCCTCTTATGTTGAGGTTGAGTATTTGGTTATTTTTGGTCAAGCTGGAATTATTTCGAAGCGTTATTGACTTATGGGTGTATGTATATACACCCTGAATAATTCTTTGGAAGATGTCTTATACTCTACTTTGTAAATTATTCTAAGTGTTTTCTTTTTTCAAGTTGTAAGATTCTCTTTGTCCGTGCTATTATGCCATATTATATGTATACGTACATTATTCCGTAATGTTGCATTTGTTAATTTCTGATAGAGTATATACTTAGCCAGTCATTTTAGTAAGTATAAGTTAGATGATAGTTCACTGCAGATGTTGTTAATTTGCTTTTCTCGTTTACTTGTATGTTGTAGCTTATTTAGATAATTTTCATTCTGTTCTGTATATATGATTGGATATGTTTATGAGTTCTCTCTTCTGTTTCTATGTTGTTCAGTTTACCTATAAGCAAGTCATGTTTCAACCTATTGAATGGCATGGAATGATTTACATATATTGTGTTTGCAGTTTTGTGTTTCTCTAAGGTTTCAGCTATGTAATCTATTAACTGAGCTAGGCTGTGATCATTGATTTCCTTTTATGGAATATATGCTGGTTTCTGTTATATTATGGTATGTTTGTTATTATGTTTTCAATTAGTGCTTTTGTAGTTTTTTTATTCTTGTTGTTAATTCAAGCAACAACAAGAATAAAAAAACTACTAAAGCAACAATGATATACATACCATACTTAGGAAACATCACCAACTCTAACAAGAACAAAATACTCAGCAAACTCTAAAATAAACAAACTTTCCTATGAAGCAGGCGTAACCTGACCTAAATAAATATAAAATACAAGGCCCAAAAATAAGATAGAGGAAATCTGTAAACCCAAATAGTAATAATAATAATAATAATATAGTTTGTGTCTTAACTTTTTAACAAAAGTACTTTTTCTTTAGTGTTTTGAAAATATTTAAGTAAATACAAAACTTTTATTAATGTTAAAAAATAGTTATTGTGGGATACAAAACGCAATAAATAGAAAAAATTGATACAAATCCTCTAAATAAAACAAGTAAAATTTGAAAAAAAAACACACTTTGTGCGTCAAAAATATAATAAAAAATATTGCGTGAATTGTTTAAATCGTGTTGTTTGAGTAAAAAAATACGTGAAAAGTTGTAAAATATTTGACATAAATCAAAGTTTGGTAAAAATAAACTCAATTTTATTTTTAAAAAATGCATTAACATAAATTCAGTAGTTAAACAAACATCCTGTTGATTATAAATCAATGTAATCAATGGGTCCCAAGTTCGATACACGGTGAAGGCACTTGGCACAGTGGTTCGGATCCTACTTTAAACTGTAGGTCCAGTCGCTACTAGCCTTACTCTGCAAAAGTGGACTTACAACACCAAATCAATAACAATAACAAAAATTATAAATCAAGGAGACCTTGGTTCAATTCCCCGTGAAAAAAGAAAATAGTGGATCGAATCCACATTAAACTTTATACCCAGTCCCTGATAGCTTTCCCTTTTCTCCTAGTTGAGTCAAAACCCTTATGCTTCGTTCTCTTTGTTAATGGTAAATTTCTCGCCCTACTCTGATTGGTTACCCCAAAATCCTTTATTCTTGTGTTCTAGTTCATGTTGACCTACTCTACCTCAAACCTGTTCTGACAAGCAAACTTTCTAAACCTAAACCCATGCTACAGTATTCCGTGCCTTGGGGGCAAACCTGAGCGGAATACTAATTAGTTGACCTACTTTGGTTAAAACCGGTTCTGAAAATCTACCAAGGTCTATTCTGATTGGTCAATCTGGTTCTGTCTTTGTTCTGGCGTCCTCGATAACTTGGCCTACTTTGACAGAAACATGTTCTGACATGCAAACGCTCTATCCTAAAACCCATGCCACACCATGTAGTGCCCTGGGGGCAAACCTGAGTTGAATATTAATTGGAGAAAACCGGTTCTGGAAATCTACGAAGGCCTATTCTGATCGAACAATCGGGTTCTTTCTTTGTTCTGGCGTTTTAACAACATTTGACTTTGACCGCACATTCCACAAATTCCTTTGTTGTCTCCCTGCGCGGAGTTCAGATTCGGAGGCCATCTTCTGTCTAGCGTCTCAGATCAACGTCTTTCATAATATATAATATTAATAATAGGCATTACATAGTACACTATAATTATTACCAGGATCGAATACCGGGAACGTCTTCTTTCGTGATTGGACCTTTACCAAAAACCATTATCACCATTTATAATGTTCAATAAACTTTAGACCCGTATTTTCAATATGATAAACATTCGTAACATACTTTACATTAATTATCATCAATCCATATGCAAAGCATTTAGTACTGCTAATTGCCTCTGTTTACATATTCTTAATCAATTAATATTCATCTACTCATAAATCTTATAACTATGCATATACAATAATTAAATTAATTCTAAATACATGTAATTTAATTTGAAATATATGTAAATTAGTTCTAAATATATGCAAATTAATTCTAAATACTAAAAGCCCGAAGGCACATATCGACGTTAGCGCAATTCTCTACTATTCGTAAGGTAGATAATGAATACGAGCTGTTCCATCAATATCCTGAATAGTAGAAAATATAATATTAATAAATTTGAATGTTAATTAAATATTTTTTAATTTAAACAGTATCATTATTTATTATTTTTATTATTATTTTTTAGGCACTTGGTTCGGACCCCCTCGAAATATATATATATATATCTAGATACGTGCCTGTAAATGAAGTCAAAATTATGTGGGTGTGGCGGGAGAGGGCGCCATTAATTTCATATAGAAGATAAAGTTTAGAAATATCATGCAAATACTACTGTTCCTTTCTGTACTTTCTAAATCATCCGTTGAAGTGTAAATTGACTGCTACTTATTACTCATCCCTTATTAAACAGTCCATACTACTTTTGACGATACAGAAATTTATAATACAAGAAAACATGCCCGTACATTCCACCCCCGGCCGAAGCCATAAAAGTCTCCCTCGTTCCCAAAACTTGAGATCTGTTGACCTTTGAAGCAGATTTGGAAGAAATTTGGATGATAACATCAAAGACACAGATTTCTGTCTAAAGATGAGGCCACAACATTGGCAGCTAAGGTACAGATAAAGAAGCTCCCCTATGAAATAAATTTCTAGAGTCTAGAGAATCATCCAAATGCAAGTTGGCGCTACTTAGACTTCTATTCATAAACAACATGAACAAATGCAATAGCTGCTGTTTATGGTCTGTGAATTTGTCCTATCTATATTTTCACTCTTCACTGCACAGAAATAATACAAAATAGTTTTACTTAATGTCAGGGGCTGAGCCCTCCCTTGCCCCTGCCTGGCTACGGACCTGAAGTAACCCCCAGACGTCTTATTCATAATATTACAGTGTTCATCCACTTCTTAATTCCATCCAATAAACATTTCTTGATGTAACTGGGCATTCGCTCACGTTGTAAAGTAGTTCAATATATTTGTATCTCTCTTTATCTCTCTCCATCCCTCTCTGTCCATTTCTTCGTCTTTCTTTATCTCCCTTTTCCTCTCTATTTCACTCTCCCTCCATTTGTCTCTTTCCCTTCCTTCGTCTCTCTATTTTCCCTCTACGATCTTCCTTTTTCTCTATTCCTCTCTCACCATCTGTCCTTCCTTCCTTTTCTTCGTCTCTCTCTCTTTCTATCTCCCTCTTTCTCTCTAATTCTCTCTATCTTTCCATTTCCCTCTTTCCCTTCCTTCGTCTCTTTCTCTCTCTCTGTCTCACTCTTCTTTCAGCTATTTCTCGATCCTTCACTAACCCATTCTCACTTCCTCGACTTTCTCTATTTCTTACTCTGTCTCTGGAACCTGATCTCCAGCCCCATTTCCTTATTCTCACACTTTTTCTCTCTTCTCTCCCTTCTTCTCTCTCTCTCTCTCTCTCTCTCTGTGCCTACCTATATGTGTTTCTCTCGATTCTCTCTTTTCTTTTTATTCTCAGGTCCTCTAATCTTTTCTCCCTCCCCCTCTGACTAGTGGTTATTGGTGTGTGGAAAGAGAAAGAACTGGACCAACTTTGAGAGACACATTTCGTTTCTGTTGCAGGCAAGGTACACCTGCGTCTGTGACTGTGAAGCCGGTGGAAGTGTGGATCCTCGCCTGCATTGCATTCGTTGGATTCGCCTTCATGGAGTACGCCATTGTTTTATTCAGGCTTCGGAAATCTACAGATTTGGAAGGTTACAATCAAGTTCACCCTGAGGAAGAATATCCGAAAATATTCCTCGGGCCAGTTTATAGAAGACGCGTGAAGTTTGTGACGTCATCGATTCAGGTTTGCACCGTGTTTGTTCTACAAAATTTTCAGTAATGCTGTTAATTATATTGTTATTTATATGACGTCGTGGTGTATCTGAAATCACACTAAGCAGTGTACAGCTATGCTTTTTCACAACAGTGATCAGAAGTGCCCATCCCCCCAAGGCCAATGGCGCATCCCGGCCAAAATTCATGTATCGCCCCCAAAATCATATCATTCGCGTCCTCAAACCATAGTATCGTAATACCCTCAAAGTATTTAATTACGACAGCGTGTCTACAGAAACAATTTTCTCTTAGCTTTACTGAATACAATACTATATCTGCCCCTCCTCCCTAAACAGGGGGTCCATCACTCAAGACTGCCCCTAAAATCGTTCATCATAATCGAGAATATCGCTTGTCTTGTAATGCAGCTATAGCTTCACATTCACCTCATTAAAGCGTCAAACACGCACCCTAGCAACAAATTGCGAGCGAAGCGAACAAGAAAATATTTACATCCATTTCTTTGCGGGCTTTCAAGAATGTTAATTTAATAGGATGTCTTACTTTCTTAGTCTTTTCCAGCTTCTCCTTTGGCACGTTCGTGGTCGAGAACGTGTGGATACCATATCGCTAAATACAGTCTCCAAAATGTAACGTTCGAACTCCCTCTCCACTACAGAAATCCCTTGACAATCTAAGATTTAACACTTTATCAAGAGCTTTCTATCTCCACCTTTAAATTTAATACTCAATCAATTTTAGACTTACTGTTGATATTGAAGAGTAGATATTGCCTCCTCCAAAAAATTAATTCTGTTTCCACACCAGAATTTCTGCAACAGTCTAAGACAATAGTAATACACAAGAATTGGATACCCCTTCAATTTAATGCTCAATCCCCCTCTAACTAAAATACCCGCCATAGTCTAAGACCTAGAGTTGGATACTGTCCCCCCAAGATTTAATTCAGAATCCCCCGCAGAATGGATTAAATCATCTAATGGATTAAGTATGGTGCATTTAAGGTGTAAAATGTTTACATATATTCCAGAAAAAGATATAAATGTTGAATTTTATGTTATTTGAATGGAAAATATCCTCCAAAGAATCTCAATGGCGCAACCTGTGCCATAATCCCCCCTCCTGTGGGCATCCCTGACAGTGACTATTTTTGTCGCCATAAAATGTGCTATAGCCGACTCCCGTGGCGGAGTGGTTAGAAAATTGCGCTACGACACCAGGGGTAACGGTTCGAATCCTGGCCTGGGCATGGATATTTGTAAATATCCATTCATCAAATTCATCATATCATCACTCATCCCCCATCCTCGCAAATTAGCCAAAAGTAGCACAAAAGGCGAAGTAAAATAAAGCAAGTCAATCAATCAATCAAATCCAAGTGTCCCGTATTCGAATCCCTACCTGGGCATGGATGTTTGTGAGTGTCCATTCATCAAATTCATCATATCATCACTCATCTTCATCTACGCGATTTTGCCGAAAGTGGCACAAAGAGCGAAGTAAAATAAAGAAAATCAATAAATGAATAAACAAAAATATGTGCAATTATTGTTTTCATTGTGTGATTCGGTTTATTTTACTTCGCCTTTTGTGCCACTTTTGGCAAATCACGAAGATGAAGATGAGTGATGATATGATGAAATTGATGAATGGACACTCACAAACAACACCCATTCCAAGGCTACGATTCGAAACCGGGATGCCTGGCGTCGTAGCTCGCTGTGCTAACCACTCAGAGAAATGACTTAAAGAAACTTATTTCAATAAATTGAATCAATCAAGACCGGATAGAAACGAGAAAGCAGCAGATGTTTACTAATCGTCACGAGACAGGCTATTGTAACTCTAGGATATATCAAGGCACTGCCAAATCTCGTCTTGATACCGTCTCTAACATGCACACACACAGAGAGAGAGAAACGCAACAAATACAGGAAATACCCATTTTTCATTATGTTGTTATGTGCACATACATACTACCGGGTGACTCATAAGTCTGGCACCATTAGTACACTGCTTCAAAAAACTTAAGGAACACCAAGGGATTATGAGAGCAAGCAGAGTACAAGAGAATATTATTAATCTTGAGAATAACATTACAATAAAATATCTCTTCTGCACATCATCGTCCTAAGTTTATTTACGCTTTGACACGCTACACTGGCGTACGCAGAAAGGGATTGATGAGGCTACAGTACCATCCGAAATTGAGAAAAAAAAACATTTTGCGTTCATATGTTCGCCATTTCCGTGGATCATTTGGTCCATAGTTCCAGTTTATGGATGAAAATACTGGCCCGCACCGCAAACGAATTGTGTTGGAATTACTGGAAACAAGAAATCACCCATGTTGAGTGGCCTGCATGCTCACCGGAACTCAATCCTATCGAGCAGGTTTGGGATAATCTTGATCAGGGCTTATGAACACCAATGAGGTACAGATGCAACATGCAACGAAAATGACCAGCAGCATTGCAAAATGGTACACTATATGAACCCTGTTTTTGTGTTTGTTTCCTTCTCTTCCCTTTGTGTACCTTAAGTTTTGTGGAGCAGTGTATTTTTCACAATACCCTTTCTCTGTTACAAGTAAATCATGGCACTGACAAAGGTGGAGCGAATCCAAGCTTTTTTGCTGGTGGGGACTTTGAACATATTCTACAACTGTGTTGTACAATAATAAGTTGCTAACATTAACTTGTTTTGCTCTTCTCCTATCGTTTCAGACTTAAGGGACACATTGTACTTAACTACATGACCACAAAGACAACAGAAAAAGATTACATTGTATACAAATAATGCAGAGATGTTTGAAATTCTCCATCGCATTTTGCCACCACTTTATTCTCCTTGCCATGTGTTTAAGTTAGAACCAGTGGTGGCGATTAATGCGGACCTTGGGGGGCAGTTCCCCATCTCGCCGCTTTCTGCCCCCGACTGTGCCCTCTTAATGCTAAGCCTTGTCTACTAAAAATAGTAAACCATCCCACACCCCTACTTTTGGCACCCAAGTTCCGCTACTGGTTAGAACATTTCACTCACTTAATTTTTCATTAGGCTATTACTCTTGAATGCATATTTCAGCTTCGTTTTTGAAATTTCAGGTTTCTCTACGTCGTATGCAAGTCAACAATTTCGATGTAGCGTTAAAGGCAATAATTGTTGATGTAGTGACCCATTTATAATTTTATTTCTGTGTAGGTTAAGTTCTAAATAAACAAACATCATTGGGTTTATATACACTACTTTTAACAACACATCTTGTATATTTCAGGGATATGTTTTCATGAAGATTATAGTTAAGTGGCTTTGAAATTTTTATCCAGGATTTTTGAGAATAACAAACACCAAATAATTATGTTTCACCTAGTCTCAACCCCTTTTTAAGCTGCAAGCCTGGTAATCTTGGAATTCCAATTAGGAATAAGATAATTATTAAAAAGTATTAAGAATATCCTCAACATAACAATTTTTACACATGTCACAGTTCCTTCCCCTTGAAAGTGCTAATTTTCTCCCCAAACTACATTTTTAACACAGGTAGTGGATATCCTTACCGAGTTCGTAACCTCAAAAATTAGTTATATATGTTTGCTAGGTATGTTCATACATGTCAATACCATTGAATGTGTATTTGAATCATACAAGCGTTTGGATTCCAATATGTGTTTGAATAAAATAATGAGAAAGTTTTCTCCGCGAAGTAATTTATGTCAAATACGTATCGAGTAATTTGCCTGTCCAGTCCTGCATATAAGACATTTTCCACTTAGTAAAGTTTGTTCGCTTAATGTTTAATTCCTTTGGTTTTTCTCACATCACGTGTATGTTATGTAATTAACAATGAAGCAGGCAGATTAAAGAGAGAAATTTCTAGTTCTCAGCAAACAACAATGACATTGTGTTAGATGTTTTAGCAAATTCTTTCATTGTCTTGTTCAAGTTCCCTAACGAGTACGGAGTAGACAGACACACGAGTGGCACATCATGCGTTATAGAATTTAAATATTGCATTAAGACTGCGGTACAGGACTCTCAGTGTTGCAACTGAGTGAGCAAATGCTGTACTTCATGACAATTACATTAGATGATAACTCCAGTTGGAACTGGGAGGAGATTAAGACGAGCAGACACAACACAATTTGAGATATAAAGAAAAACAGATGGTTGACTCCTGAGATGAAGATATTTCTCCTAATCAAGGAACATCTCCATGCTGAATTTGGTACATACCCCCAGTAAAAACACTTAACGAAATGTTCTAAAAATGTAACGGAAATGTTCAATGCTAAAAAAAGAACTGACACCCCCAGCTTTCTTTCCATTCAAAATCCTTAATCGTCACGAGTGCTTTGAATTAAAATAGCAGAAAATTTGACTTGTCCATGTTATTTTTCGTAGTCCATTTTACAATGTTGTGCATAATTCTGTACCAGTTTCGTACCAGTCTCCTCAGGAATATGAATTATACACAAAACATATTATATGGAATTTCGTGCGGCTGGTTACTTCTCGTTTATAGATCTCCTTTGCTTAGCAGACTACCGAAGCTCTGGAAAATCTTCTATGGGGCTTTTGTTTCGTGCTGCTCATGGATATCCCTTCATGCATTTCATCTTATCACCATTCCTTCATCATCTTTGCAATTTACCAAATTTGGTGAAAACCCGAAGTAAAATATATTAAATCATTCATCTATTCATTATCTCCTTTGTTAATTATTTTGTAATTCAGGTGAAGAAAAAATGCCATATAATCAAGAGAAACCTTTCTCCATACAACCTAACCTACTAGGGACGTTCAATATATAAGTTTCCCCGTGCTATAAAATATTGTATAAAGCAATGCCATTAAAAAGAAGCACATGGTTGACAAGCGCCATCCTTCGTCTACAAGGAACAACAATGGATTCGTTATCAGACGTGAAGGCGCATGCGCTCAAGGGCGAAAATAAATGCTTGTTCGGAAAACGCGGGCTCGCGTCATAAGGAGTTCAGAAGCATGGATGGTGCACGCGTGTTGTGACAGGGGATGAGACATTTGTCCATCATTGCACTCCCGAATTCAAGAGAACATCCATGGAGTGGAAGCACAAACAGTCTCCTGTGAAGAAGAAGTTCAAGATGGATCGATCAGCTGGGAAGGTGCTTCTGACAGTTTTCTGTTATGCTAAGGGCGTTCTGCTGATGGACTTTTTGGAACGAGGAAGAACAATTAATGCTGACCGTTATTGTCAAACATTGGATAAACTGAAAAACGCAATTCGACATAAGCGACCAGGTCTCCTGTCAGCTGGTGTCATTCTTCTTGACGATAACGCTCGCCCCCACTCAGCGGTGCAAACACAACACAAAATTGAAGAATTGGGGTGGGAACGGCTGCCCCACCCTCCATACAGCCCCGATTTATCACCGAGTGATTTCCATCTTTTTCCGGTGTTGAAGTCTGAATTGCAAGGTTACCGTTTCGAAACAGATGAAGAAGTGAAGCGGAATGTGAGAATAGTGCTCAATAGTCAGAGCGCTGATTTTCTTGCAAAGGGTATGGACAAATTGGTGCAACGCTGAGACAAATGCCTGAATCTCTAAGGGGATTATGTGGAGAAGTGAGGAAGGATCCTCCTACACAGGTATGTATAGTTTTCTAATGTATCTTAAAAATATTTTTTTACAGCATACGGAAACTTATATATTGAACGACCCACGTATCTGCTACTTAACTATCTTTGTATATTAATCGTTACATGTGAGAACTATCGGAAAAAGAATTTGGAAGACTTTGCTCGCAAGGCAAATCAGTAACTTACCAACTAAGGCGCAGTCGGTCTTTCTACGCAGGTTATAACTTAATTTTTCTTATCCCCGAGAGTTTTAAAATATTATATTTACATTTCTCTGTCTTTCCAGGATAATATTAAACCGATGAAGAAAACAACAACAACGAAGAAGCTTTGTGCGAAGAAAATGCATTTCGATATGTTCTCGATTATAATGTTCCCTTTGATGTTCCTATGTTTCAATGTTGTGTATTGGACCACTTACCTTAGTAAAAGAGAATCACTTTACATTTGAGGGTGGTTGCATTTAAGAAGAAACAAAAGACTTCCGTGAAGTGGCCGAAACAAACATGAAATTGTAAATGGAAAACATTTTTCAATAAAAATACTGCTAGAATGTCTTCAATCCGATCTTACAAATTTAATCATCCAAAGTTTAGTGCATCATTCTGTGCTATTGTTTATATTAACATTGATTCTTGCAGATTTGTGGCATTCAATGCTTAGATTGATGAGTATGACACGACAATATGCAAGAGTCCCTCGCTGACAGAGTGTGTTGAGTCTGTTTAATCGCAATCTCGTCATCGAAGATTCGGTTCCAACACCAGCCTAAGTTCATATGCTGCCCACTTCATGAGTTTAATCTTATATCGTTCATCTCGATTGTCGTGATTAACTAAAACAATGGAAAAAACTAAATAAAATAAGGAAAACATTACAGCCCTCAGATTAAATAACTTACAAGATGACAACGTCAGTTTTGAAAATTTCAGCACGCTGAAAAGACTATTACATGAGTTGAGAAAGGAGTTTTGACTCGCAACACGCCAATTTCTGGTTTAACAAAGTTGTTTTTGCTGATCTTATCCTGAGAGATAGGCAACCCAATTTACTCTTAAGTATGGTTGGTTGCGAACGTGCAAGGGGTACCAGTTAAAACATTAAATATTTACGATCTGTAAGGAAAGTTTCGAAATCGACTTCCTCCTAACTCAGGAGGAGGAGTGAAGCAGACGGTTGCTTGTTGAAAGTTTTCACGTTATATTGTTTATTTTCTTGTGTCTTTGTGCATATTGGAAAACTGTGCTTAAATATGATGTAGAAGAATTTTCCTGGAGCTGTAAGAAATATTGGCGTCAAAGTGAATTTCCAATAAGCTTCTATTCTTTTATTAGTCTGACATTAGTTTACGACCTAGCAACTACTGGACTTTAAAATCAATGTTGTAGGTGTAGTGGGAAGCTGCAGCTGTCGCAGGAGGAAGTATGTATAATAGCACTAATAATGGACAAGTATTTAGTTGCATTACGAGAACCAATATAATATAGAGGAGATATTGAACTGGACGTCTTTCCCGTACTTAAAATAATGGTGTGTAATCAAGAGACTATTAGAAAATTTAGGATTTTTTAAATATATTTTCGATAGTACAGGCAATACTGGTGTAGATGTTTTGTATTACAACGTATTGCCGTTGGTGAAAGGTACCAAATCTGCTTCCGAATTGAAACATGTATAAACTGGTGAAAGGTTCTGACGGACACACATTTTTAACTCGAATCAATCAATCATTTAGAGCCGAAACCCATGAACCTAGAGACCTGAAAGATAGGGTTGTCTTCCTGGTATGACCCTTTCCCTAAATGGAGGAAAGTTCTTTAAAATTATGGTACGCTTACAGGCGAAACTCCTGGATCTAGAATCTGTAATGATGCGATCATTACTGGATTCTTTTTTATGTTATAAATTGTGTATGTCCATGTATTCCTGTACGTTCCAGTTCTTGGCCGTTGGAGAACGGTAAGTTTCCAGTAACGGTTTAGGTCATTAGCGGGGCCTATAAATAGGAAGGGCAGGGGAGCAGTGGGGCTCAGATGTTTGGCGGAGTACAGCAATGTAAGAGGTATCTTTTTCTCTGAGGGGAGCGGCTGGGCGAGCTTTCTTTCCTTACTATGTGAAACGACGGGGATGTTAACTTTCTTTCTTTTAATACACACACTTGCTTTTTTTCACATTATTCCAATAGTTTATTTAATGTGGGAAACCGGGTACACTACACACATACTTTCAGTCACCTTTTTTGGTACTGAGGGTTATATTTTTTTTAACTCGTGGAGCCAGTGGCTACGCGAGTCTACATACTCTCTTCGGGAAGGGGGGACAGGGTATACTAAAATGTAATTTGCTAATAACGGCCAAGAATTAATTTATGTAAATATATTATGAATAAACCTATATATATCTAAAAGGAAATGGGCGTTAAGTTGTAATTTGAAGAGGTACGTGTCTATTGCCTAAACTAGCATCCACAGAACTTCAGGTACTGCACGTTTTGAACCTCGGGACAAGGATTCAAAAATGTATGGTTGCGTGTATTGTGTATGTTGCTGAGAATCGGTTTAAAAGCACAAACTATACCGTTACAAATCCTAAAGGTTTAATGTAGTGGGTGGTCTTTTTCTATGGGTTTGCACATTGGCCTCGCGTCCAGGAGGAGTGTTGTTACCTCCACCAATTTATTCCCACCCCTTTCTGCTAATCGAATTAGCAATCCAGAGCTATATTTCATGAAAATTTATAAAAATAAGGTTTATTACAAATTCGAAATACCACAGTGATTTCTTTAATCGATCACGAGAGAAGATGTGTTGTTTGGTCTCTTTCGTGTCCTGTAGACAATTCATCATTCCACGACCTGACAAAATCATTCACAACGCTATACCGATAAAGTGCTATGGTTTGTAAGGGATAATAATATCGCCAGTATTTTCTGTCATTACCATGTATTATCTTTCTTCAATCTAAATATGCCCCATCAGAAACCCAAGTTTAATGCCACGTAAACATTTCATCGTACACATAATGTAATTACCATTTGTAATGTACTCATTCACTTTAGTCATTGTCATGAGGATCCTCGAAACCCTAATCATATACAACTAGTTTTTGCCAGCACCATTTCAAAAATAATGTCAAATCTGTGACATAATATAAATAGTACAAGTTGCAGATTCTCATTTGCACGGAATAACAAACTGGATTGGCTGTTCTGTGACAATAGTACAAGATTAAACATTAATATTTTCGTTGAACTTCCAAATACAAGTCAGAGCGGCTAAATGACACTAACTCCACTACAACATTATGAATGTTTTAAATTCAAACCGTTGACACTTTCTTAAAACTATATTTCCAGCACCTGTATCAACGTATTCTACTCATCGCAAATGGAACTTGTTGGCAGATACATTATTTATTGCTTTATACTAAGCAAAGGCTCATTATAGATGCAACATTTTGTTTACAGTTCCGGTTTCCCTCTCCCCCTCCTTTCCCGCCCTTCTGTCATTCGGATTTCGATGCTAGGCTGGGAACCGCGTGAGGTGAGAGAGATCGACATTTCCCTTTCTGAAAATTAAGCTCAATTTGCAATGATGCGTGGGTTATTCTCTATTCCGTCACACGGCAAGGAATGAAGAGATTGCAACACTACATGACGAAGAGGGAGCAGCGCACGCCGGTAAGTACTATGTCTCTATTCTTGGTGCGAAGCGAGTCCGAGAGGCCACTGATCCAAGACATAAGAAGAACCTTTCTGCTTCCTATATACGCCGTTGAACACAGCGCCACTTAAGTATGTACCTGTGTACACTTCCCAATTTTGTACATGCACATTCGACGCGCGTTACTCATGTAGAAAAGCTGACGTAAGGAAGTAAATGGAAATTGATGTGGCCCGGGAACATTTGATGTTTTAAAGAAATGGCGTTCAATGAATAAATATAATAAGAATTAATTACATTACACATTTATTTGGGTGTGCGAGTGCGCGAATAGGGAGCAGCCGCTACTGGTTTAATGGCATCTTTCATCTAGGGCCTCCCTGATGACGAAATGGTAGCGTCGTTGCCTTGTAATCAAGTGGTCCCTGGTTCGATGCCATCACTTCTACTCTCACGCCTTCAGTGATCGAGACCTCTAGGCCCGCTACTTGCTAAATGGGCTTTCACTTGCCCCAGAGATTGCCGGGACGGAGTGTAGAAATGTCAAAATTCTTATAATGAGAAAGTTCTCAACAGATGGTGCTGTGTGTACTATTCATCTCAACCTACAAAGCCGCGGGCTGGTTTGCTAGTGTGTGTGTTTCTGTATGTACTACAATGACGAGATAATTTTAGAATGTATTCAAAAGCCATGACAACCTCAAGTATTCAGCACAAGTTAAATAATACCAACATCTTGTAAACATGACGTGTCTGTAAGTGCTTTTATTATTTTAGTCGTCTGATTAAGTACGTTAATGTAAACTTTCATTGAGCCATATTGATCTGTTTCGAAAACCTTGATAGAAACCTTTAACGAGTTGCAGGTGCAATTTATCCTTCCCCAACGTCCCTGAAATCAATATAATTAAATAATTACTATGTGGTATTTACTAACGTCTCCATGAGAAAAGGAAAACAGGAAAAGAATATCGACTTCACATTAGGCGTTCTTCTATCTCTCGCCTTCTATTATCGGTGATGGACGGAAGCAAGGATCTTAACTGCATATTGAACACCTATTAAGCAGGTTAGTCCGATTCCATGGTTAAAAATTCCTCACTTAGATTTTGTAGCCTTCTAAACTTGTCAAGACTGTTTCTTCAGGGCTCCTAGGTTCGAATCCCGGATTGGGCATGTGTGTCCTTAGCTCGTGAGGGCCAGTGGCTACCTAACGCATGCCGGCCTTACTCTCACAAGAGGTGGGGGATCTTTAAACCAGTTGCGGAGTGACGTGTGGTCAGCACAACGAACCCCCGGTCTTTGTAGGTTTCCGTGAACAGGTTATATCCTGTACCAGCTAACTGTAGACCAGGCGAACGAGAACAAGTTTCTGCGCAAGTAGTGACGCGACACGGCTCCACCAATGAACAGTGAGAGGAACGGGATTGTGTAATGGGCGATTGGAGTTACCAGCTTTCACTGCTTCGCTCTGTCAGCGTTGCTAACTTTCGAAAGTGATAAAACCGTACGCACATGGCAAACGGACCAAATTTTTGTCTTCAGGTCCGTACGCTTGGTTTAAGAATTTCTGAGGGAAATATTAGGGATAAAACTGCAAGAGCAAATTTTGACAAGCCGTGCATTTAGTGAACGGACTAAGGTCTGGAGCGTACTTCCGTACATGCCATGAAATTTTCGTACTGTTGGCAACGCTGCGCTTTCACCACTCGATTTCTCTCCTCTTCCTCTGCCGTTATGCGCGGCCCTGCTCTACAGTTAGCTGTAACAGGGTATAAGTTACTCATTCCTATCTTCTCAATTTCCTCAAGATGGTGGGTGACCCCCGGTCCCATACAAAGGAAGACCTCTCAGAAAAGTTGTTACGCTTTCCCTAGGAGACTCAAACCTTGCCGCATCAGAGTCCAACGTTTGACCTTAGACCACAAGGCTACGGTGCGGCACTCTGTGGGTATCCCTTCATTAATATCATCATTCTGATCTTCGCGATTATCCAAAAGTGGTAGAAAAGCGACGTTAAGTAACAAAAATTCAATATACTTTCTCAAAGAGATATTTCAACAACATCCTGATCAGCTGTCAACTGTGGAAACTCTTGTATTACTTTCCATCTATCACCCATGCATCTGCCCGCACAACCTATTAAATAGCAATGTCCTCTACCAATGATTGGGGATTTGAACTTAAACTTGAACTCCATAAAATTGTAGGAGAGAGAGAGAGACGTGCTTAACTAGGCACACTTATAATGTATCTTGTTTTATTTTATTATATCATATGTTATTCACTGATTGGAAATAAACTTTTCTGATACTGTACTGTTTGCAGTGAAGCTAAACCAATCACCATAACTTCAATATTCTTACTATTTGTCCATATGTTCATAACCAATGCATTTGATAGCAACGTTTGTCAACTGACACACATATGATGACTCCCGAAAGTGCATATACTGATCCCAGTCTAGTTGGCTGCACTTTTTGACGCTAGATGTAGTGCAGGTGTATTCCGGTGTCAGGCTGGTGGAAGGAAATGACGTTCAACCAATAGCGGTTTTCAAGTTCAGAAGATTCAACAAATGCCTGTCTGATTCTTTAAGGCTACGGCCAGACGAGCGATATTTACTGCCAGAATTCTGCCGTAAATGTAGCTGAAGATATGCACCCTTAGGTCGTAAATGGGAGTGGCCAGAAGCAGCAGTAATTGTAGCCAGTTTGGCGCGTCTTCAAGGTCGTGTCGCGAAGGAATGCGCCGGGGCCCATTTTTTCCGCAGTATTTGCCGCGTGAGCGTGGCCACGCGTAGCGATATTTGTAGCTGCCACATTTAATGCGGTAATTTAACTGTCGAACTGTACAACTATGGATTATATTGACAGTGAACATGTAATAATTGAAGTCCAAAAGTATCCCTGTTTGTTTGACACGAATTGTGAGGACTACAAGAACAGAAACATGAAGATGGATGCGTGGATGAAAGTGACAATGGATGTGGTTGGTGAGAAGTGGGGAGATATGACCTCTGAAGAAAGAAACGACATAGGTAAGTACTTGAAACGAATCAAAATGTATTGAAAATACAAAGTACATAGTTATTATTTTTTACACTATTACGTCAATTAGCAGGTTAGGATTTTTGTTTACTACAAACATTGCAATGAACAAGACGAAATGAAATGATATTGATAGTAAATGAAAACATAGTATAATGTATTACTATGCTCATAAGTGGGTTAAACGAAAGTAAATAATTACAGCCAATGCCAATGGTGTGTTCCATGCAGGGGTGGGGGAGCATAGTATAGAAAAAGTTTTGAACATTTTGAGAACAGCTTTACAAGCAATCGTTTTGCCAGGGAAGTGATCCTTGATCAGAACAAAAATAGGTATTTCCTCTTGTTCCCTGAGCAGGTATACTCTCTAGTGGACATGAAAGTGTATCCTCAAAGTTGTACCCATCTCTCTTCCTAACAAAATTGTGTAGTACACAGCATGCTTTGATAATACAATCGGCAAACTCCGGACTAACATCAATGGGGCGATGGAACAGCCGCCATTTATTTGCTAATATGCCAAATGCACATTCAACAAATCTTCTTGCTCTGGTAAGTCGATAATTGAATATTTTCTTTTCAGGTGTTAGGTTTTTGTTAGGATATGGCCTCAGCAAACTTGAGCAGAGTGCGAAGGCCTCATCAGCTACAAACACATATGGAATTGGATCACCTGCATGTTCACTTGAAAATGTCTTGGGCTCTGGTAAAGATAATGTGTTAGAATAGATTTGTTCCCCCAAATCTGTAGCCTTTAATACATTTGAATCACTTTCTTTTCCATAAGCTCCAACATTTATGTACGTGAAGCAATACTCAGAATCAGCTACTGCCATTAGTACTATGGAGAAAAACATCTTGTAATTGAAGAACTCGCTCCCACTGTTCCAGGGTTTAATAACCCTGATGTGTTTGCCGTCAATAGCGCCAACACAATGCGGAAAATTAGCTCTGCTTTCGAACTTGTGGCTAATCTGAAGCCAGCCCTCCACAGACGGTTGTTTCATGTATTCAGCATGAAGACCATGCCATATGGCCACACAGGTTTCTCTGACAATGTCAGCAATTGTGGCACGACCAATTAGAAAATCGAAATGCAATGTCCGGAAAGAGCATCCAGAACCCAGGTATCTGAAAAAAAGCAGGAAGTGATCTTAAATATAGAATAATGTAATTGTAAAAACAAATGTGTAAGTACCATCTAGTTGATGTCCTGTGATTTAAACTGAGATGAGTATGTTCGTTGTGTTTACAGAGTTGCTTTCAGTTACAATTATGCATAAATTGTTTTCAGACACTGTCATGTGGTATATTGTAGCTATAACCATCTCAAAGCTAGTGGCGATTTTATTAGGTTAAAGCAATATAAAATACATGTTCAAACTGAAATCCAAATAGCTTTGTTATTGTACTTTCGCCACATGCCAACTGTAGAAACTAGTGATTTGAGAAGCGTTTTCAAAGACATGACTGATCATTTACAGGTTTAATTGTTTATTTAGTTACGTACACAGGAGACGCCACTAGTTTTGAAATGTTTGTACCTTTAAAGTTACATTTGTGACATAGCATTTTGCTTGTAACAATTGTGTGAACAGAGTTCGAATTTTCCTCATGAATGTTATGATTAATTTAGGTAAGGAGGTTCAAAAACGTTGGAAAAGCTTGAAAGATGCATTTACAAGATCTGTGAAATCACAAGATGGACGTAGTGGCAGTGGTGCGACTACAAGGAAACCTTACGTTTACCACAAACAAATGTGTTTTCTTCTTCCGACTTTGCAATCTAGGCAGTAAGTACTACCTTATTTAATTACTACACTAAACTGTTGTTGGACATAGATTTTGTTTCACATTCCAGTACATTAATATATAAATTTCAAATCAGCAGTTTGCGTTTGTTTCCTTGAAGCATGGGCATATATATAGTTCACGTAAGGGGGGGAGTTAACTTTTGGTATGATTAGGGTTGCTATATTTCATATGTGAAAATCAGAGACGCAGCTGATCTGAAACTTGTTGGAGAGCGGGGGGATGGGGTGGAGGTTCTGGACCTAACAAAGTTGTATGTATGTACAGTCACGGACACTGCTGGGTTGTAACGATCCTATTGAAGAAGCACTGAAGCAAGCCCTCCATGTCTGACCATCATGCGCCGTGTGACTAGACAACCCAACCAACATTGCAATTTTTCGGCTTGTATGCCAGTCACGAGTATACATCTCTGTAAATTGAGCAGTGATGCTAAAGAAAAATACGAGATGAAGATTGTCGGAAGTAATGTCTCGTGTTCACGACATGGAATAATACTCGGTCCACGTTACGTTCCTTTACTTAATGTTGTCTGGGAACGAACCTGATGGACTGGGTTTATATTTTCACTCCTTGCATTACACTGCATTATCGATGATGGGAATGAGTGATGATATGATGAAATTGATGACTGGACACTTATGCCCCGCCTGTCTCTTGATCTGTTCTTCTGTATTATGCTTTTGTAACATGAATGTTTTTCTTTTCAATATTGTTCTGCAGGACGTCCGGAAACATGGATCAAACTGATGACCAAATTGACCACAGAACAGAGGAAGAACTCTCGCAGACCAATACCAGCAATGCCACCTCTTCGACGGAACACTTTAAAGCTGTACCTGCCAAACGAAAGAGGAGATCTGGAGATTCATTTGAGAGGGAATTGTTGGACGTTCTTGGAAAAAACTGGCCCGACCCACATGAAAATGATCCTGACAAAATGTTTCTATTATCATTGCTACCAACTGTGAAAACACTACATCCCTCAGATAAATTAGAATTTCAGATAAAGGTCATGCAGTTGCTCAAGTCTTACGATGATGCTGCTGAACGCAGGGGTTCATTTCAAGCAGTTTCCCCTACAAATTTGCTTCCCCAAAATTCATGCACATCATCATCATCCAGAACTACCGTTGAATCAGATGTTGAATCAGAGTCAGTGTTATCTTTCTTTGATTTGTAGAGAACATTTTATCTTGTTATGTTCTAGTTTTATCAATGTCTGTGTAGTATGTATTACCTTTTTACTTTCAGTAATATTAAACTAAACTTACCGTAATGTAACTGCGAGTTTCTCTTCCACACTTATGCAGTCCCTCATAACTGTACCTTCTCTTTTCAGGCTACCACTCACAGTTGCAAGTAGCAGTTCAAAGGAGCTTGTAGACATTTTATAATATTCAAAAAACTTATCTGGATAGTCTTTCAGTTTCCTATGAAGAAGCACAAACTTTCCTTTGTACGATCTTTCACTAATAATAGGATGAATCCACCACTGTCTCTTACGCTTTTGCCGACGACGACGAATCAGAAGCAAGCACAGAGCTGCTTTCGACTGGCAATTCATTGTTACATGCCACTATGAATGGAGCAATTTCTTTCAGCAAACTCAAGACACGTTTTGAACACAGTGCTTTTCGTAGTAAATGTCGCTCGTCTGGTCGGGGCAGAAATTTTGTTCCTATATTTAACGCAGAGTAGAGCGACATTTACAGCTACCGTGTGACCACCCACTTGCGATAATTGTAGTTGCGACATTTACGGCGGAATTCTGGCAGTAAATATCGCTCGTCTGGCCGTAGCCTAAACGTACATTTGAATGGTTAGCACCACACTCTACACCGCTACGGATAGTAGTGAAAACGGTGCAGGCACCAAATGCAGTACGTGACACAAAATCTCCTAGGAACGCGGATCGAACTAGGGACCATTAGGTGTCACAATGAGTGATGTTGCTCACTGGTCATTCATCCTCTATTCTAGAGCAACTCCTGCTCATGGTGAGCTTGATTTTGAGGTGCGATATGTAATAATTACACACTTGATGTCAAAACACAACACTTGAGTTTAAACCCTTACAGACTGGATCAGAATGGTGAATGGAAATACCTGTCTCTCGCTGTGGGGAAGTGCTTCCTCGAAGAGTCGAACTACGGACTTGATCCAACGTAGTGTCCGTTAGTAGTGCAAGTCTGGAAGCCCAGACTTCACTCCCTTCTCCTAGGCTTTTAGCTCGTTCTTCTGCACCCTCTGACTGATAGTTTAGAACAGACCACTGACCTCTCTCTCTCCAGACATTTATTCAGATTGATTTTACTCAACAAATGCAGAGTCAGACCTGTAATCTCTTCCTCGATTGCGACTGTTCACACCGATGGCGATCAAGGAAGCTCCGCAATGTCTGACAAGACATTCCGTAGATGGTTCTAGCAATTTCCTGTCCAGAAAGGTGATGTCTAAAATATCTGAAATTCTAGAGTTCGTTGTACGTTACACTTAAAAGATTATACAGATTGTTACGAAATGAACGAAGTAGACGAGTTGGTGTTGCACTTTGTAACCAAGTAGACGCGCGCGAGTGCAGAGAAAGTCAAAAAAGTGCATACAACTAGACGGAGCTACTGTTAATGATGCAGTTTTGATGGACTTTATTGCATCTCTTGCACAGTACTTTTATCAGCCGCTGTTCCATGGGAAGCACAATACTTTTATCAACCGCTGTTCCATGAGAAGTACAGTACTTTTATCAGCCGCTGTTCCATGGGAAGCACAGAACTTTTATCAACCGCTGTTCCATGAGAAGCACAGTACTTTTATCAGCCGCTGTTCCATGGGAAGCACAGTACTTTTATCAACCGCTGTTCTATGGGAAGCACAGAACTTCTATCAACCGCTGTTCCATTAGAAGCACAGTACTTTTATCAGCCGCTGTTCCATGGGAAGCACAGTACTTTTATCAGCCGCTGTTCCATGGGAAGCACAGTACTTTTATCAACCGCTGTTCCATCGGAAGCACAGTACTTTTATCAACCGCTGTTCCATGGGAAGCACAGTACTTTATCAACCGCTGTTCCATGGGAAGCACAGTACTTTTATCAACCGCTTTTCCATGGGAAGCACAGTACTTTTATCAACCGCTTTTCCATGGGAAGCTCAGTACTTTTATCAGACGCTGTTCCATGTGAAGCACAGTAATTTTATCAGCCGCTGTTCCATGGGAAGCACAGTACTTTTATCAACAGCTTTTCCATGGGAAGCTCAGTACTTTTATCAGACGCTGTTCCATGTGAAGCACAGTAATTTTATCAGCCGCTGTTCCATGGGAAGCACAGTACTTTTATCAGACGCTGTTCCATGGGAAGCATAGTACTTTTATCAACCGCTGTTCCGTCGGAAGCACAGTACTTTTATCAACCGCTGTTCCATGGAAAGCACAGTACTTTTATCAACCGCTGCTCCATGGAATGCGCTACAAAAGCATAAATTGAGAACATCAGGCACTATCATTATAAAGCACTAAATTTACACGTTTCACTGTGTCAAAAAATGAACCAAAAAGTACATCAATCTTATTTTGATGCATTTCTGTATGTACGTCCTTACTATAATTTTCCGTTTTTTTGTGTCAGCGTTTCTGCACTGCTACTGCCTTCCTCAAGTCCCTTTCATAATAATTGACTTAATTGATTGATTGATTTGGTATATTTTACTTCGCCTTTCTGCAACTTTCGGCTAATCGCTAAGATGAGGATGAGTGATGATATGATGAAATTGTGGAAGGAACACTCACAAAGAACACCCATTCCCAGGCCGTGATTATAACCCGAACTCATGGCTGAATAGCGCAGTGCACTATTTAAAATAAAATAAATAACCCCGTTACTTTGTATTGTAATGAAAACTTCTTTAATATTAAACTCACTCAAGTAATAAGAACAACAGCTCGAAAAGTTTGACAGCTCTCATTCAAATTACGGAAAATATTCACATGCGACGACTATCTGGTGCCCCACGTTATTTTTCAAAATCAACATCTTTTTTTTATATTAGTTGTTAAATAATTTTCAAAAAGTAGAATTTTTTGACGGTTCGTAGAATTTGGAGATTCAACCCCTTCAAAATATCTTCGACGAGCTAGTAGCAAGAATAATCTGCGAAAACTTAGCTCTCATTGTTCACTTTTTGTATTACAATATTTAAATTGAAATTTAAAGTTCAATTTCATGCCTGCAGATGGGGTTTTGAGTTACCCAAAGAGTTGACTGCATTGCGTTGTAGCGAAAATTTATTGAAATGCATGAGCTACATATAACTGTAAATTCTAACATGGGTTGTTGAAGAAATGGCCTGTAGAATGTAGCCTACTAGTTCGCAGTGCACTAAAGCCACCACAAGAACAGAAACCACCAACGGGTACGTCAATAATTCTTCAGAATACCTTAATTTCAATGTTAGTAACTGTCAAGTAATACCAATATAACACTTCTAGACCACAATATCAAACAAATACAAATACATAGTGCACAAAAAGGAATTAATGAGGCAGATTGATAATTACACTGATCCCGAAGTTCATTTACGTAGCCAAGCTAGGGGTAACTGGGAACTGGCCCCTCCAGAAATGCTTTGCAATGCTTTTTAGAGTAAGAAAATAATCTTTTCTGATAAATTTTGGGGTACTGAATTCAAAAAATTGCATTATTTTTTTGGTGATCGGCCTATACAGGTAAATTTAACTGGAAGCGCATACAAATGTTGTAGGAGAACGGAGGTTGGTATGGCCCTCTTAAGGAAACTATCATATATAATCTATAAAAATTAATAGAATTATGTATAATTGTGTAATACATTATTTTGAAGTATTTGTTTTACATACATACTGAAAAAATAATTTTTATTTGTGAAATAAAATTTTGGTGACAATTTTCGTTTACATCTGCATTTATAATAAACTTCCCAGTGTCGGGTGGCATGGTCCACAATTAAGAGGAATAAAGTGAAACAAAAGATATATTTGAACACAAAATTGTTTATTTTAATCACTTAATAGTTTACATAGTTGGGAATACAGTGTTTCAACAGGGTTCTAACAGGGTGATCTTCAGACGAAGATTCACAATAAATTACTGACATATCCGACCATCATCTTACATATACACTCCCAGAACAGGGTCCATACAAAAAACAACATGAATGTACCAGTCCTTATCAGAGAACATTTCCTGTCATAAATTCCTGAGTATGGAACCTCCTGACAAGTTCCCGGTGAGATTCTGTGCCTTATCAATTTTTCCACTTCTATACTTGGACAGATTCCTTATCACGTGGACTCCTTCCCTCCTCTTTTCTTTCTTCGTTATTCTTCCTTCATTCCTCCTTCCTTTCTCTCATCCTTTCCACTCTTTCTAACACTTCTTTCCATTCTTTGTTGATTTTCAGTCCCCCATTATTATTTATTAAAGACTACTGCACGCATTAGACTAGTGGACTCAGGTTTTATATAGGCTACATCAGGATGCCTCTTCACGAACGCTAAATAAAAATCTCTACCTGTCGTTTTCTTTTCTTTATTGAATTTCAGTCTTTCTGCTAAATCAAAGCGGAGTTTTAACAGTTAATTTCTCGACAATGGCATTAACCGAGCACCCAAGTTTTTCATATGCGTGATCAGCTTGTTCGCGTACATTTCATTGAAAGTTGGTTGAGGTATAATTTCTACTTGTGGTTTAGTTTTAACGCTATGAAATTTTCTACGTAAAGTAGTTCTGCCGAGGTCCGGACGGACATTTTATTTTCTAATTTCATGTTATCTGCAGACCATTCTCCATGGCCTTCACCTGCAGGCTTCTTCTTAAACTCTGGCATTGACCCCTGAAATAAAATCATGTAATTATTTGGCCCATACACCCAGTATGAACCATACCGCCCACCCGAGATCCTTAAGAAAGAAAATGACTCCTAAGCAAACAAACAAACATTACTGTTTGAAACTCATAGGACATATTCTAGACATAGTAGACAGTAATTATAGTGTAGTATATTGCATTGCTATCTTACCTACCTTCAACACAGAAATCCCTAAATATTAGTCGAGACAGCGCGCCGAGAGCTACAAAACAAATTAAATGTAATATCTCCTAACAAACTGTACTGACAACAGTCTACTCTTTGCACATGGCGGACAGACACTGACGTCACGTAAGCAGTACTCTACGGTGCTGCTACCTTGCGTCAAATCCTGCAAAAAACTCAATGGACCGTTCCGCTCGCGGGCCATATTGCCCGCCGTTCCCCTCTCTCTAATCCTTCATTTGAGAACATTATTTTTTCCCACTCGCAATATTATCGAAAAAACGTTAGTTCTTGACTGAAAATGCTTGTATGTGGATAAGGTGATATGCTAAATATAGTTTTAAATATTTATCCTAAATTAGGCATACATTTTATCAGAAACACCACAAATGTAAAAAAATTGTCTGCTATGTGAGTTTTATGTGTTGAAGCATTTTAGCAATACTAGTAGTAGTCACAATGCTACGAAAGTAGCATTTTATAAATAGAACAATCACAATTTCTATACGAAAAAGTGTTCATTACAAATTGTTATTTCATTATTATTTCCCCCACCCTTAAACGTTTTCCAACACAGTACTATTTATACATAAATTTGGACTTCACCCGAAAGAAAAATCTGGCTACATTTCTGAAAAACAACAACACATTTTTCTATTATATTTTTTAATGAAAGAATTTAAAAATGCCTCAATGCAAATAAGGCCGTTAGAGAGCATGATGCCTTTTTAACAATTAGTTCAATCAGCAGTCCTGTACGTTAACATTCTAATAATAGGCAAAATATAATCGAACGCACGTACGTTTATGCCACAGACTATCTATCAGATCTGGGCAAGTCACCTAGTAACTGTAATTTAATCAATGTCATTAAGAGTCTGTAATGAATTGTTTTTACTGCGTATAGTTTTTCCATACGAGATTGCACTTGTAACCAGCTACTAAGAATAAACAGGAATATCAATGTAATTGATATAGTCGAATAACAAATTATATATTCTCGTTGATGTACACAGGATACATAATGATTGATAACCCAAGGTAAAAATAATAATACAAGAGAAATAGGTTAACCTACATATGCTTCTCTATGTTTATATTAACTGCAAATCAAATATTTGCATACTAACTGTTCCACAATCTTATGTACAATCTGACCTGTGCCTTGCATACCGATTACAATCCAAATCAATACATAACACATATATATACATACATAAACATATACTGTTGATATAATTGCTAGTGTTAGTATCGAATTCATGCTAAAGTTCCGTTATTGTGCGTGTATTATACCTCATGTACACAAACTGGTGAAATAATGTTACAACAGTGGTGTGTTTATGGAGGTTGACAATAACAGTTGCCCTTTTCAAACTACAGGACTGGCTGCTAGAAAAAGAAGACAAAAACTCTCCTCAATTTCTGGGCAGACATTGGTTCCAGGTGCTTGGTTATGCGTTTAATTAATTTGAATATGTGAGTGCTAATGCTAAATCAAACATTTTCATGATTAAGAATAGAAGTTTATTCATTAATGCCGCAAGCCTGCAATTTTGGAATAAGTGATCAGCAGGTATAGTATATCGCAAGAAAATATTCTCCCTAGGATTTTTAGGGAAGGAAATCAGAGCTATATAAATAGAGCTGTAAGTTTTCATTCTGTACTAGAAGATTCTGGAAACGGCGGATTTTGTTTTGTGTGTGTGTGTGTGTGTGTGTGTGTTATTATGTTTGTTAAAAACAACGTAGTTTTTAATTATATATTATTTTGTTTATTTACTTATATGTATATTATATTATGTAATTATATATATTGGTGTGTATTTGTGTGTGTATTATTATGTTTGTTAAAACAACGCAGTTTTTTAATTATATATTATTTTCTTTATTTACTTATATATATTATATTATATAATTATATATTGGTGTGTATTTGTGTGTGTGTGTGTGTGTGTGCTGTAGCGGTGTTTTGGCGCCAAAACTGCATGGGACAAGTACACAGCACTTTCTCTTGGTAGACAAGGATTAGCATTTTGAAGATATAGTGTGGGGGCAAAACATGTCCAAATAGTATTACAATGATAAAATCAAGAAGAGTTAGGTAGACAGGCCATGAGGCAAGGATGAGAGAGGAAAGAAACGTTTAAAGGATTCTTGTTGAGAAACCGGATGGTAAAAAAGACCTGTAGAAAGGCCAAGACGGAGATGGAGGGATAACGTTGAGATGGACCAAAAGGAAATCGGTAAGGATGGAAAATATTGGATTGATCTTGCCTAGGACAGGCTTGTGTTGCTGCAGCTAGAGCGTTAGTTAGTTAGTGAGGGGGCAAAATCGGCAAAAAGTTAGGGGTACAACTGGCCACCACACATCCTCCTGTGTTTGTGTGTGTCTCGGTTATTTTATGTCGCTCTTCTATCTCTTAGGCTAATCGTGACGTGACCGGAGTGTGTATGTGTGTTTATACGCAGAGGGGCTGATGGGGCTATTATCCCCGAAATTTTTGACAAAGTGAAGGCACTAAAGAACTTGTGAAAGATCAAAGTTGCAAATGTAAATCCCCCTTAAAACGACAAGCGATTACCATTTTTGTCTTTCATCAACTTTTACAGCTAATGTTAGAAACGTTAATTATGAAATTCCCTTCCAATAGAACGAAGCTATGCAATATCCGCATTTAAAATTCCAGTCCCTTCTGAAAAAAAATATTGATTACACTAGTGTGCATATATGTGCGTGTATCTTATTCTTACAATCGCTTTGTGTATAGAAGACATGCACGTGAAACACTTCCTGCAGAGTTTCAAAGCAACATGAAGTACTGCTGTAGACTAATCTAACAAAGGGCCACCGAAAAAGCGGCTTTTGAGGTATTTGGCCCCCGATAATACGCATCTTCGAAATATAACGCCAATATTAACTGGTAAAACGCATCTTTCCTTGCTCATTTCATTTGGGTTACAACAGTCATTTAGTTTTTCCCACAGATTGAGTCAAAGTGTTACGTAAAGAACTAATCATTCTGTGCTGGAATTAAATATTCATTCAACTTTACACATTCAAGAAATAAGAATAATATAGCTTTAAAAGTGTACCAGCTTTCATACAAGTAATGACAAATACAACTTGTGCTCATTCACGCCTATCTAAACTCATTTTTCAAAATCACATTTATTTTATTTTAGTCATTAAATAATTTGGAAACTAAAGAACTTTTTCTCCAATGTCTTCTTACAAATGTGTATTTTTTTAATAAATATGTAATGTCATATTTTATTCTGATCAGTTAAATATAGAGATCCAATTCATTTTACACAAACGAAATACAACGTTTTCTTCTTCACGCCGAAGCCTGAATAAACTAACAATAACATAAACCAATCAGACAAGGTCTCAGGAACAGTGAAAGTTATTGGTGCTTTGACTCACGTGGACTTCTACGTCAAACGTTTTGGCGGGAAGACGTAACATACGCCAAACTTAACACTATAAATACATAATTACAATAATCATATTCACTGTTAGTGTAACGCTTCAGTAATTACAAAATTTAAATTCGTGCATAATGCACATTGAAACTGAAATTTTAACTCACGTAATAAACTTCTATCTATGTAATACTTCCAGATTGAAATAGTAATGAAATCAGGTGAATATGAAGTTGTACTTCGAGGCAGTCTGCATTATTTTCAGGTAAGCTAAAACATTATAATGTTAATATTATTCTGTGTTATGTAGCCATTAAATATATAAATAGATGACGTACAACGGTTAGAAGCAAAGTAAGATATAATACTAGAGAATAAATATTCATAAATAATGAAATATATTTGAAGGGGGAAATGAGTGTGCAGAGCGAAGCTGATAACTGCAATCGCTTTCCCCTCCAAGCAATCCCGTTCCCTCTCATATATTGATTGGTAAAGCAGTCTCGTGTCACTCCTTGCGCAGAGACTTGATTTCGTTTACTTGCTCCAGAGATACTCGGAACAGAGTATAGATTCTCCTCATTTTCCCTTAAGTTTCTACAATAATCACTATTTCTAGAATAGTTTACAGGGATTGAGTATTTATTATTATTAATATTAAATTTAATAATAATTTTTCGATTCCCATTACAAACTGTAATTATATTTATATTTATCAATAAACGTTAAGTCTTTTATCATAAAATAGCACGATTTCACTTCCAACAGTAATTTATGTGATACTAATAGAGTTTGTTATGTTCTTGCAGTATGATGATGCAAGAAAACGTACTTTCGGAACTTCTAACCCTCTTACCCGACTATGACAAGATGGACAGTCCGTCCATTAACGGTGAGCAACGAATCTCTCCACTTTAACCCAAATGTTTATGGAATCAATTAACATTTATTCTTAAGATAAGGCTTTTCATTTTTTAAATTCACATAATGCTCAGAGAGGTAAGTCAGGATTTGTTCTACAGTTTAAGTTAGATTAGAACCACTGTTCCTTTACCGGGAATCGAACTCTGAACCCTTTACTTAAAAGCGACGTCAGCTATAAGTTTACTAAAAGAATTCACAATTATTATTTTCACATTGCAATATTTATATAATACATTGCAGTTACATATTCAAATTTTCATAGTCTGTTTTTCCACTTTGGTTGTGTGATCGACTCACGATCTCGGGTAGGAAAGTACTGGGTTCAAATTTTGGCAAGAGCAACGCAAAGAGTATTTCATTTACTAAGGCACCATTTTCAATTCTTCTCCGCGATTAATTCACAAGACAAAGATGTGATATTAAAAAACGAAACTATAGTAAATTGCAGTAGACTTGAAAATGAAACACACTTTTACTTTTTAAATGTTAATTTGGAATCTTATTTTTATAATAATTTAGTATATTATAAAGGAGTCAAAATGAATGTTATTTACTACACAAGCATTTATTTTTATTTCGCAGGAAGTGGTGTAATTGTATCTCTTCAATTAAGACCTTATCATGACCTAGAAGTGGAGGAAGAAACAGGGGTAAGTATGTATATATATATATATATATATATATATATGTGTGTGTGTGTGTGTGTGGGGGGGGTGTGTGTGTGTGTGTGTGTGTGTGTGTGTGTGTGTGAGGGGGTGTATTATATAAGTAAGAGTAATAGATGAAATTCTTCAAAAGATAGGGATCCGTTTTTGTTGTTTTCGGGCTGGAATCCGAAGGGGTGCTGAGGACTATTTTCAGTGTGGAGAAATATGTGATGTGCCTGGGACAGGGGATTTTCCCCAACATGAAAAATTATCCCCGGCAAAATAAAATTATTTTAATCCCTGCCAGGGATGTTTTATGCTCCTCAGTAGTGTATATTGGGCGTTTCAAAATAGTACTTAGTAGGTATGGTCTTTTTTTACCAATTGAATATCACTTTTTGACATACTTTGACAATTTTTTGTCGATGTTTTAGCGTTTAGCGATGTTTTAGTACAAATTTTCACTATACTCATTTTTTCCCCACTCGTACTTGGTAGGTATATCATGATGTTACGTGATACAACTTAACCTATCCTTTTTTTACGATTATTTAATTTTTTTACGATCCTAAGTGATATAACTTAACCTATCATTTTTTTTATTTAGGTACTGTTTGAACGTCATTATTTGAGGATCATATTTTGTAGGTATTTTTTTTTTATCAATCGAATATAAGTTTTTGACATATTTTGACAATTTTTTGTCGATGTTATAGCGTTTAGCGATGTTTTAGTACAAATTTTCACTGCACTCATTTTTTCCCCACTCGTACTTGGTAGGTATATCACGATGTTACGTGATATAACTTAACCTATCTTTTTTTTTACGATTTTTTTTAATTTTCTTACGATCCTAAGTGATATAACTTAACCTATCATTTTTTTTATTTACGCACCGAACTAACCTACAAGGGGGACTCCGTTTGTTTTAATATTTCAGTATTATAAGGTTTTCACAAATTTTATATAACCTAAAATGTGTTGGATGTTGATTTTTAGTATGTGGCAATTTTTTATGAATTTAAAACTGCTCTGTGACCCTCTCGTTCTTCACGTCGTGGACGAAGGACTTCTCTGCAATCAGGATGACGCTGCATAGGGTATCCTCGGGCAAGGCATCGTGGAACTCGCAAACACCCACTCTACAAAAATTCTACTATATGATCTTTCACTGGCTAAGCTAACCTACAAATAGGAATTGGCAGCACTGACTTATAAACCCACTGGGTCTTCTTGGCATGTTTTTTCATGATGTGTTGCCAGGCTATTGGGCATCTTGGCGTATACAATGTATATATTTTTGAGGGGGAGGGGTTATAGCTTTTTATGCTGTACGAATACTAAAAACTTGACAGTGACAACCAACAGAGTAAATAAACCTACAGCCAGGAACTGGCAACACTAGTTTCTGACAGTGAATTTGAAATAAAATATTAAACAAAATACACGAGTAAGCACTGTGATTACAAATAATACCAGTGTTATGCCCCCAACTCCAACTGGGCAACTGGGGGAAATAATTGTACAACAATTTGTACCTAATTGTACAATACTTGTACCTAATTGAGAGAGCCTTCTCGTAACTTACTTCATGCACAATTTATATGATTTTACAACTGTGAAAAGAAAGCATATGTGTTCTGTATGCACACATTCATTCTTATTTTTCGAAGTTGAATGGA
Source organism: Lepisma saccharinum (assembly GCF_977018435.1). Taxonomy (NCBI): domain Eukaryota; kingdom Metazoa; phylum Arthropoda; class Insecta; order Zygentoma; family Lepismatidae; genus Lepisma; species Lepisma saccharinum. The sequence continues at coordinate 26,994,765 of NC_139243.1, read as the reverse complement.
AGCACGTGTTTTTTACGCTCTCGTAATACTGACCTTGCCCCAGTGATTTTAAATTGCTTCCATCCGGTTTTTTTTTCTGTGCTATTTCCGCATGCACGCAACATTCGCTTTCAATAGACAGAAGGAGTTTTAGTATAGCAGGCTCCGAGTTTACAATTTATTAAATTAAACAATAATTTATGTAAGAATATACTTGTACTTACCGAACACAAAATAATAAAAGCACATGTGAATCTTTGCGTGCGTTCATGTTATATGACGACTGAGTAAAAAATAATGTTGACTCCCCGAAAGATAAAAGTTCCTGGTTCGACATCAGATGCATGCAAATTTTATGTTTTGCTCTCCAAAATCTTGATTTCTATGTTTGTGCTATTTGCCATACAGCAGAGGAGAAGAGGGGAGAGGGGAGGGGAGGGGGTACTATTAGCGCCATCTATTAGCAAACAATAGAAATAAAAAGTAGGGTCAAACTTTTTCAACACCCAAAAATTTTAAACGTCCTCGTTTAGTAATACGATCAGCAGAAGACGTTTGAAAGAGTACTCTTAGTCGAGAAAGCTAATTGCTAGGGCCCATATATTGCTAAAATGTTCTTTGATTTGCATATTTCTCATACCGCCATATGTTGTTCTAGTTGACTTCTTCCAAAAAAATGCTAATTAGCGAGAGTTAATTAAGCAAGGCAAGTAAAAGAAGCAAATAGGACAATATGTGGCGGCGTGGAAATATGTAAAAATTCGACTCGATTCGAATTAAAATTGGAGGATATTTTGCATTTTTTTCCTATAATGTACAAAACATTTACCGTACATAATCTTTTCTATTTACAACAGTATAAAATAAGAGGAGTGTGTGACAATATCCATATTAATTAGGAAGGTATGTTGTATGCTAGGTTAGCTAATTGTGTCTTCACTGTCTAGAGGAAAGATGGAAAAAGAGAGCTCTACAAAAACTAACGCTCTTAACAATATTGAACGCCTCGTGAAAATTATATATAAATAAGGCATAATCGTATTATCTGCTTTCATGTCAGATTTTACCGACCTGTGAGCTGTAGTGTTTAGGCGACAAGCGGCTCGCTCAAATATAATACCGTTGACAATATTGTACGCCCCGTGAAAATTATATATAAATAAGGCATAATCGTATTATCTGCTTTCATGTCAGATTTTACCGACCTGTGAGCTGTAGTGTTTAGGCGACAAGCGGCTCGCTCAAATATAATACCGTTGACAATATTGTACGCCCCGTGAAAATTATATATAAATAAGGCATAATCGTATTATCTGCTTTCATGTCAGATTTTACCGACCTGTGAGCTGTAGTGTTTAGGCGACAAGCGGCTCGCTCAAATATAATACCGTTGACAATATTGTACGCCCCGTGAAAATTATATATAAATAAGGCATAATCGTATTATCTGCTTTCATGTCAGATTTTACCGACCTGTGAGCTGTAGTGTTTAGGCGACAAGCGACGTGCTCTAATATGATACCGTTGACAATATTGAACGCCCCGAGAAAATTATATATAAATAAGGCATAAACGTATTATCTGCTTTCATGTTAGATTTTCCCGACCTGTGAGCTGTAGTGTTTAGGCGACAAGCGGCTCGCTCAAATATAATACCGTTGACAATATTGTACGCCCCGTGAAAATTATATATAAAATAACATACCTGAAAATTATATTCACAGTAGATTTATTTTTTGAGTTTTGTAATTACCCCAAGAAATTCTATATAAAATAACATACCTGAAAATTGTATTTACAGTAGATTGAATTCTTGAGTTTTTGTATTCGCACACAAGAAATTCTATATAAATAACATACCTGAAATTCTATTTACAGTAGATTGAATTTTTGAGTTTTGTAATCACTCCAAGAAATTTTATATAAAATAACATACCTGAAAATTGTGTCGCTATATACTAGACTTTTTGATTTCTGTGATTTTGGAGAAAACAATGGCATCCACCACCAGTTTCAATCGTAAAAATGATAAAACTGAATGTGTTACTTGTGGGAAACTAATCTCAAGGAACAATTTATCGGTACACAGGGCAAGATGTAGCGAAACAGGTTCGAGAATTAATCGTTCGTTACCTTCTAAGCCCTGTGCTCGATGCGGAAAGATGATCAGCATTACAAATTTAAGTAAACATCTCAAAATTTGCAAACCATCGACCGAACAAGGAACATCGAAAAGAAAAATCGATGATCCAGAAACGGAAGCTTCCACTTCCAAGCAAGTTAAATTATCGGATGAACGAAAACCAATTAGATCTGCATTCAACCGTCATATTCAGGATTTCTCTTTTACTTCGGAACCAGGTCGTGACATCCTTAGTTTCTTGCGTGAAACGAAAACATCCGTGATAAATATTCTAAAAAATAAATTGGAAAATAATTCCATAAAAGTATACGTTGTTCTATTTTCCGAATACGAAAAAGTCGATGGTACAACAAGTATTTTTTATCATCGTACAAAAAACCAGACTCTTTATTTGGCGGACGTCGAACATTTGGACAACTTCTATTATAAAGTTTCCAACGAGCTGGTTAAGAAACATGACGATTTCGAGGCTAAAGGGTCGGGATGGTCTCTATGTGGAAGTCCTCACACGTTAACTGTTTACGTGAACCGATTCTCGCCTCTTCGAGCTTCCAGCTACGTTCCTCTTCCACCGAACATTCAACACAAGAGGGCTGTGTTAAATATACAGAACAGCGATAACAAGTGTTTTCTCTGGTGTGTGTTGGCTGCACTGCATCCTGTTCATTGCAAAAATAATCCACAGTGGGTTGGACATTACAAACAATACGAGACCGACTTTCAAAGTGTAATGTCTGACATCGAATACCCGGTGACATTGTCGGATATAACAAAGTTCGAAAATTGTACAGGAAAACGCCTCGCTATTAATGTGTATTCCTTCACGTCAGATAAATATCTAGTGCACCCTGTCAGGATAAGCGATATCGACGATGACGATGCTCGTGTGATTAATCTCCTTCTCATTTCAAACGAGGATGTTCATCACTACACGCTAATTCGTTCTCTATCACGTTTGGTCAAAAGTCAAACAACCAAGCATGAACATTGCATCGAAGTTTGCCCGAGATGCCTAACCACGTTCGACGATCGAAAACAACTCGATTATCGAAATTACACCGGACGTCAAATTGCTATCGAGAAACTTGCCGAACATAAAATTTATTGCGGCGACAACAGACCGGCTAGAATGTTGATGCCCGAAACGAACGAAGTCGAAGAATTCAAAATGCACAAGGCATTGTTGGAACATCCGGCCATCATCGTTGCTGATTTCGAGGCGTTCCTCAAACCACTCTCCTACTGCGAACCGGATCCTGAAATTTCCTCCACAACGCCGTACCAGCTTCATCAACCAAACAGTTTCGGCTATGTTGTTGTGCGACGTGATAAAATAAATGAAGCATATATATATCGCGGGCCAAATGTAATCGAACACTTCCTGGAAAAAATGGTGGAGGAGGTTGAGGTAATTGGTAGCGTACTGCTTACATCAAAACCGATGGCACCTTTAACTGAAAATGAACTTCAAAATTACAATTCCACTGAGGTGTGTCCGGTATGTGATCAAAGTTTCACTGATGAGAACAAAAAAATATTCCACCACGATCATTTCAGCGGAAACTACATAGGTGGAATTTGCAACACGTGCAATCTTAAAATCCAGAAACCTAAATTCATCCCCATATTTTTTCACAACGGAAGCGGATATGATTTTCACCACCTGGTGAGACATCTTGGCTACGATCCGAAACGTATAGGTGTCTTGGCCGAGAATGAAGAACGTTACATTAGTCTCAGCAAGCAAGTGTCGATTCCGGGAACGAAAAATACAATCGAGATGCGCTTCCTGGATTCGTATAGATTTCTCTCTGCAAGTCTGGATGCTTTAGCGAACAAACTCACCGACGATCAATTTAAAATAACTAGAGCTAGTTTTCCCAACGTAGACATAGAACTCGTTAGACGTAAAGGGGTTTATCCTTACGAATATGTTAGTGATGGTTCTAAATTTAACGACGACGCTCTTCCACTTCCAAGAGAATTTTACAGCAGACTCAGAGAGAAAGGAATCACGGACGAAGAATACCAACACGCGCAACTCATGTGGGAGAAATTAGAATGTAGGACACTCGGAGACTACCACGACGCATACTTAAAACTGGACGTGACGATACTCGCGGATGTTTTTCAAGCGTTCAGGAAAACGGCAACGAATATTTACAAATTAGATCCAGCGTATTTCTACAGTCTACCGGGATTAGCGTGGTCGGCAATGTTATTCCAGACAAAGGTCAAGCTGGAACTGATATCGGACGTTGACATGTTGCTATTCATCGAAAGAGGGATACGAGGTGGAATGGTGCAATGCGTACAGAGACATGCGAAAGCTAATAACGTACACATGAAAGAAGATTACGATTCAAATCGAGCATCGAATTACATCTTCTACGCTGACGTTAATAATCTCTACGGACATGCCATGGTTCAGAAACTTCCTTACGGGGGATTCGAATGGTTAGATCCCACTTCGATAGATATTATTCATTTCGACGATAGCGAGTGTGGTTTCTTCGCAGAGGTAGATCTCCAATTCTCCGACCACCTGCACGACACGTTTTCGAATTTGCCTCCGACTCCCGAAATCAAATGTCCACCCGACTCGGTTCAAGACAAGCTTTTGTTAACATTGGACCCTAAACAGAGATACGTCGTCCACTACAAGAATCTCCGGTTTTTGATTGCGAAGGGTGTTCAGATAGTGAATGTTAGACGAATACTAAAGTTTAAACATTCCACGTGGTTAAGACCTTACATAGAAATTAACACACAACATAGAACAGCTGCCACTTCCGATTTAGACAAGGACTTCTTTAAATTAATGAACAATGCGGTGTACGGAAAGACCATGGAGAATGTTAGAAAGCACGTAGACGTGAAATTAATTTCCGATAAGAATAAATGTCGGAAGTGGATAGCCGATCCTAGATTCAAGTCGAGAAAAATTTACAACGAGAATTTGGCACTTTTCAATCTACATATAAAATTGATGAAATTCAGAAAACCAATTTACGTTGGCGCAACGGTTCTCGACTTGTCGAAACTTTACATGTTCGAATTTCATTATGACGTGATGAAACCCTTCTACAATGATAAAATATCACTTTTGTACACGGACACCGACAGCTTCATTTACAGCATACAAACACCTAACCTATACGAAGACATAAAAAATCCTTCCATGCTTGAGTATTTCGATACTTCTGCGTACCCTCAACCCAACAGATTTGGAATTCCATCCCTCAACAAAAAAATCCTAGGTAAACTGAAAGATGAATGTAACGGTGATATTATTGTCGAGTTCGCGGGTTTGCGTTCGAAGATGTATGCCATAAAAACAGAGAGTAGCGTCACGAAGAAAGCAAAAGGTGTGGGCAAAAATACGGTGGAGAACAAACTCACCTTCCACGATTACATTGATTGCCTCAAGACCAGGTCGTCGGTTCTAAGAGAAGAACAAAGAATCCAGAGCGTCAACCATATCATCACAACAAACGAAGTTAGGAAGGTAGCATTAGATCCGCACGACGATAAAAGATGTATTTTGTCTTGTGGAATCCACACGTTGCCTTGGGGACACTATTGTTTAGAAAATAGTAAAAATTGTAGGCAATGCAATTGAAAAAAAATGAACTTAAATAACTATAACTAAAATAAAAAAAACTTTGACCGTCTCAAATTATCACATACACAATAAAGAACTAGCAAGGACAATGAATCTCTTTGGTTTCCGAAAGCAAACAATGGAGACTGTACACCGCAAGGCAGATCATGAATTTCTACCTTCCATGTTATCTAAACTCAACGGCCTGTTGATCAATCAATTTTCAAAACGTTGCTCTTCTTGCTGGAACAGTGACGATTTCGGATTCGCGACGATCGACGTGACGAGGAAACCCAACGACGGAAAATACAGAAACAAAATCAACGACTTTCTAAACGTTGCAACGTTGTGAGAATAAATAACCAGCATGCCTATGAATTTGTTCGGTTTCAAAAAACAGATCATTATGGAAACCATACCAGATCATGAAGTCTTACCTTCCGTGTTACCTAAACTCAACGGTCTGTTGATCATTCACCTCAACAGCATTTGGACGAAACTGAATGACGATGTGGGCAAGATGTTTTATGTTTTTAATAACAATTTAGATTTCTACGAAATTCCGATCGACGGGAAACTTCAAATCACCGTGAATCCGGAAAACGCAGGCGAAATCAAAATTTCTACCGGCAAGAACATTTTTCGAATTAAGCACGACAAGATGCTTTCTAACATTACGTACGATGTTTCCGCAGGAGATTACCTGTACGTGGAACTCCTCGGAGATTACGACAAACTTATTCCTCTCTTCGTAGAATTACGAATCGTCTATCCTATTATAAATAACCGTTAACCAAAAATGCCTAACGACATTTTCGGCAACACCAAGCGTGTAGACCACGCAGAAGAGATTCTCATGTTGGACATTCGAGTTAAGAAGTTGAGGACCGATTTGATCGCTTTGCAGGAGACCTTAAACAAAAGTTTAGAGTCGGAAATCGCCACGCTCCAAACGCAATGTCTCGACCCCATTCTGAAAATCGATTCCGAACTGAAAACGCTCATAAAAAATTATGTCGACGTACCTTCTTACGACAACGTTCAAAATATACAGTTGAGCGTGGATTCGCTTCAAAATGATTTGGCCAAATTACAGCAATTTCAATCGAAAAATGAAGATTTGGAAAAACTGAAACTCGAAATCGAAGAACGAACTTCCGCAATAGAAAAGAATTTCTCTGAACTTCAAACCGTCGTGAACGATATTGATGTAGAACGCTTGCACGTCGTCGTTTCCAAATTACAAGAAGAATTCACCAGCACGTTGGAAGAAATTAAATCCAAGTTGCAGACTTTGGAAGATACAATGACAAACCTACCATCGTCGGACGAACTGCAGGTCATCGGTAAAAGCGTCGCGAACATAAAAATTCAATTGGAGGCCTATCGAGATTTCGAACACATTCAAACCACCATCGCTACGCTTCAGGCGTCCTTGGAATTGATCAACGAAGAAATTAAAAATATTCACGCTGAAGCGAGAGCGTTGACGAGCATTCAAGACACGTTGAGCACGGTTCAGCAGAAGATCGAATATTTAGAAAATTTGAACGTCGAAACGAATCTCGCTCATTTTCATCACGTACTCGACAACATACAGGGTGACTTGGAATCGTTACGGACGAGCGTGCCTTCGAGCGAAGATTTGGAAAAATTGAAAACGGCTGTGACGGCACTATCCGATTCGGGCGACATCAAAAGTTCATTGAGCAATCTCGAGAGTAAAGTGGGCAATCTCCCCACCTCCAAAGAATTGCACGTTTTGAAAAGAAACATATCTCGAATGCTGAAACGACTAGAAACGGAAACGGCGAACGTGGAACAGATTCGAGACGAAATTAGTTCGCTGGTGTCGACGCTGCCCACTTCGCAGAGCGTTGCTGACCTTCACACGCAGTTTACAGAGATGCGAAGCATCGTGAACGATCTTACCGAGAAGAGCTCGAAATTGAATCAAGTCGAGAACCTTCAGAGCATCGTCGTCAACATCAGAGATCAAGTTGGAGTGCTGGAATCCACGCAGGAATCGACGCAGGCCTCTTTCGGTGCCAAGTTGCAAGAACTCAACGAAAACTACAAGCAGTTGAACGTGGAAGTGAAAATCAAACCGTCGTTTTCTGCCGTAACAGATACCATAGTCGAGCATTTGCTGCCCATCGAAAATAAACTCGGACAAGTTCACAGTAACCTCGTTAGCGTCGACACTAAATTCGCTAAACTGCATTCTCTGCAAGCCATCGAAATCAACAGCGTACCCAATCAACAAAGAATCTCCACGTTCGTCGAAGGTAACAAACTGTACATGTTGCATCCTTATCATCCGTACTACAAGTTTCTCCTCGATGGCACGATTCAGATAAACGAATTTTCGTACTGGTCTCACGGTAGAAAAGCTAGCGTTCCTACCATGACTTTAATATCGAATCGTGGTGTCCAGAAAGCAGGAAACATTCCTCTGGCACGTTGGAACGAAACGCGCAACATATATGAAATACACGAAGACGAAGATCTCACCGTTTTCGACGTGAGTGCCGGCGATAAGCTGATCATTCAAAACACGAGCGAAGTGCCACCTTCTTTGAATCCCATCACGCTTGTGCTTCTCTTGAAACGTAATCTCTAAGAAAATGTCTAGGCAAGCCATCGTCGAAGAATTGCATAAACCTGCACGCCGTAACTACGAACGTTTGGCTGTGGTAACCAAGGGCATCGACGACCTCTGGCAAAGTGACCTCGTGGAGATGAGTAGCGGCAATTTGAAAAACGTGCATAAATTGAACAAGGGCAACAAGTACCTCCTCACCGTCATAGACACGTTTTCGAAATTCGCATGGGCTCTACCTTTGAAGGCGAAAACGGGAACGTGCGTCACGGAAGCATTCAAATTAATTTTTCGCGAAAGCGACGGCAGACGACCACGGTTTCTGCAAACGGACAACGGTAAAGAATTTTACAACGCCGTATTCCAAAAATTTATTCAAAAACACAAGATTCGACATTATTCGACCTTCAGTCACATCAAAGCCAGCATCGTGGAAAGATTCAATCGAACCTTGAAAACACACATGTGGAAACGATTCACGCTTCGGGGAAATTACAAATGGGTCGACATCCTGCCGGAACTCGTCGACACCTATAATGATACGGTGCACAGAACGATAGGCATGAAGCCAGCCGACGTTACCAAGTCCGACGAGCAGCGTTTAATTTCTACAGTTTACTGTCCAAAGTACACACCCACGACAAAAAAAGCTAAATACAAAATTGGAGACCGGGTGAGGATCAGCAAATTCAAACGCACCTTCGAGAAGGGATTCACAAAAAATTGGAGCACGGAACTCTTTACGGTGGTTCGAGTTCTACCTGGAAACCGACACACGTATATAATAAAAGATAGTGGCGGCGAGATTTTGAAAGGGAGATTTTACGAAGAGGAACTCTCTAAAACGAAACACCCCGACACGTACCTCATCGAGAAAGTATTGCGTAGGAAAGGTGACAAACTGTTTGTCAAATGGTTGGGACTTCCGGAAAAAAGTTGGATCGACGCGGACGAAGTGATCTTGTGAGTACGTGGAACGTGGTGAAGCGTCTACCGGATCCGGAAAGTCAAACGAGAAAAAAAAAGAACGGCGAGTTACTTCCCGACAGCATTCGCTGTCTGATCGTAGGTCCTTCGGGGTGTGGGAAAACGACACTGCTCGTGGACAATTTTCTCCTCGCACCGAATTGGTTAGATTGGAAGAACAGGCACCTGTACGTGTTCTCGAAAAGTTTGGAGCAATCCAAATACCAGCAACTGATGAAACTGTACGATGGTCTGGACATTGCAACGTTCGCCTCGGAAATAAAACCACTCGACGATTGTCGTGAAAATTCAGTCGTTGTGTTCGACGACGCCATCCTGGAAAATCAAAATGAAATTCGCAACTTTTTCACGCAAGGTCGTCACAAAGGAATGGATTGTTTTTACCTAGCTCAAACGTTTTCCAAAATTCCAAAACAGTTAGTGCGCGACAACGCCAATTTCATATGTTTGTTTCGTCAAGATCACACCAACCTCAAGCACGCGTACGATGACTACGTAGGCGGAGACATGAACTACAATCAATTTTCGGAAGGCTGCTCTACTTGCTGGAACGGTGACGATTTCGGATTCGCGACGATCGACATGACGAGGAAACCCAACGACGGAAAATACAGAAACAAAATCAACGACTTTCTAAACGTTGCAACGTTGTGAGAAACGACGTATATAAATAACGTCATGACGAAACGAAAAATCGAAGACGAAAATCTCAAGCTTCGCGATTACCTCGCGAAACGCTTCAAAGGTTGGAAATCCGAGAATCGCGGATTCTACGAAGAGAAGAAACGTCAGGATCAACCCGTGATCGATGCCATCAGCAGTCTAGGTAAAGAAATTAAAAGTGTCACGGAACAAAATAAAAATTTGATTAATGAACTCGTACCGCTCGCAGCTAAAAGTTACGCTGTACCCACACCCATTTCGAGCATTCCTTCGACGCCGTTCGAACTGAAGGATGCACCGGCACGACGTCGAGCTATTGGTAGCACGTCGTCGTCTTCGGATAAAATCGAGTTGGGACCTTTGGCACGAGACTACCTGAGTACGGGGAAATTCGACAAGGATGAAGTGTTCGGATTGTATCCCAGCATGGAAACCAGCGAAGGCGGCGGTGTGGTGTGGAAGATTGGGAAATCGAAGGTGACCTTCGAAGGCAACGACATTAAAGTCAATTTAGGCGACAAGGATAGTTGGAACAGGTATCCGGGTACGGTGGGACTGTGGGAACTCGTCGCCAAAAAGCAGCCGAAAGATTACACCGACGAAGATTACCAAAGTTACAAGGAAATTCTGATCATGACGGATGCCTTGTACCAGAACAACGACGCCTCGCAGAATAGGGTGAAATCGAGCAGCGGCGAGAAGTACAGGAATCTCATCAAACCGATTTGGAACCAGGTCAAAACAGGCAGCGGCGTCAAACGCTACAACACGTTACCCAAAGAATTTGTTTGGGTGGACGACGTTAGGAAACTCGTGGATCGATTGTTGGTGATAGCCGGCGAAGAGAATGCAGGTAACCGTAATTTCTACAACGAGAAGGTTGGCATCGTGGACATGATCAGCACGAAACTTTCCAACTTCATCGTGAACGACGACAAGGGCATAGGTTACCTGATCAAAATCATCAACACGCTGCCTCCGAAATTCTGGAACGTGGCCGAAGGAAAAGGACTCGTGAACGACATCATCAACAAGTTACCTTTCGAGATGCATCTACCTGGCTACCAGTACTGCGGACCGGGTACCAAACTCGAGAAAAGATTGGAGAGAGGAGACAAGGGTGTGAATCCGTTGGACGCGGCATGCAAAGATCACGACATCGCCTACAACACCACGCAGACGGATCTGGACGCACGTCACGAAGCAGACAAAAAATTGGAACATGCAGCTTTCGAAAGGTTCGTGAGCAGAGACGCATCGCTGGGTGAACGGGTCGCCGCACTGGGTACCACCATCGCCATGAACACGAAACAAAAATTGGGGTGGGGTATATAAATAACATACCGTAAAAAAAAAAAACTTGATATATAAATAACACACATCGTAAAAAAATAATCTTCGGTATATATAAATAACACACATCGTGAAAAAAAAAGCAATTAAATTTCTCTCTAACACTTTGAAATTTTTCTTGATATGACAACTGAAAAAATAAGCGATCTCCAAGCATTAAAACAAATGCTAAATTTGTCAGTCGAGTATGTAAAAATTCAGGAATTGGAAGTCGACAAACCTTACACGATAACTTCCGGTTCAATCGTTTCTACCCAGTATGGTCCCAAGGTACGCCTGTTGCTCAACGCACAATACAGTCTATTTTTACCAGATCGATACGCTAACATGTTATCCGACGAGAAGCTATCTATTTTAATCGAGAACAAAACTCGAATCGTGTACAAGGGGACAAAGGAACTTCTTGGCAAGAAAACGAAACACGTAATAGAATTTGTGTAACGACTGCGAGGCCTTGAAAATATATAAATAACATACCGTAAAAAAACTACACAAAAAAAATCTCAGAATATATATATAAATAACATACCGTGAAAATAACACATAGAGCATCAACATGAAGCCCAAGGGTGTCGTGTACCAGATACCATACTCCAATCTTAAAAATCTAGGTGCCCTCGATGGGTTACTCACCAAGAAACAACGCGAGAAGAAACGTTCTTGCTTGTCGAAAGGACATGGAATGAAATTGCTGCTCAGCACACCTCAATTGAAAAGATTGCAGCGTTCGCGGAAACAGCAAAAGATCGGAGGTTTCATATTCAGCATCCCGGCCATCCTGGCAGCATTGGGGGCCGTTGGAAGTTTGGCTGGCGGAAGTGCCGCCATCGCGAAAACCGTCATCGACTCGAAGAAGAACAAGGCCGAGTTGGAAGAACAGAAACGTCACAACCTGGCCATGGAGAAGAAAAAGGGGAAGGGCGTGATGAGAAAGTTTAAAAAAAAGAAACAGAAGCACTCACCAACCGAGACATTGAATCTCTGATCGAACCGTTACAAATCAAACACTTCAGAGGAGTTTTCATGTCCGACTCGTTACCTTCAACCGTGAAAAAAAAAGAATGCGGAGTAGTCAACTTGGACGGTCAAGAAAATCCAGGCACGCATTGGATATGTTACCACAAAAATGATGATAAAGCATTCGTTTTCGATTCTTTCGGAGGTGTTCCACCTACAAATTTAGTCTATTATCTGAAAACGAACAAAACCTCCATATACTACAACGACGAACGCATTCAAGATTTCGGAGACGTGAACTGCGGTCATCTCTGCCTCTCCGTGCTCGCGTTTCTCTCTAAAATAAATAACCCTACGATCGAGGATTTCCAGAAAGCATTGTGGAACCTCAAACAGCATCACTAGGATGGGCGTGTTCCATCTCACGAGCGAATCTTCAATCTTGAAACTCACGCTGCACGACGACATCGTCTATCCTAAATCCGTGGCTCTGCGTGCATTCTACAGCATGTACCTCATACCTAACGTCACCCAGCACAACAACAAAATTAGCGTCGGAAGCGAACACATCGTCGTCACGCCAGGCCAATACAATCTTTCCACTTTGCAAGCTCAATTACCCAAAGGCACGTACCTTTCTCAAAATTCGGTCACGCACAGAGTGGAAATCCTATCCGCGACGGAGACCGTGGACCTGGGCACCATGGGAGAACTTTTAGGTTTCGAGAACGACACCAAACTCGAAGCTGGCATCAAGCACGTAGCAACCAACATTCCTAAATTCTTGGCCATAGAGACTCTGAACGTACACTGCAACGTGGCCGAAGGTATGATCACGAAATCCTCGGACGGTTTACTGGGAAGTCACAAGCAGACGGGAATCATAGCCACTTTCAAACCAAGTTCCGAGTTCATGGAACCGATCATCTACACGCCCTCTTCGCCGATCTATTTTCCAGTATGTCGTAACCGTATAGACGACATAGAGTTGGTGGTGACGAACGAGAAAGGAGACGTGGTGGATTTCGCAGGTGCCACTACGACGGCCATCGTGGAGATCAACGTATAATAAATAACCATACATGCAAAATGGAGCAAATCGAAAGTTACGAATTGCAATCTTTCCCTCCCAACCGTCGCACGTTCGCCAATCTGAACGAAGCGAACAGGGAGATCGAATACGACGTGGACGTAGGCGACGGGTTCATTCATCCTCACAGAGCGGACCTCTACCTTCAATTCGACGTGGTGAAGAAGGAAAGCGGAGACGCGTTTCCCGCAGCAGCAAACTTGATACTCGTGGACAACTTCGTGCCTCACCTGTTCTCGCAGGTGGAGGTGAGGAAACACAACACCGTCATCGACAGAATAGATTATCCAGGCATCACGTCGACGGCGGTGGGAACGTTGAAATTATCCAAAACGGATGCTGCGTACTACCAGGCCGGGGGATTCGAAGCCGGAACCAAAATATCGACGAGAAGTCACACGGTGCTCTTTCCCATGCGTCTGCTGCCTGGTTTCTTCTCGGACTACAAGGAGATCATGTGGAAGGGAGGACTGAGGGTCACGTTTCGAAGAGCGCCCAACGACAACGACGCACTGATGCGATACGCTACTTTGGGTCCGGACGGCACCACGCCGATAGCCAACACTTTACCCGAAGCAGCAAAATGCATCATCCGGAGCATGGAATTGAGAATGCCGGTGGTGGAATACGAAACAAACTACGCCCTCAAGTACAAAGCGGAGATCTTAAAAAGTCCGCAGGTGTTGATTCACTTTCACGGTTACCAGTGCGTGCAGAAAATGGCGTCGGGAAGTCACATGGAATTCGACGTGACGACGCAGTTCAACAACATACAGTTCGACATGCCAGATTTCGTCGTAGTGCTTTTTCAGACCGGGAGGGACAAGAATCAGGAAAAAGATTCCAGCAAGTTCGACGACTGCAAGATCAAGAACGTTTATCTGAAGAACGGACGCAACGAAGTGTTCCCGCGCGAGAATTACAACCTCGACGTGACCAAAAACGATTACCTCAAACTTTACGAAGCGTTCTCGGCTTACAAACGCGTGACCGAGGGAAGCGTGGACATGTACTACACGCCCAGCGAGTTCAAAGCACGGAGACCCATGACCGTCATCAACACATCTAAGAGAAAGAAGGTTGTGGTCAACGATCGAACCAACATCAAGATCGTCTGCGAGTTCCACGATGCCTTGCCCGAGGATACCCTATGCAGTGTCATCCTGATTGCAGAGAAGTCCTTCGCCTACGACGTGAAGAACGAGAAGGTCACAGAGCAGTTTTAAATTCATAAAAAATTGCCACATACTAAAAATCAACATCCAACACATTTTAGGTTATATAAAATTTGTGAAAACCTTATAATACTGAAATATTAAAACAAACAGAGTCCCCCTTGTAGGTTAGTTCGGTGCGTAAATAAAAAAAATGATAGGTTAAGTTATATCACTTAGGATCGTAAGAAAATTAAAAAAAATCGTAAAAAAAAAGATAGGTTAAGTTATATCACGTAACATCGTGATATACCTACCAAGTACGAGTGGGGAAAAAATGAGTGCAGTGAAAATTTGTACTAAAACATCGCTAAACGCTATAACATCGACAAAAAATTGTCAAAATATGTCAAAAACTTATATTCGATTGATAAAAAAAAAATACCTACAAAATATGATCCTCAAATAATGACGTTCAAACAGTACCTAAATAAAAAAAATGATAGGTTAAGTTATATCACTTAGGATCGTAAAAAAATTAAATAATCGTAAAAAAAGGATAGGTTAAGTTGTATCACGTAACATCATGATATACCTACCAAGTACGAGTGGGGAAAAAATGAGTATAGTGAAAATTTGTACTAAAACATCGCTAAACGCTAAAACATCGACAAAAAATTGTCAAAGTATGTCAAAAAGTGATATTCAATTGGTAAAAAAAGACCATACCTACTAAGTACTATTTTGAAACGCCCAATATACACTACTCTCCTCAAATAATATGTAACAAACACAATTGAATAATCATACCAGGTCGTTTTCCACTTACGTTTCCATGACATAGTGCTGACATTTTACATTTACAGTGTGTCCGAGAAAAAATATACCAATAAAGAATTTAAATAACTCAACAATCGTTAACGACAGAAATGTCAAATAACGTTTATTTGGAACAGAAAATCATAGAATTTTTTTTAACCAAAGAACAAGAAAAAAATCACCTTAGTAGAAATCAATGTGTGCTCCTTTGGTGGCGCGACAAACATCAAAGCGGTACTCAACCTCCTTCCAAGTGTTCTTCAACATTTGATGAGTGACGGAGCCACATGCATCGATAATTCTTTCACGGAGATCATTAAGGTCTTGCACAGGTGTTTGGTAAAGTCTGCTGACCGTGGTGGCCATTTAATGGGTCCACCCCTCCCAATCCAATTACCAGGGAAATTGTTATTAAGGAAGTTAGTAACACAACGGGCATATACCCAAGAGATATATGAGGTACAGCATACTGTTGCAACATTTGCAGGTAACTTGCACCTGTAATTGTAGCTTCCTCAAAGAAAAAGGGCCCAATTACGGAATCTCGTGTCAAACCACACCACACATTCAACTTTGGACTGTCGCGTTCATGTTCAACAACAGCATGCGGATTCTGCTCACCCCATATTCTACAGTTATGCCTATGCACTTTTCCGGAAATGTGGAAGGTAGCCTCATCTGAAAATGTTACGCGTGTCGGGAATTCATTGTCATCATCAATGCGGGATAGCACTTCACTAGCATAATCAAACCTAGCGGGTTTATCACTACACTTTAGTTTCTGAACAAGCTGTAACTTGTAGGCTCTAAGCCTTAACCTTTTATGTACGATATCATGCACAGTAGAACGTGGAATTTGAAGTTGAGAACTAGCACGCCTCACAGATTTACGCGGGCTTCTCTGGAAAGCTTCCTGAACTGCAACCACTTTATCCTCGCTCACACGCTTCCGACCACTACCTTTCTTCCTCAACAAAGACCCTGTTTCCAGCAATTGTTTATGCCATTTTACAATGTAATGACGTTCTGGTGCTTCCTGTCCATATTTTTGCCGGAATCTTCTTTGTACCGTTACAGGAGACTTCAATTCTGCAAACCAATAGCAGCACTCAACTTTCTGACGAACAGTAAACGGCGCCATTGTACAGACTACTCACGAACAAAGCCTCGCATGCGCTTAATTACTTATGTTACGATTTTGTCCCTTCTGGTGGTAAAAAAAATCCTTTCTTCTTCCAAATAAACGTTATTTGACATTTCTATCGTTAACGATTATTGAGATATTTAAATTCTTTATTGGTATATTTTTTCTCGGACACACTGTATTAAAGTGTTCACAAGAGGCTTGTAGGTGGGTTGGATGGACGTTAAGTTTGAACTTGGCAATAGACATTCAGTTAAGTTTTCAGTATTATTAGTTCGATAGCTCTTTTTGTGTATGAGGTTGTGTTCTCTTAGAATGTAAATGTAGTAACATTTTCAAAATGACTTGTAAATGATATCATTAGATTTAAGGACTTAGATTAGAACCACTGTTCTAGACAAAATTGAACCACAAGGCAATAGTTTAGTTTACTGACTGGTAACGTATACAGATTTGCATAGCCCCCACCCTCCCCCCACCGAAAACAGCAGAAAGCTTAATTCGCACAGTGGTCAGGGTATCCTGTCGGTGGTGTACTTGGAGGTAGCCAAGTCTATCTCAACATCAAACACATGCTAGACATATCCACTTGCAAAAGAAAACTTGTTGCTCAGGAATACATTTAAGACTAGGTTCGGTTGATTGATTGACTTATTTGGTTTATTTTTTTCACATTTATGCCATCTTCGGTTGATCGTGAATATGATGAAGGAACACTCGCAGAGAACATCCATTTCCGGGCCTGGATTCGAACCCGGAACCTCTGCCGTCGTAGCGCGCTGTGCTAACCACTTCTCTACGGTTGGTTCGAATGTAGGGACACAATTACAATGTGCTAATGTGACTCTTACTGTAATTGCACTTCACTGTGCATAATTCATATTTTTTTAGCAACAGTCTGGTCGTTGTTTATACACAGGGTCGTAGCTAGGGAATCCTTCGATAAGAGTTACAAAAAAAGCGATTTCTACAGTCGGCGCAATAAAAATGGTACACGTAAATCTTGAAATGCTCTTATTCCTGCAATCGTTATGTGTGTTTTATAATTCCATGACAATACAAGAACTTCCTAAATTGTAAAGCTGCTATTGAAGTCGGTTCATCGCGGTAGAGTTAGGCAACCCACACACACACATCGTATTGCAGGGGAACGAGTACTTCAGGATCTAGGTGTACCACTTCTATTGCTGATGACTGTACATTTAAATACTGTCTGGTATGAGAATAAAAGAGGTTATACACACGTTCACACGTTGTACAATTTTCATATGAATTAATTATACTAGATTGCGTTTGCATTTTAATTTAACGCCTCTTTTATCCAACTTTTGACTAATCGCGACGGTGAGGGTCAGTTAGAAAAAGAAAATTGATGAATGGACAGTAACAAAAAAACACTCATGCTCAGTCCTGAACTCAAACCCAGGAACCACGGTGATGATATCAAAAGTCAACCGCCTAATGCGTACGGCTTATTATGCAAGATTAGGCTTTAAAGTAAGTTTGTTCCCTGTGGTATAGTAATTATTATGTTTCTTAATGTAAACCTCTAATACTATACACACATTTATGTAAAGAGAGTATTGCATAAAGAGTTACTGAATATATTCAATTTAACATTTTGTCCATTGAGAATGCAAATGTTATATCTCCAAATTGTAAACAAATGGAGATATTTTGGCTGCAGTCTATTTAGGATGGAATTGTTTCATCTCTGAAATTGACTGGTGCCTACAAACAACCAATATTGATATATTGAGATTATTTTTGGTACATGTGTAGAATTTGGAAACAGACACGGAAATGCAAACTCCAACAGCCAATGAAACCTTACGACAGTTTCCTCAACCAACCACAAGCGCCGTCAGAGTATGAGACAAACCACTTGCATTCTAACCTCAGTCACTTGGATGATATGCTTAACAATGGTAGTGGTTTTGGGTTCTTACTTTAGTGGTTAACAGACAAGAATTTTGAATAATAGTGCAATCAAATTAGTTGATTGATTTCACAAAATATGAATTATTTATTGTTTCATCTCCACCTCGTTTCCAGAATGCAGTGTTAAATCTGGTTGATAGAACACTGGCACACTGAAATCATAGCTGGTTGTGCGTGCGATTGTTCTATCTGAAATTTCGATAATGAATTACAGCAAAAATACCTAACCAAATAACACCTTTTTTCAGAAAGGCTTCAATATATCAGCCTTTGGACTGGCACAAACTTTCAGCACAATCATGACAAAGGTACAATAAATATATCATGTCAAACTTTAAAGAACTCTCCTTAAAAAAAGGAGAAGTTGAACATAGAACATTTAAAATCTCAGCGGACGATTTGTGTTTTTATACGATGAAGAAAACATATATTTATATGCTCAGAAGTCCAAAAAATCCACAGTATGGCGCTCTTTATAAGAGAAACCGAATCTTTAAGAAAACAATATGTGCTAAGAATTGGAAGACTGCAGGAATTGGTTTTTATGTATTGCTATGGTAACTGTTTTCATATATACGTGTGTGTGTGAAGTTACATTTAAATTTTTTGTAGACTGAAAACTTGTTTTTGGGCAAAAAATCATGGAAGTTAACTTCCAAACCTATGTATTTACAAAATATTAGTTTTATATTATTGTGACTAGCAAACTACGATATCGTGTGTAGGTCTGCAATTCGCGAATTAAAATTACCACCTGAGCGCTAGTGTCGCTTCCAATATGGCCGCTCTACTTAGGATACATCTTTGTTTACATTCAGTAGTAGTACGTAATAGCAGCGTGTTGTCACTGCTGGTATGGAAGGAACGTTTAAATTACGCGTTATATTTAAGTATTGCGAATTCCAGGAACAATTAACGAAGGTGAAGCTGTGCTGAGAGCGAAGCATTTAATTACGATAATAAAAATAACACGGAAAACGGATACCAAACTAATGTATACGCACTGGTTTTTCAAAGCAGTGCTGTTTCGTCTGCACTGTACCTCGGTTGTAACTGCCTAACTCGGGCTCTCAGAAATGATTTGAAAATAAATCAATTCACCTGTATTGCAAAGCTTGGGTAGGAAATAAATGTAAACATGCCGTTGCAGTTTTTTTCCCCAAAGAGGCAAGCTGGTTTAATAACAACACCGGATAATGATAATAATAAAAACAATAACAGCAATTTCACTGAGGCTATCTTCAGTCCACTAAAAATTGACTTACTGAATGAAACAGCAACATTAGCATGTCAATTACGTTTTCTGACTTACTTCTATGATTAGGGTCATTAATTAATTCTCAAACTATTTTCAACTTCGCACTTAATCGACTTGCACCTGTTCCAAATTACATACATAATACATTGTTTTCGAAAAAAATGTTATATTCATAAAGAACAATTTAAAACTTACTTTCATGGCAATAAAATCATCTTTCCGAAAGATTTTTTCGAAAAATAAAGTGAACAGACTCGTACATTCTTCGTAATTTCTTGTCAATCAGTTCTGTTTTCCCTGATTTATTTAAACATTTCTTTTTGTTGATTCCACGGGGTGGAAACACATGTAAGCTTTTCACTTGTCCTGAACCACAAAACGATTTAGAGCCAAAAACTGAACAGTATATGTTACTTTTTCGCATGTTCCCCATGCTTTGAACGGTTTCAACACGGCGAAGCGCAGCGAAGTGTCCTACGTGGAGTGGTTCCTCAAAAACTCACCAGATGGCATATCGGATAAATTTAATCGTGAATATACTATCGTGTTAGACGCTGTTTTCAACGAAGATAAAATTTGCTATTAACATTGAGACGATCGATAACTTTTGAGTCGTCATCTTGTTATGCCCAATATTAAAGGTGCAAGACAAAATTATGCTAATTACATGCTTTGTAATTCATGATTTGGATTCTGACGCTTAATTGCTCTGGAAAAGCAGATAACATCTCGCTTTGTACGTAATTGTTTTCTCTTCCATTCTCAGGTCGATATATGTCGACCTAAGTTCATTTCGGAAGAAGAAAAAAGTTTTGGCTATTAATATTAATTTTCTAAAGCTTGTACCAATGCTTTCACCAACACACCGGCCCACGCAATTTCAACAACAGTGCCTCAGATACTCTGTATGAATTTACTCATTATATTCAATCAAGTGGTCCCGGGTTCGATACCCTGTGGAGCCCCATAGTGGGTCGGATCCGATTTTAAAATGTAGATACATTCCCGATTAGTCTATCTGTACATAAATTGGACTTAAAACAAAAACTCAAACTTATTATTCTCATACCAATTTGTACATATAGGCTATATTAAACGGGGGAAAATGGCTATTTAGGTTTGTGTAGTTTGTGGTGAAGTATCACCTGCCGCGTTGGTGTGAAGTTTGTGGTAAAGTATCCTTTACTACTTTGGTGAGAGGTGTCACTTGCCACTTGTCTCCGTCGATTATCGTTTTGGTGTCAAATGCACCTTATTTATTTAATTGAGACAACATGAATACAAAATAAATCCATTTTATATCGGGATAACAAAAAGAAAAGCAATGTTATAAAAAGTGTACAAACGCACACATACAAAAAAGATAATAATAATAACAGCAACAAAAGTAAAACAAGTAGTAATAACTCATGATCTGGTTGAGAGTTTGTGTGAAAAGATGAAAGTTTTGAGGATAGTTAAATGAACTGTAGATGTTTTGTTGTCAATAAAATAAGTACAGGCTTGGATCTCTTTTGCAAAGGAATTTACGTCTTTTGCTGTTCGTACTTGGAATTCGGATATGAAAGAAAGTGGTAAGAGTTTAATAGATTTTTTCTATTCTGAGAACAATCTCAAATCTGAAAAATAATGTATTTGAATAGTGGATAGAATTTTATGTTTGGAAAGGTTAAGTATTCTGATGAAGAAACATCGTATTTTGTCTATTCTCCTTCTTACAAAGCTACAGCCTCCCAGAACAGAACCCCATTCATGTATAGTCAACCAATTGTATAAATTTAATATCCCAAATGGAACAACCTGTATAATTTCCACCTTGCAAATACTCCATTCCAGATGGTGAAATTGTTTGTGTTTGTGAGAATGAACTGGACGGAGAATCGAATGAAGCTCAACAAATCCCATATACCTGACCATCAGGTCGTAGTGAACCCTTCGTACATGGACAAACTGTGGAAGCCAGACCTCGTCTTCGTTCCAGCGGATGAGGTGAAGTCTGTCAGCGAGATGGGTCACCAGATCTTGTACGTCACCAAGGACAATGTACTTAGGATGACAATAATGTAAGTGCGAGGGAAATGTTTTGTATCTCACTTATTGCTGACGTGACACAAGTATAAAAGTTTACAATTTCACGGTATGTAATTTCACTTCGTTAATTTAATTCAACACTTTTTACTTCGTAAAATGTTAATAAATTCACAAGACTCCCTGATGGCGTAGTATTCCGTGACGAGGCGAGGTAGAGAGTAGACGTGTCTAGCGAGCGCTCCCCGAACATTCGTCAAGTAGAGTAGAGTCAACACGCGGTTTTTACTTTCTACAGACAGGTGAATATATTAACAGCAGACCGAGCTCTGTAGCAGTGAAGTTAAGTGAACGTATGTAATTTCTCATACATGCTGGTCAAAAGGTTAAACACTTTGCAATTTTATTTTGCAAGAGTGCTGCAAAGGCCGATCACGCTTGCCTTTAACGAATGGCTGAGAGATGTAGTGAAATTGCGCGTTGCGGACGTTTTGAGTATTGAAGTAGACTTCGTAAAACACCAAGTGTTTGTTAAAGTAAGTACCAAGCAATTCTGCAAGGAAATAATAGCACGTAGTACGGGAACTTTAGCATTCTCAGACGACACGGGAGAATATGAAATTCCAGTACACAGAGCAGACAAACGTGTTACTATAGTTCATATTCATCTAGTTCCCATGGAATTACCAGAAGGGCAAGCCAAACTCTGTTTTAGATGTAAAGCACAGGATCACCTACAGCTTTAGTGCCAGCATAGGGTGGCAAGGTCGACACGTACTACAGAATACACTGCAGCCGTGGAAAATACACTCCCCAGTTCTTCACACCCTCAACTGTTCAACACCAGAATACCAGAACCAGTTTACCAGTACCGACATATCAACAGGTCACTACTCCAGATGACCACAAAGAACAACAGGAGCAGATGGTAGTCACTGAAGACAACGAACTAAAGGCAAGTACTACGATTCCCACACCGGCAAGAAGATAATGCAAGTGATGGTAACAAGGAAAGTTTGCACGGAATTGCAAGTGAAAGTGAAAGTGGGAATGAATCTATAGTTCCAATTACTCTATTCGAAATTCTGAATCAAGACTCCCAAATCCGTACAAGTTCGAAGTTCGCAGACGCAAAATTTCCAGAACCTACCCCCAAAAAACTCCGCTCACGATCAGCCAGGAAAGCGAGCAAAAATGCTACAGACCATATGACCTTACGTCCGAAGAAACAAAAAAAGGACGACGAGGTAAGTACAGCAGCAGAAGTACAGCTTAAGTCCAAGAGTAAGAAACCTATTCAACCGACCCCTTTTTAGGAAAAGAAGAAAAAAGTTCAGAACTAATAGGGGCAGGGACAGATAAACCAAATGATACAGTAATGCGTATAGTTCTTCATTCAGATAGTGACGAAGAGATATGAGTGATTCTGCCCAGCGTCAAAAGTGGAACAATTGCAAAGCGTAAAGTACTAACAATTACACAGGGCCGCAAATTAAATTTAATTTAATGTTGTTTTTGTTTAATAAGTGAACTTTATTATTTGTGCCATGCTGATCACGAATATGAAATTCGTTTTTCTCTATCACGCAAGGTTTTCTTACAAATCAAATTTCAAAATTTGGGCTTTGTCCAATATTGCATACTGTTTTATTATAATTTTTCTTTTCTTGAATCCGAATAAGTAGCTTATGACACTAAACGCATCAACATGTTTATTTTAAAATGAATATAGACAGACACAAAGGACCCATAGAAAACGACATATAGCAGTATATAATATACACACGAGAAAATCATTACACAATACATATTTTTCAGTTCTGTTTAGCACGTTTTCTTCTGTAAGCTTTCCTAACTTTCTTGTGATTTTCTTCTGGCGTTTGTCTGTACAATGCCCAACAGTAGTCAGCCATCAAGCTAACACTCCAATGTCCTTGATACCTTCTCTCCATATCCCTCATGTCCTGATGGAACCGTTGGCCTTGTTCCTCACTTAATTCACAGAGATTTTGTGGAAAGTTATCAAGGTGTGAATGCAAAAAATGTAATTTGAGATTCATGTTACAACCCAACTTCTCTGTAATCAGGACTCTTGTGGTTCCCCAAGAAGATCAACACTACACTTTTAAATGCTATCCAATCATCTCTTTCAGCTTGAAGTCTTTATCATTCATTAATTTCCTAATGTCTGGTCCAACAAAAACACCTTCTTTCACTTTACCGTACGACAGGTATGGAAATTTGTTGCATATGAACTTGAAACATTGTCCTTCCTTGTTAAGTGTCTTCACAAATTGTTTAACCAGCCCTAATTTGATATGAAGAGGGGGAAGTACAACTTTCTCAGGACTGACTAAATGTTGTTGTACGATGTTCTTTGAACCCGGATTCAACGTTTTCCGTATTGGCCATTCATTTCTTTCCCAGTGGTAATTTCGTGCCCTACTATCCAACTCACAGATGTAACATGGCATTTTCGTATATCCACATTGTAGTCCAAGTAAAATGCTCAAAACCTTAAGATCACCACACACCAACCAAACATGGTCCTCATATTTAATTTTATTAAGAACAAGTTGCATATTGCTGTAGGTTTCTTTTAGTGACACAGAATGAGCAATAGGAACTGAGGGGAACTTATTTCCACTATGTAACAGAACAAATTTTAAACTTGTTTTATTCGAGTCAATGAATAGCCTCCAATCAGTTGTAAGACAAGGAAAATTTAACTTAGTCAGCAAACCGGACACATCACAACAAAGCACGAGAGAATCTTGTTGCACAAACTCTTTTTCTCGGTGTCTGTATCAGGAAAATGTTGTTCCACAAGCCAGCAAGTTATTTTCGTTAAGTCTGGAACCAAGAAGCTCAGCTGATTCTTTAGATAAATTTAGGTCTCTAACTAAATCATTGAGTTCGCTTTGAGTGAACGGTATAAGGTCACGAGATCCTTGAGGGGGGTCATAAATGTCATCTTCCATTTCACCTCCTTCCACTAAATCAATTAGTGAACCAGGATCACTTACACACTTGATGGAGGTGTCGGTACAGGCAAGTCTGGACCGTGCAACACAGGGCTCATTGCAGAGGGAATATTGGGATACACTATCCTCTTTTTGTTTCTAATATTTCGACCTAAAGTTCACAGGAACAGAAGTAACAATCGTTGCTGTGATCCTGAGGCTCCCTCCACACCATAGGTATTGCAAATGGCATAGCTGGTCGTTTTCCCGTGCTCCAGTTTCGTAAAGATTACACACATGATCTACATACCTTGTGTGGGGCCCACGATTTATCTTGATCTCCTAGTTTTATTTTAAAGTATGTGTAATATGCTCTTCTTAAAAAAATCTGTAATTTCCTGTCTCTGAAGCCGGGGAACAATTTCGCCGCAGATGTAGCAAAACACATCTGAGCTATTCAGACAACCACGAGATGCCGTGGTCACACCACAGTAATGTACCACACTGAACAACCAAATGTTAATGAAGGAAATCGAAGTATCTTACATACCATGGAAACAAATTAGGACTTTTGACAGTTACATATAAAATTAATTTCAAATGATATATCAATGTTTTACCTAGTATTATTTTCAGCATTTAGGCAAGAAACATATTAATTAATTTAAATGAAACAAATCTTCTCTGTATTTATAGCTTATTCGTCTTTATTACTTGTTGAATAATTTTGAAACGTACCAGTGACATCTAGCAACAATCACTTCAATTGCACTGAAACGTGCATACCACAATCCACATACTATATAAATCATGAATTGTAAAAAAATCTTGCGTGATGTGAGAAAACTAATGCCAGTTTCAGCATCAGCAAGTTTAAATACATGTAAAACACCGAAAATTATAAAAACAACAGAACACTTGCGGCCCTGTGTTATTAATGCATTGCTTAAATCAGATCCTTACATCCATAATGTACATATTCACATTAGCAACGATTAACCTTAACAAATTACAAAGTCAGAATAAGCTAATGACGTTAAATGATTTTTTGACACAGTCGGATATTGATATAGCCTTCCTACAAGAGGTAGGCATTGACAATTTTTCATCTCTGGCAAGGTACAATGTTCAAAATAATTTTACTGCCACATATGAAGGCACAGCAATAGCGGTGCATCAAAGAATTGATTTACATAATGTTACCCTCCACCCATCAGGAAGACTAATAAGTACGGAATTAGGTCCTTTGTTTTTATGCAATGTATATGCGCCTTCAGGAAATCACAATAAGCATGAACGAGAACATTTTTTCTGTAATCCTATGTTCAGAATTAACATCGCGTACATTAAATGCGTTAGTGGCAGGTGACTTCAATTGCGTCCTAGATAGGCAAGATCAACAACCTGGTTATAATTTTTCTCTGTCACTCTTTGAATTAACAAAAGGATTACAATTACAAGATGTATGGAGTTGTAAACATAGAGATCAACTAGGACATACACATTTTACAGCTCAAAATTCTTCACGCATTGACCGATTTTATATAGCTAAGGGTTGTAAAGAAAATTTACATAGTGTAAGTGTCGTTCCCATCTGCTCCAGTCATCATAGTGCCTTAATTCTAAAAATAAAATTGGAACAAAGCAAATCATGTATGTTCTGGATGCTAAATTGGTCAGTATTGGCGGATGAAAAGTATGAACAGCTAATAAAAGACAATTGGCTAGAGCTAGTTAGGCGTAGATGAAACCTTAAGACCCTAACAGACTGGTGGTAATTCATTGTAAAACCAAAATTTCGTTATATTAGTAAAATGTATAGTATAGAGAACAGTAGAGATCTTAACAACATGAATAATTGTTATTAAGCTGTGTTACACGATTTACAAAGTCTAGCATTACAAGGTAATGTAAATATGCCTTACATTAACGAGATGAAATCAAAATTACTCTCTATACACCGAAAAAAAGAGAATCATCGTAAAAATCAAAAGCAAAAGTTACCTTTGGATAATGATGAAGAGGCAAATTTATATCATATTTTCCAAGAGCATAGACAAGTTAAAAGTCACCTAATAACAGATAAAACAGATGACACAAGAGAGATTACAACTAATCCCAGAGTAATTCAGAGTACATTTTTACAATATTATTTAAAATTAAAGGGTCAAGCTCATAATCCCTTAGAATTCGATTGTGACTTTAAGAACCAAGGAACAGAAAGACTAACTGAAGAAGAACTAAAGAAAATTAGTAAACCCTTTACGAACACCGAAGTAAGAAATGGAGTTTTCAAAGCGGCCAGAAATGAATCAACGGTAGAGGATGCCCTGCCCTCAGACTTTTATCAAACCTTTTAGAATCTCTCTGGGTATGTTTTCACGCAATGGGTCAATGATGTATTACAGAGTGGGAAATTAGGGTCCTCAAGTCGAACAGGAATAGTGTTTTTTGTTCCAAAAAACCGAGACCCAAAGTGGTTACTGACTACCACCCGATTACAATTCTAAGTAGCGATATTAAGATTATTAGAAGATGCATAAACATCCTCCTAATTCCGTACATGCATAAACTAATAGGGACATATGCATGCAATCCTCAAAGAACAATTCATCATTTATTACAAACTATACGTGATGTAATTACTACAACACAAAACCAGCAAGCTAACAAAGCAATTTTATCACAGGCTTATGACAGAGTTAGTTATAGAGTAAGGTGGGGTAAGACTGCGCGGCGGGTAAGACTGCGCACCGGTTTTTCAAGGTGAAAATCACACAGTTGGCACCACTGACCCACCGTTACTTCGTCCAAGGTGGTAGCTAGCTGTGGACAGTGGTGAAGATACGTTTGAAATTCGTTGTGCTGAGAGAGGTAAGTGGAAAGATTTTGAGGGTATTTGCTATTTATTTTGGTACTACGTGTTTTGAGTACTACGTCACTGTGAATGTATACAATATTACGATGTTGATGGATAGAATAAGCTGTATTAATGCCGAGTCCACCTGCGTATTAGTTTCCATTGCTTTGTACAATAGCTGGGCAGCATCACGTGATTTGTTCAGGAATGCAGCACGGGGCAGGACTGCGCACGTGCGCAGTTTTACCCCACACGTTTGTGGCTTGCAAGGCCCAGCCATTAGATAGATCATTTTTTGGTCCACTGAAGTCGTTGTATTCATCTGAGTATGATAAGTGTATGAGTAACCATCCGGGTCGCCCAATCACAGTTTTCCAAGTGGCATCCATTTTTACAAAGGCATATGGGAAGGCAGCTACAGTTGGGAATGCCATGAAGGGCTTTGAAGTGACTGCATTATGCCCTTTCAATCAAGACATCTTCACTGAGGACGAGTTTCTTTCCTCTACTGTGACAAATGTATCAGCTTCAACTCCAGGTGAGCAGTCTTCAACAAGTGGGGTTAACAATACTGGACCATCCACCAATGACGTGCCACAGCAGGCAAATGTGGCTCATGCATCAGCTGAAACTCTAGATGAGCAGCCTTCAACAAGTGGGGTTAACAATACTGGACCATCCACCAATGACGTGCCACAGAAGGCAAATGTGGCTCATGCATCAGCTGAAACTCCAGGTGAGTAGCCTTCAACAAGTGGGGTTAACAATACTGGATCAAATGGGCACATTTCCGTTAACCAGATTCACCACTTCCACGTGCAGAGCATATTCAGCACCGTCGACGAAAGGGAAGGCAGTCTCAGGTGTTAACTGGATCTCCATTCAAAGTCAACTTGGAAGCTTTGTTGGCTTAGAAGAGTAAGAAGAAAGTTCAGGGGAAACAGAAACGGAACATTGTTGTTGAAGAAGATGTAGCAAGCATAAAACGCCAGAAGAAAGAGTACAATTGCCCAGGTTGTAATGAGAAGTACAGCGATCCTCCAGTAGAGGATTGGATCCAGTGTTCCACATGTGACGAGTGGTGGCATGAAAATTGCACCTCGTATGAAACAGGAACCTTTATTTGTGATTTGTGGTAGCGATTCCTAACCCAAGTGCAGGACGGGATTCACTATGACTACTGTTAGAATGCCACGAGAAATGTATCCCATATGATAGAATAACGTTTTTAGGTGATTTGTGTTTCTTTTTATACAAATGTGACTCTCTGTAGAAAGTGCACATTTTTACCCGAACTTGATCGCAGTCTTACCCCGCGGTGCGGGTAAGACTACGCATTTGCATGGTCACGGTTTTGTAATTGTTTCATGCAGAAATATTGTTCACTCAGCTTTCGGAAATTTACTGTGAGTTAGCAAAGGATAGTGCAATGTGTATTGCTTTTTTCATGTGTGTCAGTAGTTTCATAGCTTGAATATAAAATTATGAACTCAAACTGCGCAGTCTTGCCCCACCTTACTCTCTCTATATATATATACAGTGTTTTAAAGGCTTTTGGTTTCGGAGATACCTTTATAAAATGGATACAAATTTTGTACGGAAACACTCAGTTAAAACTAAAACTTAATGGGTGTCTTACAAAAAAAATCAAATATAACGAGGTGTTTTACAAGGAAGTCCACTCAGTAGTGTATTATATGTATTAACACTGGTTCCCTTCTTAAAAGATTACAAGAAATAAATGAAGGCATTTCTGTTATGTCAAGAACGATCCAAGTCAGTAGTTATATTGATGACATTACCTTATTGCTAAATAGCGAAAGGGACTTGGAGAATGCACAAAAGTTCTTGAAATATTTCGAAAATGTATCGGGTGCAAAGCTAAATTTAAACAAGACGTTTTTGTTACCCTTGGGAGTCAACCATTTGTTTAGTAATAACACTAGTATACGAGTAGCACCGAAAGTGAAAATAATAGGTATACAGTTTTATACAAATATCAGAGACACCATTGAATATAATAGTCGGTGAGTGACCGAAAAAGTGATATATATACTTTACGTGCAAACCAACTCAGGTTTCTTTGTTTGAAATCGCGAATGAGATACGTAAATATCTACTGTACGCTTTATCGAAGCTTTGGTACCTATCCAAGACATTGACCTTGTCAGCGAAGCAAATAGCTAGGGTGAAGCAAGAGGTTGGCAAATTTCTCTGGCACGACTCAGGGTTCAGCGTGGCTATGAGCGAGCTATATCTCCCGGGAAAGAGGGGAGGTATGAACTTAAAGAGTGTGGCGATACAATCAAGAGTTTTATTTATTCAAAGCGGTCTTTCAGCGATATATTCTCCAACTGACTCCACCACGCAACAAATAATAATTACACTGTTAAAAGATGTACTATTAACAGCAACAATGGATATAAAAATTATCAACAGAGAAACAATATTTTAAACCGATGTTGCTAATCATACATTTTATAGAACTGTGCAACATACTTATGACAGTCCTTCTGTCAAACAGATTTACAGAGAGCAACTTATTGCAAATATAATAACCGTTCGAATTGAAAGAGAAAATCCAAAATGTAATTGGAAGCAAATTTGGAATAATGTAATATGGTACAAAGTGATCCAACAAGTAATTGTATCGGCAGATAGATGTCATAAAGACGGTTTCAGTAATTCTCCAAATTGATATAATTGTCATGTTCCAGATTCGATTACCCATAAGATAACAGAATGTAAGAAACGAGCCAAAATTGGTCAAAATTAAGAACAATGCTCAGTAGAATTTGTCGTACTTCACCAAACCAAGTATCAGCAAAAGACATTATCTTACCAGAATTTCATTTGTTTCCAAATACAAAGAAAAAATCAGTTCAGTGGTTAATAGCACAATACCTAACGTTTCTATTTCCTGTGGGAAAAAATATAATTACTTGGATTTTGGACTAATTCTAATACAAGAATATGAACAAATGTCTTTAGATTATAAAAAATTACATTATGCCAACTTTTTAAATGTAATACTTGAATAACATATCTGTAAGAATTGTAAAGATTTACTGTAATTGTTTGATTTAAATTGGAAATAGAAAAAATAATGGCAACGTCGTCGCTTTTAAATCAAGAGGTCCTGGGTTCGATACCTTGAAGGCACGTTAGCATATAAGAAATACGAGGAATCTAACTAATGTAGACAGTATTTCTCTCTTGTATAATGCATTAGTTAGAAGTAAGCTTGAATATGGTTCTAATGTTTGGTTTACATATTATAAATCCCAGTATATGGTAATTGAATGAATTCAAAAACTATATTTTTAAGATATTTGTATTACAAAAGGTATAATGTACCATCATATTATAATAACTTATCATACAATGACCTACTTAATGAGTTCTATTATGAAAGACTAATTAATAGAAGGGAAATAACAACAAATATTTCTGTACAAAACAATGAATGGCATTTTAGATAACCCTACTTTTCTCCAAAATATATGTTTCAAAGCAAGGAAATATGGCTTAAGGCTGCTACAATTGATGTCTTATGATATTCCTAAAGCAGAAAGATTCAAGAATTCACCATTATTTAGAATGTCCTTTGCGTACAACAAAATATCTACATCGAAATCTAATCTTGATTTTAGTATCTCAATCAATGAGTACAAAAGAATATTAAGACAAGTGTTTACAACATAAGTTATCAGATTTAGTATTATACTTATCGATATATCACTGCAAATGAATAAAAATGACATCTTGTTTTTTTGTTTTTTTTGGTCTTATTTTGTATTGTTTTGGGTGAAGCGCTTCTAAATTGCTAATTGGGTGTTATATTGTTCTATAGTATATTTTACTAATTTATATTACCAGGCTGTCCCAGAAGTCCTGCACCATCAGCACACTGAGCTTCACGAGGTGAAGTTTGCGAGTTTAGGTGGCACCACAGTAGTGCAAGTGCACGGGTACCACAACAGAAAGTGAGGCTCGGTGAGGCTCGCCTTAATGGACTTGTCTCGTAAGGCAATGAGCCTCATTTTCTCGCAGTGTTGCCAGCTGCTTACTCGAAAAATCACCAAGGTTTTTTTTGGGGTCTAATCTAGCCTAAAGCAAGGAGCTGGCAATCTTGCTTGAGGCTCGCTTTAATGGATTTCACTCGTAAGGCATAAGCCTTATTTTTGCAGTGTTGCTAATATTTTACTCGAAAAAAATCACCAAGGTTTTTTTTTGGTCTAACGTAGCCTAAAACAAGGAGCTGGCAATTTTGCTTGAGGCTTGTGTTACAGGGCATAAAGCAAGGTTGCTAACCTGGTGGTTTTGCTATAGTTTTTTTACAAAAAAGAGAGAGGAGAGAGAGAGAGGGAAGAGTTAAACAACCGACAGTTTACCTACAACTTTTTTTGGTGTAACCTAGCCTAAAGCAAGGAGCTGGCAACTTGCTTGAGGGTTGGTTTACAGTGCATAAAGCAATTTTTGCCAACTTACATATATACTAAACAAGGAGAGTTGGTACTGCCGTAAAAGAGAGAGGTGGGTGGGTGGATGGCAACACAAGCGCGCGCGCGTGCGCGCGTGCGTGTGTGCGTGTGTGCGTATAATATGTAGCATTATTAACTAGAGTGTGTGTTGGCAATTTACTTCCAACTAAAAAAATAGAGATGGCCACGTTGCTGTAAGATGAAAGAGAGAGAGAGAGAGAGAGAGATTTATGGCCGGCAACAGTAATAAGCGAATGCGCCATATCGTAATTTTCCAACTCCGGTATATCGTGATTTTTGTAAACCTCTCTCGGGGGAGGGGGGATGATGTGCCACGCACACGCGCGCGCGCGCGCCGTATTCTTAAATAACTAACAAGAACAATGAATCTTTTTGGCTTCCGCAAACAGATCAACATGGAGACTGCACCGCCAAATTTCAATAACCTCTTACCTTCCGTGTTACCTAAACTCAACGGTCTGTTGATCATTCACCTCAACAGCATTTGGACGAAACTGAATGACGATGTGGGCAAGATGTTTTATGTTTTTAATAACAATTTAGATTTCTACGAAATTCCGATCGACGGGAAACTTCAAATCAACGTGAATCCGGAAAACGCAGGCGAAATCAAAATTTCTACCGGCAAGAACATTTTTCGAATCAAGCACGACAAG
Source organism: Lepisma saccharinum (assembly GCF_977018435.1). Lineage (NCBI taxonomy): Eukaryota > Metazoa > Arthropoda > Insecta > Zygentoma > Lepismatidae > Lepisma > Lepisma saccharinum. The sequence continues at coordinate 26,962,059 of NC_139243.1, read as the reverse complement.
ATGCTTTCTAACATTACGTACGATGTGTCTGCAGGAGATTATTTTTACATGGAACTCCTCGGAGATTATGACAAACTTATTCCTCTCTTCGTAGAATTACGAATCGTCTATCCTATTATAAATAACCGTTAACCAAAAATGCCTAACGACATTTTCGGCAACACCAAGCGTGTAGACCATGCAGAAGAGATTCTCATGTTGGACATTCGAGTTAAGAAGTTGAGGAGCGATTTGATTGCTTTGCAGGAGACCTTAAACAAAAGTTTAGAGTCGGAAATCGCCACGCTCCAAACGCAATGTCTCGACCCCATTCTGAAAATCGATTCCGAACTGAAAACGCTCATAAAAAATTATGTCGACGTACCTTCTTACGACAGCGTTCAAAATATACAATTGAGCGTGGATTCGCTTCAAAATGATTTGGCCAAATTACAGCAATTTCAATCGAAAAATGAAGATTTGGAAAAATTGAAACTCGAAATCGAAGAACGAACTTCCGCAATCGAAAAGAATTTCTCCGAACTTCAAACCGTGGTGAACGATATTGATGTAGAACGCTTGCACGTCGTCGTTTCCAAATTACAAGAAGAATTCACCAGCACGTTGGAAGAAATTAAATCCAAGTTGCAGACTTTGGAAGATACCATGACGAACCTACCATCGTCAGACGAACTGCAGGTCATCGGTAAAAGCGTCGCGAACATAAAAATTCAATTGGAGGCGTATCGAGATTTCGAACACATTCAAACCACCATCGCTACGCTTCAGGCGTCCTTGTAATTGATCAACGAAGAAATTAAAAATATTCACGCTGAAGCAAGAGCGTTGACGAGCATTCAAGACACGTTGAGCACGGTTCAGCAGAAGATCGAATATTTAGAAAATTTGAACGTCGAAACGAATCTCGCTCATTTTCATCACGTACTCGACAACATACAGGGTGACTTGGAATCGTTACGGACGAGCGTGCCTTCGAGCGAAGATTTGGAAAAATTGAAAACGGCGGTGACGGCACTATCCGATTCGAGCGACATCAAAAGTTCGTTGAGCGAACTCGAGAGTAGGGTGGCCAATCTCCCCACCTCCAAAGAATTGCACGCTTTGAAAAGAAACATATCTCGAATGCTGAAACGACTAGAAACGGAAACGGCGAACGTGGAACAGATTCGAGACGAAATTAGTTCGCTGGTGTCGACGCTGTCCACTTCGCAGAGCGTCGCCGACCTTCACACGCAGTTTACAGAGATGCGAAGCATCGTGAACGATCTTACCGAGAAGAGCTCGAAATTGAATCAAGTCGAGAACCTTCAGAACATCGTCGTCAACATCAGAGATCAAGTTGGAGTGCTGGAATCCACGCAGGAATCGACGCTGGCCTCTTTCGGTGCCAAGTTGCAAGAACTCAACGAAAACTACAAGCAGTTGAACGTGGAAGTGAAAATCAAACCGTCGTTTTCTGCCGTAACAGATACCATAGTCGAGCATTTGCTGCCCATCGAAAATAAACTCGGACAAGTTCACAGTAATCTGCTCGGCGTCGACACTAAATTCGCTAAACTGCATTCTCTGCAAGCCATCGAAATCAACAGCGTACCCAATCAACAGAGAATCTCCACGTTCGTCGAAGGTAACAAACTGTACATGTTGCATCCTTATCATCCGTACTACAAGTTTCTCCTCGATGGCACGATTCAGATAAACGAATTTTCGTACTGGTCTCACGGCAGAAAAGCTAGCGTTCCCACCATGACCTTAATATCGAATCGTGGTGTCCAGAAAGCGGGAAACATTCCTCTGGCACGTTGGAACGAAACGCGCAACATATATGAAATACACGAAGACGAAGATCTCACCGTTTTCGACGTGAGTGCCGGCGATAAGCTGATCATTCAAAACACGAGCGAGGTGCCACCCTCTTTGAATCCCATCACGCTTGTGCTTCTCTTGAAACGTAATCTCTAAAAAAATGTCTAGGCAAGCCATCGTCGAAAAATTGCATAAACCTGCACGCCGCAACTACGAACGTTTGGCTGTGGTAACCAAGGGCATCGACGACCTCTGGCAAAGCGACCTCGTGGAGATGAGTAGCGGCAATTTGAAAAACATACATAAATGGAACAAGGGCAACAAGTACCTTCTCACCGTCATAGACACGTTTTCGAAATTCGCATGGGCTCTGCCTTTGAAAGCCAAAACGGGAACGTGCGTCACGGAAGCATTCAAGACAATTTTTCGCGAAAGCGGCGGCAGACGACCTCGGTTTCTGCAAACGGACAACGGTAAAGAATTTTACAACGCCGTATTCCAAAAGTTTATTCAAAAACACAAGATTCGACATTATTCGACTTTCAGTCACATCAAAGCCAGCATCGTGGAAAGATTCAATCGAACCTTGAAAACACACATGTGGAAACGATTCACGCTTCGGGGAAATTACAAATGGGTCGACATCCTGCCGGAACTCGTCGACACCTATAATGATACAGTACACAGAACGATAGGCATGAAGCCAGCTGACGTTACGAAATCTGACGAGCAGCGTTTAATTTCTACCGTTTACTGTCCAAAGTACACACCCACGACAAAAAAAGCTAAATACAAAATTGGAGACCAGGTGAGGATCAGCAAATTCAAACGCACCTTCGAGAAGGGGTTCACAAAAAATTGGAGCACGGAACTCTTTACGGTGGTTCGAGTTTTACCCGGAAACCGACACACGTATATAATAAAAGATAGTAGCGGTGAGATTTTGAAAGGAAGATTTTACGAAGAGGAACTCTCTAAAACGAAACACCCCGACACGTACCTCATCGAGAAAGTATTGCGTAGGAAAGGTGACAAACTGTTTGTCAAATGGCTGGGACTTCCGGAAAAGAGTTGGATCGACGCGAACGAAGTGATCTTGTGAGTACGTGGAACGTGGTGAAGCGTCTACCGGATCCGGAAAGTCAAACGAGAAAAAAAAAGAACGGCGAGTTGCTTCCCGACAGCATCCGCTGTCTGATCGTAGGTCCTTCGGGGTGTGGGAAAACGACACTGCTCGTGGACAATTTTCTCCTCGCACCGAATTGGTTAGATTGGAAGAACAGGCACCTGTACGTGTTCTCGAAAAGTTTGGAGCAATCCAAATACCAGCAACTGATGAAACTGTACGATGGTCTGGACATTGCAACGTTCGCCTCGGAAATAAAACCACTCGACGATTGTCGTGAAAATTCAGTTGTTGTGTTCGACGACGCCATCCTGGAAAATCAAAATGAAATTCGCAACTTTTTCACGCAAGGTCGTCACAAAGGAATGGATTGCTTTTACCTAGCTCAAACGTTTTCCAAAATTCCAAAACAGTTAGTGCGCGACAACGCCAATTTCATATGTTTGTTTCGTCAAGATCACACCAACCTCAAGCATGCGTACGATGACTACGTAGGCGGAGACATGAACTACAATCAATTTTCGGAAGGCTGCTCTACTTGCTGGAACGGTGACGATTTCGGATTCGCTACAATCGACATGACGAGGAAACCCAACGACGGAAAATACAGAAACAAAATCAACGACTTTCTAAACGTTGCAACGTTGTGAGAAACGACGTATATAAATAACGTCATGACGAAACGAAAAATCGAGGACGAAAATCTCAAGTTGCGAAAATACCTCGCGAAACGCTTCAAAGGTTGGAAATCCGAGAATCGCGGATTCTACGAAAAGAAGAAACGTCAGGATCAACCCGTGATCGATGCCATCAGCGGTCTAGGTAAAGAAATTAAAAGTGTCACGGAACAAAATAAAAATTTGATCAACGAACTCGTACCGCTCGCAGCTAAAAGTTACGCCGTACCCACGCCTATTTCGAGCATTCCTTCGACACCGTTCGAACTGAAGGATGTACCGGCACGACGCCGAGCCATAGGTAGCACGTCGTCGTCTTCGGATAAAATCGAGTTGGGACCTTTGGCACGAGACTACCTGAGTACGGGGAAATTCGACAAGGATGAAGTGTTCGGATTGTATCCCAGCATGGAAACCGGCGAAGGCGGCGGTGTGGTGTGGAAGATTGGGAAATCGAAGGTGACCTTCGAAGGCAACGACATTAAAGTCAATTTAGGCGACAAGGATAGTTGGAACAGGTATCCGGGTACGGTGGGACTGTGGGAACTCGTCGCCAAAAAGCAGCCGAAAGATTACACCGACGAAGATTACCAGAGTTACAAGGAAATTCTGATCATGACGGATGCCTTGTACCAGAACAACGACGCCTCGCAGAATAGGGTGAAATCGAGCAGCGGCGAGAAGTACAGGAATCTCATCAAACCGATTTGGAACCAGGTCAAAACAGGCAGCGGCGTCAAACGCTACAACACGCTACCCAAAGAATTCGTTTGGGTGGACGACGTTAGGAAACTCGTGGACCGATTGTTGGTGATAGCCGGCGAAGAGAATGCAGGCAACCGTAATTTCTACAACGAGAAGGTTGGCATCGTGGACATGATCAGCACGAAACTTTCCAACTTCATCGTGAACGACGACAAGGGCATAGGTTACCTGATCAAAATCATCAACACGCTGCCTCCGAAATTTTGGAACGTGGCCGAAGGAAAGGGACTCGTGAACGACATCATCAACAAGTTACCTTTCGAGATGCATCTACCTGGCTACCAGTACTGCGGACCGGGTACCAAACTCGAGAAAAGATTGGAGAGAGGAGACAAGGGTGTGAATCCGTTGGACGCCGCATGCAAAGATCACGACATCGCCTACAACACCACGCAGACGGATCTGGACGCACGTCACGAAGCAGACAGAAAATTGGAGCATGCAGCTTTCGAAAGGTTCGTGAGCAGAGACGCATCGTTGGGTGAACGGGTCGCCGCACTGGGTACCACCATCGCCATGAACACGAAACAAAAATTGGGGTGGGGTATATAAATAACATCCAGTAAAAAAAAAAACTTGATATATAAATAACACACATCATAAAAAAATAATTTTTGGTATATATAAATAACACACATAGTGAAAAACAATTAAATTTCTCTCTAACACTCTGAAATTTTTTGATATGACGACTGAAAAAATGAGCGATCTCCAAGCATTAAAACAAATGCTAAATTTGTCAGTCGAGTATGTAAAAATTCAGGAATTGGAAGTCGACAAACCTTACACGATAACTTCCGGTTCAATCGTTTCTACCCAGTATGGTCCCAAGGTACGCCTGTTGCTCAACGCACAATACAGTCTATTTTTACCAGATCGATACGCTAACATGTTATCCGAATACGGCGTTGTAAAATTCTTTACCCTTGTCTGTTTGCAGAAACCGTGGTCGTCTGCCGCCGCTTTCGCGAAAAATTGTCTTGAATGCTTCCGTGACGCACGTTCCCGTTTTGGCTTTCAAAGGCAGAGCCCATGCGAATTTCGAAAACGTGTCTATGACGGTGAGAAGGTACTTGTTGCCCTTGTTCCATTTATGTATGTTTTTCAAATTGCCGCTACTCATCTCCACGAGGTCGCTTTGCCAGAGGTCGTCGATGCCCTTGGTTACCACAGCCAAACGTTCGTAGTTGCGGCGTGCAGGTTTATGCAATTCTTCGACGATGGCTTGCCTAGACATTTTTTTAGAGATTACGTTTCAAGAGAAGCACAAGCGTGATGGGATTCAAAGAGGGTGGCACCTCGCTCGTGTTTTGAATGATCAGCTTATCGCCGGCACTCACGTCGAAAACGGTGAGATCTTCGTCTTCGTGTATTTCATATATGTTGCGCGTTTCGTTCCAACGTGCCAGAGGAATGTTTCCCTCTTTCTGGACACCACGATTCGATATTAAGGTCATGGTGGGAACGCTAGCTTTTCTGCCGTGAGACCAGTACGAAAATTCGTTTATCTGAATCGTGCCATCGAGGAGAAACTTGTAGTACGGATGATAAGGATGCAACATGTACAGTTTGTTACCTTCGACGAACGTGGAGATTCTCTGTTGATTGGGTACGCTGTTGATTTCGATGGCTTGCAGAGAATGCAGTTTAGCGAATTTAGTGTCGACGCCGAGCAGATTACTGTGAACTTGTCCGAGTTTATTTTCGATGGGCAGCAAATGCTCGACTATGGTATCTGTTACGGCAGAAAACGACGGTTTGATTTTCACTTCCACGTTCAACTGCTTGTAGTTTTCGTTGAGTTCTTGCAACTTGGCACCGAAAGAGGCCAGCGTCGATTCCTGCGTGGATTCCAGCACTCCAACTTGATCTCTGATGTTGACGACGATGTTCTGAAGGTTCTCGACTTGATTCAATTTCGAGCTCTTCTCGGTAAGATCGTTCACGATGCTTCGCATCTCTGTAAACTGCGTGTGAAGGTCGGCGACGCTCTGCGAAGTGGGCAGCGTCGACACCAGCGAACTAATTTCGTCTCGAATCTGTTCCACGTTCGCCGTTTCCGTTTCTAGTCGTTTCAGCATTCGAGATATGTTTCTTTTCAAAGCGTGCAATTCTTTGGAGGTGGGGAGATTGGCCACCCTACTCTCGAGTTCGCTCAACGAACTTTTGATGTCGCTCGAATCGGATAGTGCCGTCACCGCCGTTTTCAATTTTTCCAAATCTTCGCTCGAAGGCACGCTCGTCCGTAACGATTCCAAGTCACCCTGTATGTTGTCGAGTACGTGATGAAAATGAGCGAGATTCGTTTCGACGTTCAAATTTTCTAAATATTCGATCTTCTGCTGAACCGTGCTCAACGTGTCTTGAATGCTCGTCAACGCTCTTGCTTCAGCGTGAATATTTTTAATTTCTTCGTTGATCAATTACAAGGACGCCTGAAGCGTAGCGATGGTGGTTTGAATGTGTTCGAAATCTCGATACGCCTCCAATTGAATTTTTATGTTCGCGACGCTTTTACCGATGACCTGCAGTTCGTCTGACGATGGTAGGTTCGACATGGTATCTTCCAAAGTCTGCAACTTGGATTTAATTTCTTCCAACGTGCTGGTGAATTCTTCTTGTAATTTGGAAACGACGACGTGCAAGCGTTCTACATCAATATCGTTCACCACGGTTTGAAGTTCGGAGAAATTCTTTTCGATTGCGGAAGTTCGTTCTTCGATTTCGAGTTTCAATTTTTCCAAATCTTCATTTTTCGATTGAAATTGCTGTAATTTGGCCAAATCATTTTGAAGCGAATCCACGCTCAATTGTATATTTTGAACGCTGTCGTAAGAAGGTACGTCGACATAATTTTTTATGAGCGTTTTCAGTTCGGAATCGATTTTCAGAATGGGGTCGAGACATTGCGTTTGGAGCGTGGCGATTTCCGACTCTAAACTTTTGTTTAAGGTCTCCTGCAAAGCAATCAAATCGCTCCTCAACTTCTTAACTCGAATGTCCAACATGAGAATCTCTTCTGCATGGTCTACACGCTTGGTGTTGCCGAAAATGTCGTTAGGCATTTTTGGTTAACGGTTATTTATAATAGGATAGACGATTCGTAATTCTACGAAGAGAGGAATAAGTTTGTCATAATCTCCGAGGAGTTCCATGTAAAAATAATCTCCTGCAGACACATCGTACGTAATGTTAGAAAGCATCTTGTCGTGCTTGATTCGAAAAATGTTCTTGCCGGTAGAAATTTTGATTTCGCCTGCGTTTTCCGGATTCACGTTGATTTGAAGTTTCCCGTCGATCGGAATTTCGTAGAAATCTAAATTGTTATTAAAAACATAAAACATCTTGCCCACATCGTCATTCAGTTTCGTCCAAATGCTGTTGAGGTGAATGATCAACAGACCGTTGAGTTTAGGTAACACGGAAGGTAAGAGGTTATTGAAATTTGGCGGTGCAGTCTCCATGTTGATCTGTTTGCGGAAGCCAAAAAGATTCATTGTTCTTGTTAGTTATTTAAGAATACGGCGCGCGCGCGCGCGTGTGCGTGGCACATCATCCCCCCTCCCCCGAGAGAGGTTTACAAAAATCACGATATACCGGAGTTGGAAAATTACGATATGGCGCATTCGCTTATTACTGTTGCCGGCCATAAATCTCTCTCTCTCTCTCTCTCTCTTTCATCTTACAGCAACGTGGCCATCTCTATTTTTTTAGTTGGAAGTAAATTGCCAACACACACTCTAGTTAATAATGCTACATATTATACGCACACACGCACACACGCACGCGCGCACGCGCGCGCGCTTGTGTTGCCATCCACCCACCCACCTCTCTCTTTTACGGCAGTACCAACTCTCCTTGTTTAGTATATATGTAAGTTGGCAAAAATTGCTTTATGCACTGTAAACCAACCCTCAAGCAAGTTGCCAGCTCCTTGCTTTAGGCTAGGTTACACCAAAAAAAGTTGTAGGTAAACTGTCGGTTGTTTAACTCTTCCCTCTCTCTCTCTCCTCTCTCTTTTTTGTAAAAAAACTATGGCAAAACCACCAGGTTAGCAACCTTGCTTTATGCCCTGTAACACAAGCCTCAAGCAAAATTGCCAGCTCCTTGTTTTAGGCTACGTTAGACCAAAAAAAAACCTTGGTGATTTTTTTCGAGTAAAATATTAGCAACACTGCAAAAATAAGGCTTATGCCTTACGAGTGAAATCCATTAAAGCGAGCCTCAAGCAAGATTGCCAGCTCCTTGCTTTAGGCTAGATTAGACCCCAAAAAAAACCTTGGTGATTTTTCGAGTAAGCAGCTGGCAACACTGCGAGAAAATGAGGCTCATTGCCTTACGAGACAAGTCCATTAAGGCGAGCCTCACCGAGCCTCACTTTCTGTTGTGGTACCCGTGCACTTGCACTACTCACCACCGCTGAAAGGCTGTTGGCAGGCGTAAAGGACAGGTTCGTGGGATCAAGTGAAGGCATGCACTGCATATGTAGCGAGTGTTCCCGTGAAGTTAAAGTGGGCACGATGAGTGAGGACCAAATTGCACTTCATGCAGTGCTACGTTTTTTATGGAAAAAACGACTAACAGCAAAAGCGGCAGCGTAGGAAATTTGTCGTGTGGTGAATGAAGAAGTGGTGAATCGATCGACAGCTTCCCGTTGGTTTACAAAAATCGCTTCAGGTGATCTACATCTCGCGGACAAGTCTCGCACGGGTCGATCTCTGATAGACATTGACGAGTCTCTGCAGGATGCTGTGAATACTACACCACAATCCAGCACACGTGCGTTAGCAAGACTGGTTAGGGCATCCAAATCGGCATTAACCGTCGCTTGCATGACATGGATTACTCCAATAAACAGCTCCGACAAAGTCCACACGAGCTGACAGAGGTGCATGCCCAGCGCAGAGTTGCAATTTGCCAGACATTGCTACAAAACCCACGTGATCTTCGTTTTTGGAGGAGAATTGTGACAGGAGACGAGAAATGGCTGTTTCTGAAAAACCCTGATACACGTAAACAGTAGGTGAAAAGAGGACAGAAGGCCATTGCCCGTGTGAAACAGGACAGATTTGGGAAAAAGCTCATGCTGAGTGTGTGGTGGAATATTGACGGGATTGTCCATTATGAGTTTGTTCCAGAAGATCGTGCTGTAACAGGTGAACTGTATTGTGAACAATTACGCCGAGTGTATGCCATTCTGAACACGAAATACCCGACATTAATGAGTAGGAAGATGTTACTGCTGCAAATTGACAATGCTTAAAGTCACCAGTCTCGAAGAGTGACCAACACCCTGGCTGAGCTTGACGGGATGAGTTGTTACCTCATCCCATCTATAGTCCGGACGTTACACCATCGGATTACGGTTTATTTCGCTCTCTCTCACATTTTCTGTGTGGTTGGCAGTTCAATTCATATGATGAGGTAAATTCTGCCTGTCGCGAGTTTTTCCATTCTAAACCTGCCACCTGGTATCGCCATCAGATTGAACTGTTGCCGCAGAGATGGGTGAAGGTAATCGAACATGGAGGCCTGTACTTTGCTGAATAAAGTCTGTCTTTGTTTCTGATATTCTGTTTCATTTTCCCCCATGTATGGTGCAGGACTTGTGAGACAGCCTGGTATATTATATTTGTGTATTTGTTCTACCTGTGTTATGTCTCACTGTCTTATATTATGTCTTTTGTTTTTGTTTTCTTGTTTCTTGGCAACCTTCTGTACAATAAGATAATTTCTCTGTTGAAGGAAATAAACAAATAAATAAATATGTGCTTAAAGTGGACTTAACTTTCACAAATAATAGCACGAACTATTGATAAGCATTGGGTGGACTCACAGATCAACTTTCGTAATATCAACATGGCCTAGAACTAAAACTACGATTATTAAGTATTACATTGCTAAAAAATGTAGTGTAGCCTAATGAACAGAAATATTTTAAATGTTGGATAATTCAAGGGCATTTTGGATATTTTTGTTTCAGATATTTGTGAATAACTGCCTTAAAAAGAACTTCCGTTCCTTGTCAAACTTCGTAATTTTATTTTCTCGGAAACGGACATATCACAACTTTGCATTGTATTGCTGAAAAAACAAAATGTATTATTTTTAAGTCACAATTGTTTTTCATAACCTTTACAAGGAAAACAAAGTTTGTTTTGATATGGATTTTAACATAAACTAGTCATAAAATAGCTAAAATGTCTGTGAAATTTCCAAGATGATACTGATCTACTTACAACGCCTGGAAAACGTACTTAAAAATTAGTGTCTCTGACCCACCAATATTGTTTTGTTTCAGATGATGTATTGGCTAGTATTACTTTCATTTCTACAAATAGTGTCCTATTAATAGTTTTCATAACTTTCCTCTTGTCAATCTTTAACTTAATTTCAGTTTCAAATTCTATACAAATCATAAAACCAAACTGGCCAGTAAGATCATGTATATTAATGCATAATCTCTTTTACAGAACTTCTGTTCGATTGTTGTGCAAGATGCACTTCGGATTGTATCCCCTGGACATTCAAAACTGTAGTTGGTCGCTTTCATCAAGTAAGTGTTGCATCATTGCTTTTTACAACTCTATGCTAATCACTCGAACATTTGTTCAGACAAAATTTCGTCAGATTCCCTTTGAAAAAGATATATTTTAGAAACAGTTCACATGTTCCATCTGAAATACTTTTGCAAATGTGTTTATTCTATTGCAAATATCTACTCAAACACTACATGAAAATTGTTTACTTCCATTTCAGTGCGTTACACGAGTTCAAAGTTGAACTTAATTTGGGGTGACAACCCCATTGACTTGTCTAGGCTAGATAATACGAATGGACACAAATTGACTCTACCTAGATTTGAAGTTCAGTTCCTCGCAGAACCACGTGATAGAGTGCGAGGTAAGTTTTCTGTGGATGTTTTGTAAATTAACTAAATATTAGTAGTAGAGTATGTAGTGATTCTTAGTGCTAAGAAGGGTGTGTACGGTTGGCTTGTCATGATATACGATGGTGTTGCTGTACGTAACGACTCTGAACATCACCCAGCCTCTGACTATTGGGTATGTTAGGAACAACTTTAAGGATGATCAACACTTCCTTAATTTGCTTTAAAATGTTTGTCTCCACACCTCCATGTGATTTTATGGCACGAAGCAATACGTTATGTTTCGTTTTTTCCTCAGATTTATGTGATATGAGAGGTGATGTTTCGGAAGACATCCAAACGACAACTGGCCTTCCTATCCACTTCATCCTACACCCTTCAATAATATCTTCGTGACTATTCAAAAATGGCAGAAATGTGGCGTAAAATAAATCAAAGCAATGATCAGATTTTTATAGCAAACTTCGAAAATAATTGATGTTGCTGTTAATATTGGTATACATATAGCTATATTTCTTCACAAAAGGGTTTGGATCCACATCGACAGCAGATGCCTCCCTCTCACACACACACACTTCTTGGTACTTTTGTCCCTGCACTATGCTGAACCTTATCTACAAAGGGAGAGTAAACTGTCCTCCCCCCGTTTTGGCACATTGCCCCTCCCCCCAGTTTTGTAACCCAATCGCCGCGATTGGTGATGAGCCTTTTTTTATGTATATTATACAAGCAATTATTTGTCTCCATTTATTTTATTCCACAGAAAATAAACCGAAGAGGTTACACTTTCGCATGGTGTTCAGTCGTAGTCTCATTAACCATATCCTCGTGACGTATTTCCCGAGCACACTTTTGGTGGTCATATCCTGGTTCAGCTTTCTGGTGTCGCCCGAAATTGTTCCCGGAAGGATGGTGCTTCTGGTGACCAATCTTCTATCACTGGTCACAATGTTCTTCACTGTCAGGTAATGTCATATACACGTGTAAAGTCTTGTTAAAATTATCGAAACCCATTTAATCTTTGTGTACCTATTCCACCTTATTTAAGTGAGTTTGAGTTTAAACTAGACTTGAGCAACCTTCGTTTATTTGTGGAGACCAGAGAGAGGTCCATGCCGCGTGAGTTTCCCCCCTGCACAACAGTTTGGTATGCCACAGTGCACTGTTACTCATAAATCAGATAACGTGAGATTTCCCACTGCACGAACGCGACCGACGAAGCCTCCTGTGTCGCTGACTCCCTCCTTCCCCTACTCCTTTACAACTCTATAGTAATTTTTGTTCCACTTATGCTAATATTTCGATTTTGCGAGGAGAGAGAACCATATTTGCTTGAATTCTACATTGGAATGACATAGAGTTTTGGAGCATTCTATGAAGGCTGTGTCACGTTACCCCGATTATTCTCAATGGATCAACTTACGTTTATTCCTCAACGGCGAGCCTGAGACTTATCAGCCTATTTTGAAGCTCTCAGGTAGTGGGAAATCAAATAAGGATATGTTAACGTAAACCTTGCTAACTCTCGCACACCAAAAATATATTTAGATGTCAGTTAATGTTAATACATAACACTTGCACTCACAATTAAACTTCTTATTACAAACAAAATTGTATTAAGATCATAATACTTCTTGACTACACAAATTAACACATTCATATTTCCAAAATCCCTTCCATATCTTGCAACATTCATAATATCTCTCAACTCACAACACACAATCACACAATAGTTAGATTTATAGGCTCCCGAAAACAACATACACTAGCCAAGCATATGCTACAAATAATTACTATTAAACAAAGTCATTTTAAATCAAAAACTCTGAGTACTTCGCATCACTAACTGAACAAATAGAAAAGTGACGGAGTTGTTATCACAACATGCTACGACGCCCAGTGACAATTGATTTATTGATTGATTTGGAGTTTTAAGTCCACTTTATGCGCAATAAGGCTACCTACAGTTTTTAAAGTGGGATCCGAGCAACTTTGTGCCTCCACCAGGTATCGAACCCGGGACCCTTTGATTACAAGGCAACACTGCGCCATCGGGGAGGCCCCCAGTGACAATCTTTTTCGAACGTTTCTCTCTCGTTTTCGTTGTGGATAGTTGAACAATTTTACAATGTTTCTACTCATTTTGGTAAAGAAAGGTCAACTTTTGGACTCCTTCGCCCTTGTTTTGGTAAAGAAAAGTCCCAAACTTTTCAACCGTTTGCCTTACGTTTTCGTAGTAAAAAGTTGAACATATTTAGATTGTTTCTCTCTCGTTTTGGTAAAGAAAGGTTCCAATCTTTTCGACCGTTTGCCTTACGTTTTCGTAGTGAAAAGTTGAACATTTTTAGACTGTTTCTCTGTCGTTTTGGTAAAGAAAGGTTCCAATCTTTTCGACCGTTTGCCTTACATTTTCGTAGTAAAAAGTTGAACATATTTAGATTGTTTCTCTCTCGTTTTGGTAAAGAAAGGTTCCAATCTTTTCGACCGTTTGCCTTACGTTTTCGTAGTGAAAAGTTGAACATTTTTAGACTGTTTCTCTGTCGTTTTGGTAAAGAAAGGTTCCAATCTTTTCGACCGTTTGCCTTACGTTTTCGTAGTAAAAAGTTGAACATATTTAGATTGTTTCTCTCTCGTTTTGGTAAAGAAAGGTTCCAATCTTTTCGACCGTTTGCCTTACGTTTTCGTAGTGAAAAGTTGAACATTTTTAGACTGTTTCTCTGTCGTTTTGGTAAAGAAAGGTTCCAATCTTTTCGACCGTTTGCCTTACGTTTTCGTAGTAAAAAGTTGAACATATTTAGATTGTTTCTCTGTCGTTTTGGTAAAGAAAGGTTCCAATCTTTTCGACCGTTTGCCTTACGTTTTCGTAGTGAAAAGTTGAACATTTTTAGACTGTTTCTCTGTCGTTTTGGTAAAGAAAGGTTCCAATCTTTTCGACCGTTTGCCTTACATTTTCGTAGTAAAAAGTTGAACATATTTAGATTGTTTCTCTCTCGTTTTGGTAAAGAAAGGTTCCAATCTTTTCGACCGTTTGCCTTACGTTTTCGTAGTGAAAAGTTGAACATTTTTAGACTGTTTCTCTGTCGTTTTGGTAAAGAAAGGTTCCAATCTTTTCGACCGTTTGCCTTACGTTTTCGTAGTAAAAAGTTGAACATATTTAGATTGTTTCTCTCTCGTTTTGGTAAAGAAAGGTTCCAATCTTTTCGACCGTTTGCCTTACGTTTTCGTAGTGAAAAGTTGAACATTTTTAGACTGTTTCTCTGTCGTTTTGGTAAAGAAAGGTTCCAATCTTTTCGACCGTTTGCCTTACGTTTTCGTAGTAAAAAGTTGAACATATTTAGATTGTTTCTCTCTCGTTTTGGTAAAGAAAGGTTCCAATCTTTTCGACCGTTTGCCTTACGTTTTCGTAGTGAAAAGTTGAACATTTTTAGACTGTTTCTCTGTCGTTTTGGTAAAGAAAGGTTCCAATCTTTTCGACCGTTTGCCTTACGTTTTCGTAGTAAAAAGTTGAACATATTTAGATTGTTTCTCTCTCGTTTAGGTAAAGAAAGGTTCCAATCTTTTCGACCGTTTGCCTTACATTTTCGTAGTAAAAAGTTGAACATATTTAGATTGTTTCTCTCTCGTTTTGGTAAAGAAAGGTTCCAATCTTTTCGACCGTTTGCCTTACGTTTTCGTAGTGAAAAGTTGAACATATTTAGATTGTTTCTCTCTCGTTTTGATAAAGAAAGGTTCCAATCTTTTCGACCGTTTGCCTTACATTTTCGTAGTAAAAAGTTGAACATATTTAGATTGTTTCTCTCTCGTTTTGGTAAAGAAAGGTTCCAATCTTTTCGACCGTTTGCCTTACATTTTCGTAGTAAAAAGTTGAACATATTTAGATTGTTTCTCTCTCGTTTTGATAAAGAAAGGTTCCAATCTTTTCGACCGTTTGCCTTACATTTTCGTAGTAAAAAGTTGAACATATTTAGATTGTTTCTCTCTCCTTTTGATAAAGAAAAGATCCAACCTTTTCGACCGTTTGCCTTACGTTTTCGTAGTAAAAAGTTTAATATTTTTAGACTGTTTCTCTCTCGTTTTCGTAAAGAAAAGTTGACAACTTTTAGACCATATTTATCTCGTTTTGGTAGTGAAAAGCTGACAACTTTTAGATTAGCCTGACGGTGACTAGTTCGTGCTGTCGGATGCACGGTACCACAGCCTGGGAAATGTGTTGGAACAAGAAATTGAGTTTCACGTTTCTCCTCAGGCAGTACCCACGACGGGTTCGTGCTGTCGGCTGTCAGTACCTTAAACAGGGACGGTTTCGGTGAAGGCAATAGGGCTTCGTCTTCCTTTAGTGAGTGTTGCTCTCATTTTATTAAGGAAGCGTTGAACACTTTTTCAATGTTTTCCTCTAATTTTCGTTGAGGAAAAAATTTCGACTGTTTCTGATTTTAAAAAAAGAAACGTTGAGCACCATTCGACTGTTTCTCTCGTATTCTCTTAACGAAAACATGTTAGTAAACACAGCATCTTTGTTTCCTGAGCGCCCAGTCCATCTGCCTTCATGTTTCTCATTTAGAAAATTCCAAACATCGAGATGGATTTTGGACACGGAGGATTTAGGGATGTTTAACTGCAAGCTAGCTCTACACAATTTGCTTCTAACAACAATGCCATTTCAAATAACGTATTAACAATCGCAAGATTATTTTCCTTTTCTTTCCTTTTTTCATTATTTTATTATTTTATTGTTATGCCATCTATTGTTGTAGTTAACGCCAACAATTCTACATCCGCTAGAATTTATTGAGCTATTCTTTCGAACGGTATTGGTATAAATCTCGTAATATATATAATTAAAATTTTGTGGTCGTTTATAATCATGGAGTGTTTTTCTGGACACACTAGAATGGAGTACTACACAAAGAACCAAATTTGGAACTAAGGAAAATGAACGAAGCAGCCTTAATAGGAATGGTCTAAAACCGTATAAGTCGTCTTAATGTAGAATTCAAACAAGTATGGTCCCCTTTCCTCAGAAAATAGAAATAGTAGTATAAGTGGAGTAAAAATTAGTACAGAATTACTGGAGCGTCATGGAGTAGTTGGTTAGTGCTCCAAATGTGTAGTAGAATCACAGGCCTGTCGTATGTTCAAAACGTTAGAAAAAGTATAGTTAAAACCACTAGACAAGAATTAATAATAATAACACTTGAATACAAAATTGAACTTTATGTTTGGCAAACGAGGGAAAATAGCTGATCCTAATAGTATTTCTTTCACTGAACGCAATTACTTTTAAATCGAAGCATATGATCCAACAATACTTGTCATACTGAATTTGTTTAACAGCATTTTCATATTTTCATGTGTGTTTTCTGCACAAACTGATGGCACAAAAGGACATTTGTTCCCATTGTGTAAAAGGAATCAGTGAACAGTCTCCGCTATACTGTTCAATTGTCATTATCAAACTAATCCATCACATCGAAAATATTATTATAATACACTATAGATTTCTCTGGAGTTAAAATCTTCAAACTCACTTCCTGTCGGTTACGAAAGAAACACATTTTCGTGTTTTTCGGAAGGAAATTCCAGCCTTTCAGCCTAGATCCCAAACGTTCTACCTCTTTGTTTCCCAATTTCAAATCCCGAACAGGGTTGTTTAATTCACCTCATGTTAACACATGATGTTTAGAGGAAGAGGCTTCTAATGTAGAATGATCTTGCTTCTCATTTTGAACATTGCTAGCTGCCTCATATTCCCATTGCTTGAAATACCGAAAGAAATGCCAGAATATGAAATTGATGGTTAAAGTTACTACTAAAGAACAAACAAGAAAAAGAAATTAAAAAAACACTGAGAGAACAAAAGAGTGGTAAATATCCAACAACTTTTTGCAAAAATATGGAAAGCAAAATCAACACCAGAAGATTGCAAAAGAGGTTTACTAGTAAAAATACCTAAAAAGGGAGATATTACCAACTGCAATAACTGGAGAGGCATAACACTACTTTCAGTTTCAAGCAAAAGTACTAAGTACAATTATTTGAAACCGAATTAAAAGATGTGTTAAGAGAAAGATCCGGAGAGAACAAGCAAGCTTTCTAAGCAACCGTTCCTGTATAGATCAGATAAATGCACTGCGTATTATTATAGAACAGAGTATGGAATACTTCTCTAATCTGTACCTTATAGTTGTGGACTTCCAAAAAGCATTTGACTCTGTAAGGAGAATGAAAATGTGGACAATTGTAAAAGAATATGGCATTTCAACATATATGATTGATCATATTAAAAACTCCTATGACGATTCCACATGCCAAGTCGTGCATGAGGGAATACTTACGGATCCAATACCAGTTATTCCAGGAGTAAGGCAAGGATGTATTTTATCACCAACAATATTTCTGATGGTAATTGATAAAGTAATGAAGAGGGCAACGGGAGGGAAAAGGAGAGGTATAAATTGGAGTCTCACCCAACAGCTAGAAGACTTGTGTTTTGCAGATGATGTTTGTCTGCTATCTCACACATACCGTAATATGGAAAAGAAATTAGGAGATTTGGATAAGGAAGGGAAAAGAGTTGGTTTAAAGATAAATAGTACAAAGACGAAATCATTAAGAACAAATATAAAAAAGATGGAAAATTTTCACTTGAATGAGGAAAATATTCAAGAGGTTAAGGAGTTTACATATCTGGGGAGTTTGGTGACAAATACAGGGGGAACAGAAGAAGATGTCAAAATAAAATTAGGAAAGCAAATGTGGCATTTGTTAAGCTATGTAAAGTAGTGTAATTGATGATACTATAAACTCAACAAATGATGAGCCCCCCTCAAGCAGATTTGGCTACACTTAAAACAACCTCAACATGCCCATATGAGCTTCTTGCTCAAGTGTAGCACCCTGTCTAATCCAAGATTTTTGTAAAAATGCCCTCGGGAATTTCCCGAAACTACAGTGTACAAATGATGAGCCCCCTCAGATTGATTTGCCCATACTTACAAAAGTTGCATCAGCCAGATTGTTGTCCATAAGCTTGTTAAAAATATGCCCCTTCTTGATATTGTTTTGGATACACTTGAAATTAAGCCAAAATCCTCATAAAACACACACCTACCCACACACACATACACACACACACCCACAAAGCACACACACACATGCTTACTTCTGGTTTATTTCTATTGCATCATGCTGTGCAACAAATTATTATCCAACATTATGCATGTGTTGTTTTCTGATTGGTTAATTATGACATAATGTGATGATGTGTTATATTCTGATTGCTTTGTTGTTTCAGATGTTTTAATCCATGCTTAGGGTATATAAAGAGATTTTGCATTACATATCAGCCAGTATTGTGAGAGTGGCTGAGGAGTACAGATGTGTTGTTACAGTGCTTCTCATACTTACAGGCCTGTTTGGTTTAATATATAATATTTCTTATTATTCATATTAAATATATTTCTGGTATATTGAACAAAAAGGGCTTATATTTTGTATAAAAAATCTGATATTTGTTGCATCCAGCTTGTTTGTTGTAATCCACTCTTATTTAGAGTCAGGCTCATATCTGTCCCAGCCTGTTATACAAAAATCAATACATAACACAGTGCTAGGTCATTGCCTTTCTAGGACATGCATGTCTGTGCAGGCATTTGCGGAAGGTCAGTGTAGATCAATATGTATTCTCTCTTTCCACTTGTAGGCTATTAGCTTTACAATCTGTCATAGGTTTATTAAGTATAGAGTTTTGATTTGAACCCCAAGAAATTTTATATAAATACCAAAGCCAAAAATATTAACACACATACACACACACACACACTAAATATACAAAACACACTGCTGAACCCAACTGATATTTTTTTATTAAGCATAGAATTTTGATTTGAACCCCAAGAAATTTTATATAATAAACATAACAAAATTCTAATATTTATTTTTGTTTAACAAGTACAACAAGTTTTGAGCACATAAGCAGTTTCTGAGGAATACAAGGCAGCAGCAGCAGCAAGCAAGTAACTTAGAAAAAATACACACTGCCTTCTATAATTGCATGGATAATCTTGACACAGGATTTTTTGAGAGAAGATGTATTTCAAAATACATAAAATCTAAGTCACTTGTTGATGATTTAAAGCTTAGATTCTTTGGCCTGTCCGAGTATGACCTGTTTGCTGTGAAGAATGAAACTGAAATGCAGTGGGTGCTTGCCAGTGACAGGCCATTCCAATGCCTGTATCTCAACTTTATCAGTGAGTTTGAAAGGCTTGTATACAACAAGTACAAGAGAATTGTTGGATTGTTTGTTAATTTTTATACATACAGGTGCCATTATAATTTAAGGTTGAAATTGTTTGACAATTATTGGTTCAACAATTGCTATGAGCATTGTTTTGAGTATAGGATGCCCATGATTGCATCTCAGAGTTTAAATTGCAGACATTATAAATATTCAAATAAAATTATTAACAAGATATCTAAAAATAAGAAGATTGAATTTGTTACAACTGATAATGGGAATTTGTACAGTGGTGAAGATTTCAATCCAGAGTTTGTATCAAATTCCAACTATATATATTTGAATGAGCTTGTCATGTATTTTATAAGGCAAAAATTTAGAGATTGCACTTATGATTGTATTGTTGAGGCACTGGGGCAGAATAATTTGCATGATATATGCAATTGTGGGAGAGTTTTGTCCAGCCTCTCAGTGTGATTTCAGGCACAGGAATCTGGCAGTTGGGAATCAACCGGTAGCAGGCAGCCCTGATTATTTCAGCAGAGACAGCAATCAAGGTAAATAAATATTTGCTGCAAGTGTAAATCCCTGCCCATCATAGCCAGGCTCGGGTCTGTATGCAGGAAGAGGCAAGATATTTGTTTGAAATCTGCTTGGGTATAATTTTCTGAATCCTGTACCTAATAATAGCATCACAGCATAACTCTGATAGAGATAGGGACATTGAGTATCAATATTCAGAACAAACCTCTATAAGATATGACAACCTGCAACAATCTGGATGTAAGAGATGTTTTATTGATTCCCTATTTTTCAGGCTCTCTTGTTACAATCTTGTTTCTCTCTATTACCATCACTATAATAATATCTGCCACATGTTCTATGATTATATGCTGTATAGGATCTTCTCATCAGTGTAACAAATTTCCTGTCTTGTTTCACATGCAGTTCCAAATCCCTGCCCATCACAGCCAGGCTCGGGTCTGTATGCAGGAAGAGGCAAGATATTTGTTTGAAATCTGCTTGGGTATAATTTTCTGAAGCCTGTACCTAATAATAGCATCACAGCATAACTCTGATAGAGATAGGGACATTGAGTATCAATAAAATATTCAGAACAAACCTCTATAAGATATCACAACCTGAAACAATCTGGATGTATGAGATGTTTTATTGATTCTGTATTTTTCAGGCTCTCTTGTTAGAATCTTGTTTCTCTCTGCAATATTGCCATCACTATAACAATATCTGCCACATGTTCTATGATTATATGCTCTAACAACATAAACCTGAAAACATATCTGTAATCAATAACTTGTCAGTAATCAATATTAACAAGTTTAATTTTTAATAGGCTCTTCTCCTGTCTTGTTTTGCATGTAGTTCCAAATCCCTGCTCATCAGTGCTGTAGAAATATCAGTCAGGCTCAGGTCTGTATGTAGGAAGAGGCATAGTTGAAATCTGCTTGGGTATAATTTTCTGAAGCCTGTACCTAATAACAACATCACAGCATAACTCTGATAAAGAAGCAGCCATTAATGCAGATATATGTGAAAACATTGACAGGCAAGACAGTGAGCCTGGAGGTAAATCCAGAGGACACTGTTGCTGCTATAAAGCAGAAAATACAGGATAAGGAGGGAATCCCTCCCGATCAACAGAGGCTCATATTTGCATGCAAGCAGCTTCAGGATGACAGGGTGCTTTCAGATTACAACATACAGAAGGAATCAATAAAATATAGTTATATTCAGAACAAAACCTCTATAAGATATGACAACCTGCAACAATCTGGATGTATGAGATGTTTTATTGATTTTATATTTCTGTATTTTTCAGGCTCTCTTGTTACAATCTTGTTTCTCTCTGCACCATCACTATAATAATATCTGCCACATGTTCTATGCTAACAACTTCATAATCGATGCATGAAAACATATCTGTAATCAATAATTGTCAGTAATCAATTCTAACAAGTTTAATTCTTAATAGGCTCTTCTCCTCATCAGTGTAAAAAATTTCCTGTCTTGTTTCACATGCAGTTCCATCCCTGCCCATCAGTGCTGTAGAAATATCAGCTAGGCTCGGGTCTGTGTGCAGGAAGAGGCATGATACCTGCAGTGGTACGTAAAATTTTGAAATCTGCTTGGGTATAATTTTCTGAAGCCTGTACCTCATCACAGCACAGCTCTGTAATCAATAAGTCACTAACAAGTTTAATTCTTAATAGGCTCTTCTCTGTGTTGTTTCACATGCAGTTCCATCCCTGCCCATCAGTGCTGTAGAAATATCAGCCAGGCTCGGGGGGTCTGTATGCACGAACAGGCATAGTTGAAATCTGCTTGGGTATAATTTTCTGAAGCCTGTACCTAATAATAACATCACAGCACAGCTCTGTCAGAGACAGGGACATTGAGTATAAACTTTATTGTGAAAACATATCTGTAATCAATAATCATTATTCTTGTCAGTAATCAATTCCTTCTCATCAGTGTAACAAATTTCCTGTCTTGTTTCACATGCAGTTCCATCCCTGCCCATCAGTGCTGTAGAAATATCAGCCAGGCTCGGGGGGTCTGTATGCAGGAACAGGCATAGTTGAAATCTGCTTGGGTATAATTTTCTGAAGCCTGTACCTAATAATAACATCACAGCACAGCTCTGTCAGAGACAGGGACATTGAGTATAAACCTCTATAAGATATGACAACCTGCAACAATCTGGATGTATGAGATGTTTTGTTTCTGTATTTTTCAGGCTCTCTTGTCACAATCTTGTTTCTCTCTGCAACATTGCTATCACTATAATAATATCTGCCACATGTTCTATCTAACAACTTCATAATCGATGCAAAAAAATAAACCTGAAAACATATCTGTAATCAATAATAATCTTGTCAGTAATTGTTGAAACATGTTGAAACATACATACATACGTTGAAACGTTTATATAGGAACAATGGTGGAAAATATCAGAATCAGATTATCAGCAGCAGCTATAAAGCAGCAACAGTGTCTTCTGGATTTACCTCCAGGGTCACTCTCTTTCCTGTCAATGTTTTCACAAATATCTGCATTACATGTATATTTATAATGGCTGCTTCTCTATCAGAGTTATGCTGTGATGCTATTATTAGGCACAGGCTTCAGAAAATTATACCCAAGCAGATTTCAAACAAATATCTTGCCCCTGCCTGCACACAGACCCGAGCCTGGCTGATATTTCTACATCACTGATGGGCAGGGATTTGGAAATGTGAAACAAGACAGGAAATTTGTTACACTGATGAGTTAGAATTAATTACTGACAAGATTATTATTGATTACAGATATGTTTTCAGGTTTATTTTTTTGCATCGATTATGAAGTTGTTAGATAGAACATGTGGCAGATATTATTATAGTGATGGCAATGTTGCAGAGAGAAACAAGATTGTAACAAGAGAGCCTGAAAAATACAGAAACAAAACATCTCATACATCCAGATTGTTGCAGGTTGTCATATCTTATAGAGGTTTGTTCTGAATATAATTAAATTTATACTCAATGTCCCTATCTCTGACAGAGCTGTGCTGTGATGAGGTACAGGCTTCAGAACAGATTTCAAACAAATATCTTGCCTCTTCCTGCATACAGACCCGAGCCTGGCTGAGCACTGATGTGAAGGGATTAGGAACAGCATGTAAAACAAGAAGGAAATTTGTTACACTGATGAGAAGAAAATTAAACTTGTTAGAATTGATTATTGAGAATTATTGATTATAGATATATGTCCCTATCTCTGACAGAGCTGTGCTGTGATGAGGTACAGGCTTCAGAGCAGATTTCAAACAAATATCTTGCCTCTTCCTGCATACAGACCCGAGCCTGGCTGAGCGCTGATGTGAAGGGATTTGGAAATGTGAAACAAGACAGGAAATTTGTTACACTGATGAGAAGAAAATTAAACTTGTTAGAATTGATTACTGACTTATTGATTACAGATATGTTTTCAATTAAATTTATACTCAATGTCCCTATCTCTGACAGAGTTATGCTGTGATGCTGTTATTAGGTACAGGCTTCAGAGCAGATTTCAAACAAATGTCTTGCCTCTTCCTACATACAGACCCGAGCCTGGCTGAGCACTGATGGGTAGGGATTTGGAACTGCATGCAAAACAAGACAGGAAATTTGTTACACTGATGAGAAGAGCTACTGACAAGAAAAATTATTATTGATTACAGATAAGTTGTTAGAGCATATAATCATAGAACATGTGGCAGGGCAATGAGATTGTAACAAGAGAGAACCTGAAAAATACAGAAACATAAAAACAATAAAACATCTCATACATCCAGATTGTTGCAGGTTGCCATATCTTATAGAGGTTTATACTCAATGTCCCTGTCTCTGACAGAGCTGTGCTGTGATGTTATTATTAGGTAGAGGCTTCAGAAAATTATACCCAAGCAGATTTCAGCTATGCCTGTTCCTGCATACAGACCCCCCGAGCATGGCTGATATTTCTACAGCACTGATGGGCAGGGATGGAACTGCATGTGAAACAAGACAGGAAATTTGTTACACTGATAAGAAGGAATTGATTACTGACAAGAATAATGATTATTGATTACAGATATGTTTTCACAATAAAGTTTATACTCAATGTCCCTGTCTCTGACAGAGCTGTGCTGTGATGTTATTATTAGGTACAGGCTTCAGAAAATTATACCCAAGCAGATTTCAACTATGCCTGTTCCTGCATACAGACCCCCCGAGCCTGGCTGATATTTCTACAGCACTGAGGGGCAGGGATGGAACTGCATGTGAAACAACACAGAGAAGAGCCTATTAAGAATTAAACTTGTTAGTGACTTATTGATTACAGATATGTTTTCAATTAAGTTTATACTCAATGTCCCTATCTCTGACAGAGCTGTGCTGTGAAGAGGTACAGGCTTCAGAAAATTATACCCAAGCAGATTTCAAAATTGTATGTACCACTGCAGGTATCATGCCTCTTCCTGCACACAGACCCGAGCCTGGCTGATATTTCTACAGCACTGATGGGCATTTGGAACTGTATGTAAAACAAGACAGGAAGAGCCTATTAAAAATTAAACTTGTTAGAATTGATTACTGACAAGAATAATTATTAATTGTTGATTACAGATATTACTCAATGTTCTTATCTCTGACAGAGCTATGCTGTGATTCTGTTATTAGGTACAGGCTTCAGAAAATTATACCCAAGCAGATTTCAAACAAATATCTTGCCTGTTCCTACACACAGACCCCCGAGCCTGGCTGATATTTCTACAGCACGGATGAGCAGGGATGGAACTGTATGTAAAACAAGACAGGAGAAGAGCCTATTGAAAATTAAATGTTATAATTGATTAGATTACAGATATGTTTTCAGGTTTATTTTTTTTGCATCGATTATGAAGTTGTTAACATAGAACATGTGGCAGATATTATTATAGTGATGGCAATGTTGAAGAGAGAAACAAGATTGTGACAAAAGAGCCTGAAAAATACAGAAAATAAAACATCTCATACATCCAGATTGTTGCAGGTTGTCATATCTTATAGAGGTTTGATCTGAATATTTTATTGATTATGAAGAAACACAGCAATGTTAGATGGGGCAGGTTTTAAAATATAGTGCAGTAATAATTTTATACTCAATGTCCCTATCTCTGACAGAGCTATGCTGTGATGAGGTACAGGCTTCAAAAAATTATACCCAAGCAGATTTCAACTACAAACTTCCTGCACACAGACCCAGAGCCTGGCTGCAGCACTGATGGGCAGGGATTTGAAACTGCATGTGAAACAAGACAGGACACTGATGAGAAGAACCTATTAAAAATTAAATATTAGAATTGATTACTGACAAGAATAATTATTAATTATTGATTACA
The DNA here is from genome assembly GCF_977018435.1 of Lepisma saccharinum. Taxonomy (NCBI): domain Eukaryota; kingdom Metazoa; phylum Arthropoda; class Insecta; order Zygentoma; family Lepismatidae; genus Lepisma; species Lepisma saccharinum. The sequence goes on along the minus strand of NC_139243.1, from coordinate 26,936,649 downwards.
GATATGTTTTCAGGTTTGAAGTTGTTAGCATAGAACATGTGGAATTATAGTGATAGCAATGTTGGAGAGAGAAACAAGATTGTAACAAGAGAGCCTGAAAAATACAGAAAATAAACATCTCATACATCCAGATTGTTGCAGGTTGTCATATCTTATAGAGGTTTGTTCTGAATATTTTATTGATTATGACTAATGTATTGAAGAAACACAGCAACATGTTAGATGGGGCAGGTGCAGTAATAATACATACTCAATGTCCCTATCTATGACAGAGCTATGCTGTGATGGGTACAGGCTTCAAAAAATTATGCCCAAGCAGATATCTTGCCTGTTCCTACACACAGACCCGAGCCTGGAAGATATTTCTACAGCACTGATGGGCAGGGATTTGGAACTGCATGTGAAACAAGACAGGAGAAGAGCCTATTAAAAATTAAACTTGTTAGAATTGATTACTGACAAGAATAATTATTAATTATTGATTACAGATATTACTCAATGTCCCTATCTCTGACAGAGCTGTGCTGTGATGGGTACAGGCTTCAGAAAATTATACCCAAGCAGATTTCACAAATATTATGCCTGTTCCTGCATACAGACCCGAGCCTGGCTGCAGCACTGCTGGGCAGGGATTTGGAACTGCATGTGAAACAAGACAGAAAATTTGTTACACTCTGAAAGAGCTGTGCTGTGATTAGGTACAGGCTTCAGAAAATTATACCCAAGCAGATTTCAAACAAATGTCTTGCCTCTTCCTGCATACAGACCCGAGTCTGGCTGATATTTCTACAGCACTGATGATGGGTAGGGATTTGGAACTGCATGAGACAGGAAATTTGTTACACTGATGAGAAGAACCTATTAAAAATTAAACTTGTTAGAATTGATTACTGACAAGAATAATTATTAATTATTACTCAATGTCCCTATCTCTGACAGAGCTATGCTGTGAATGGTACAGGCTTCCGAAAATTATACCCAAGCAGATTTCAAACAAATATCTTGCCTCTTCCTGCATACAGACCCAAGCCTGGCTGCAGCACTGATGAGCAGGGATTTGCATGTGAAACAAGACAGGAAATTTGTTACACTGATGAGAAGATCCTATTAAAAATTAAACTTGTTAGAATTGATTACTGACTTATTGATTACAGATTTTATACTCAATGTCCCTATCCTCTGACAGAGCTATGCTGTGATGAGGTACAGGCTTCAAAATATTATACCCAAGCAGATTTCAACTATGCCTCTTCCTACATACAGACCCGAGCCTGGCTACAGCACTGCTATGCAGGGATTTGGAACTGCATAAGACAGGAAATGTGTTACACTGATGAGAAGAGCCTATTGAAAATTAAACTTGTTAGAAATGATTACTGAATTATTAATTACAGATATTACTCATTGTCCCTATCTCTGACAGAGCTGTGCTGTGATTAGGTACAGGCTTCAAAACAGATTTCAAACAAATGTCTTGCCTCTTCCTGCATACAGACCCGAGCCTGTCTGATATTTCTACAGCACTGATGGGGCAGGGATTTGGAACTGCATAAGACAGGAAATATGTTACACTGATGAGAAGAGAATTAAATTACACTTGCAGAAAATATTTATTTACCTTGATTGTTGTCTCTGCTGAAATAATCAGGGCTGCCAGCTGCGGATTGATTCCCAACTGCCAAATTCCTGTGCCTGAAATCACACTGAGAGGCTGGACAAAACTCTCCCACAATTGCATATATCATGCAAATTATTCTGCCCCAGTGCCTCAACAATACAATCATAAGTGCAATCTCTAAATTTTTGCCTTATAAAATACATGACAAGCTCATTCAAATATATATAGTTGGAATTTGATACAAACTCTGGATTGAAATCTTCACCACTGTACAAATTCCCATTATCAGTTGTAACAAATTCAATCTTCTTATTTTTAGATATCTTGTTAATAATTTTATTTGAATATTTATAATGTCTGCAATTTAAACTCTGAGATGCAATCATGGGCATCCTATACTAAAAACAATGCTCATAGCAATTGTTGAACCAATAATTGTCAAACAATTTCAACCTTAAATTATAATGGCACCTGTATGTATAAAAATTAACAAACAATCCAACAATTCTCTTGTACTTGTTGTATACAAGCCTTTCAAACTCACTGATAAAGTTGAGATACAGGCATTGGAATGGCCTGTCACTGGCAAGCACCCACTGCATTTCAGTTTCATTCTTCACAGCAAACAGGTCATACTCGGACAGGCCAAAGAATCTAAGCTTTAAATCATCAACAAGTGACTTAGATTTTATGTATTTTGAAATACATCTTCTCTCAAAAAATCCTGTGTCAAGATTATCCATGCAATTATAGAAGGCAGTGTGTATTTTTTCTAAGTTACTTGCTTGCTGCTGCTGCTGCCTTGTATTCCTCAGAAACTGCTTATGTGCTCAAAACTTGTTGTACCTGTTAAACAAAAATAAATATTAGAATTTTGTTATGTTTTTTATATAAAATTTCTTGGGGTTCAAATCAAAATTCTATGCTTAATAAAAAAATATCAGTTGGGTTCAGCAGTGTGTTTTGTATATTTAGTGTGTGTGTGTGTGTGTGTGTGAATATTTTTTGGCTTTGGTATTTATATAAAATTTCTTGGGGTTCAAATCAAAACTCTATACTTAATAAACCTATGACAGGTTGTAAAGCTAATAGCCTACAAGTGGAAAAAGAGAATAAATATTGATCTACACTGACCTTCCGCAAATGCCTGCACAGACATGCATGTCCTAGAAAGGCAATGACCTAACACTGTGTGTTATGTATTGATTTTTGTATAACAGGCTGGGACAGATATAAGCCTGACTCTAAATAAGAATGGATTACAACAAACAAGCAAACAAAACAAGTGTGTGTGCTTTGTGTGTGTGTGTGTATGTGTGTGTGTGTGGGTGTGTGTTTTATGAGGATTTTGGCTTAATTTCAAGTGTATCCAAAACAATATCAAGAAGGGGCATATTTTTAACAAGCTTATGGACAACAATCTGGCTGATGCAACTTTTGTAAGTATGGGCAAATCAATCTGAGGGGGCTCATCATTTGTACACTGTAGTTTCGGGAAATTCCCGAGGGCATTTTTACAAAAATCTTGGATTAGACAGGGTGCTACACTTGAGCAAGAAGCTCATATGGGCATGTTGAGCTTGTTTTAAGTGTAGCCAAATCTGCTTGAGGGGGGCTCATCATTTGTTGAGTTTATAGTATCATCAATTATACTACTCCAGAGAAATTTCAATAAGAACTAAGCTGCAAATTTTTAGAAGTAATGTGGTCAGTTCTCCTTTATGGATGTGAAACTTGGAAAGTACCAAAGAAAATTACTAAAGACCTACAGACATTCATAAATGGATGCCTAAGGAAACTTCTGGGAATATATTGGCCAGATATTATCTCAAATAAAGATCTATGGAAACGTACACAAGAGGAACCGGTGGCAATACAGATCAAAAGAAGAAAGTGGAAGTGGATTGGCCACACATTTAGGAAAGATCCATCGGCAATAGAAAGACAAGCATTGAGCTGGAATCCACAAAGACAACATAGGAGAGGAAGGCCAAGAATGAGTTGGAGAAGGACAATAGAGCAAGAAATATGGGAAGCAGGAAAGACCTGGAACGAGATGAGGAAAATGGCTGGAAACAGAGTCCGTTGGCGATGCTTCGTTGAGGCCCTATGCTCCGTAGTGGAGTAACAGGATATAAGTCAAAGTAAGTCAAGTCATGTTCCCATGTATCTTCTACAGTTAGATGTGTCCGGGGATGTGGTACAGGTACTGGCCTCACAGAATATGGCAAATTTGGTTACTTTATTGTTTATTTGCATCTACTACTTATTCGTCTTACCTTTGTAGAACAGAAATAACAGTCTGGTGAATAATCTCGTGCTTCAAGCTACAACATTCCATTTCCATTGAAGTCGGATCACATTCAAGGTTTCCCCTTTCAATGCGTTTTAGCCCTCCCCCGAAATAAAATTTGAGTGAGCTATTTAGCATTCATCAATGCTAATTTGTTTGTGCCCACCTTCTGTTCGAAATCATTTAATATTGTTTTACATACATTACTTCTCACAGAAAAAAATACCAAAATTAAGCAATACTTAAAAAATCTGTGTGTCACAAAAAAAATCTAAGTGCATATTTGAATTCAGCGTAAACGTTTACATTAGAAGCACAATCTATGTTTCATGTGCCAAAAACTGTGTTCCCAGTGCAATTATTCACCTGTGTTATTTTAACAGCACTGAAGTTAAAAGTGCTAAATTTGTTTAGATCTCGTACTGTCAATATTGCTTTAACACCTTCATTTTTCACAGTACGGTATCTGTATTTCAATCTTCATTTCAGGCAAAACACTCCAGGGTCTGTTCTCGTGAAGCCCATTGAAGTGTGGATCCTAGCGTGCATCGCCTTCGTGGCATCTTCATTTGCGGAGTTCGCAATCGTCCTCTTCAAGATGAGGAGGAAATCTTCATGGTCGACCGAGTCTTCAAGTGTGCATCCTGAGTACAATATATATGAAAATAGCGCGTTTTCCATCTACAGGAAACACTTGAGAAACGTGCCATCTGCGTGGAAGGTTGGTGTATGAGTATTTTATTCGATTCTTGCAACAAGCAAGTATTTGGTAAATCTTTCAAACAGTTAAAAGTTGATTGTATAGATCATATGAGGCAGAGCCCGGATGGTTTTAAACGATTCCACAAAAACCTTTCACCTTACCTTCCAGAGAAGACACGATTGGAAACAGGTTTGCCACATTTAGCTATACCCCCTTGTTACAAATTGTCAGGTCACAATTTAAGTGTCGTAAAGTAAGTATTGGTAACGAGTCCTGTATGACAAGAACGTAACAGCTACTTTCTTTTAAATATAGATAATGACAGTCAGAATTCCTAAACAAATATTACTGTTATTTCCAAATGTGTATTTTAAAGAGAGAAAATCAAGACGTGAGATGTTTCTCAAAAATGCGATGCCGAGAATAAGCCAAGATGGTTTCAATCACGTGATTTTTAACCGTAAACACTCGCTAGTCAAGCAAGTAAATTATTTGTCAATCCGCTTCGGAGACTCAGGTTTGATTTCCAGGCTAGGTAATCTGAAGTCGGAATTTTTCCGACCTTATTCCCGCATAAAGCAGTTTTGGGGCTCAAATTAATGGGTATCTGGGGCAACCATGGGGGAGGTAACGGCGGCCTGAGCGTGGTGCTGATCACATCAACTACCCCCATATCCCCTAAATGTACCTCCACGTCACGGTGCTATATGAACGGGAACTTTATCTTACCTTATCCATTTATCTTTGAAAGTCTAATAGTTTATGAGGCTTCAGCAGATCACATACAGTCATCTTAAAATTAGTCATAATGTGCGTGTGTGTGTGTGTATATATATATATATATATATATATATATATATATATATATATAGGGTGAGGTAAAAGTCAGATTATATACTAGGTGATGTATGAACCACCACAGTATCAGATATCTTTCTCTACTGGAAAAGCTTCAAATTAAGCATGCATCCAAGCAGGTGGTGCGTATATTGAAAATGTACTGTTTACTGTAGCCATTGCATACCAATCATGTATATATGTGTATGTTCGTATGCATGTATTTTTTTTCCTACGTAAACTTACTTTTGTAGCACCCTGTATTTCTATGTTTCAAGGTAAGAAATTTTATTTATTTCTTTCACGCTTTCTCTGACGCTAGACTAATCGCCAAGATGAGGAGGATGAATGAAGAATGGACACTTAGAAATGGCGCCCCATAAAAAAGAACAGAACTTAGCAGCACGCGGTTCGTACGTAGTTGAATGAATCTCAAAAATTTTATATTTCTGTTTTTGACGTCACTTGTCTGCATCTTGTGTTGATCACTACAATGAGTGAACGGATGAAACAAATTACTGGACAAACACAGTGGCACACCCATGTCTGAACCAGTGTTCGATCTTCTGACTTCGTAGTGCATTAGTATATTTACCACTTCACAACGGAGGTAGGGTGAAAAGTCTGGAAGTATAAAAGATTGCGACTCTGTAACACATGTCTGAAATATGTAGAAGCTACTATACTTCAAGAAGCCTTAGAAAGAGCGCTTCGCTGTCTAACAGCAGACGTCGCTCGCACACTGTTGCCGATAATCTCGTGTCGTCTGCTCCTCGGCCGAACAAACAGGTCGAGATAGCAAAGAGGAATAATTTTTCACACGGTAATTTCAGTGCTTGCTTCAGTAAATGAAAGAATAGGCATATCGCTATGAAATTCCAGTACACTGAAGTCAAGAAATATATTGTTTTAAAAGACAAAGAACAAGTAAGTGAATCAAATGAAAATTATAATGTGTTAAGCCAAAAACATGTAATGACATAATTTAGCAAAAAAGGGGAAATTAATTTAATACACACGTACCTTACGTTCCATCCATAGTTTGGATTCCTTCAAGTCCACCCTAAGTCTCGTCAGATTCGCTTTCATCCAGGGTCTCACCATAGGATCAGATTCACTTCCAGATGATAGAGAAATGATGAAGTTCTTTGTAACTAATCGAGCACTGAGTCTTTTTCTCGGTAAAAGTTTTCATTTCCGCACACATGGTCATACATCTCCAGTTTTCCGTTGTCACAATGTCAACTGCCTCCTGAAATAATTTTTCAACATCTGACATCTTGAAATGTATGTTGTATTTTGCCCCATAACATTTTACTTACCTCCATATAAGTTCTATTGGATTTAATTCACACATATATGCAGTGACGGATCAAGGTGGGTGCTATTGATGCTGTACACCATTAGGCCCATTCCTGAAATAGGCCCAAATGAAAACAGACGATAATTTTCCGAAAGCTGAACAGTTTTCTTCTGCTACATTAACCTGAAAATAAATCTTAGAATGAAATTTGGAGCCCCAATTTCGGACGCCTAGACACAGTGCTACTTATTATACAGTTACTATTAATCTCTTTGATTACTTTTAACGAGATAAATTTTTCCAGGGTGAGGGTGTTGGCCTCACGCCCAACCCCCAACCTGGGGGACCAGGATTTTCTTCAGGGTTTACTCCCTTAGCCTTTGGGTCAACACCCTTTCCTCAAGGCAGAGGATTTGTGGTTCTTCCGCCTCCTTCGCCGTTGGGATGTTTATGTATCTTCATCCGTCGTCAGAGCCGTTGACCGATTGGTTGCTTCTTTGTCTAGAAGAAAGCCAAAGTGGATTTAGACCAAATCGAAGCTGCCAAGATTTAATTTTTACACTAAGACAAATATCAGGAAGAGTGATAGAATATAATAAAGAAATTCATATGTGTTTCATAGATTTGGAAAAGGCATTTGACAGGGTACCTTGGATTAAATTATGGGAAGTGCTGCAAAGAAGAAAAGTGAATTACAACCTGATCGCTAGCATACAGAGCTTTTACAATAACTGTTGTAACTACATCCGTACAAGTAACATAAAATCTGATGAATTTTATACATCAACTGGAGTAAGACAAGGCTGCATTTTAAGTCCACTTCTGTTCATAATTTTAATTGATGAAATTTCAAAAATTTGCAAAAGAAAGATTAAACCCTTTACTGTTGGGAATTGGCTCATGAGACCTGTACAAATATCAGAACTAGCTTTTGCAGACGATCTCGTTTTATTTGCTAAAACTGAAAAGGACTTACAATATAATTTAGATGTATGGAACAGAGAACTACAAAAGGTAAATATGAGAATTAACACTAGTAAAACAAAAACAATGATAATAAGTAGAGAACATAGAACTCATACCATTAAGATAGAAGGCGAGAGCTTGGAACAAGTAACAAAGTTCAAGTATTTAGGGTCTATAATAAGCAGCAGTGGGAAAATAGATGAAGAAGTAAATAATAGAATTGCTGCAGTAGGAAGATTATATCATGCTCTAAATAGAAACTTCATAAATAAAAAGGAAATTACGAAGAAAACAAAGTTGACAGTTTACAAAACAACGTATGCACCTACAGTAATTTACGGGTGTGAATCATGGCCACTAACAACTAATTATTCTAGCAAACTTCAAGCAACTGAAATAAGATACCTAAGAAGAATAGAAGGAAAAACAAAACGAGATAGAGTAAGGAATCAGACAATTCGAATGAGCCTTAAGACCCAACCTTTACAACAAAAATAGAAGCATCGCAGTTGAGGTGGTTTGGTCATGTCCACAGAATGAGTGAAGAAAGGATACCTAAAAAGATATGGCAAGCTAAAGTAGATGGAAAGAGACCAAAGGGAAGACCAAGGCAGACCTGGGACGGCTGGATGGAAGAAGTTTTGAGGAGAAGAGGATTGGATACCAACAGGGCAAAAATGTTAGCCAGGGACCGAGAAGGATGGAGAGCTCTTTGCAAAACCTCTACACCTGACGGTAGAAGAGGATCGACTAAGTAAGTAAGTAGTAAGTACTATTAATCTTTGCGCTGTGATGTAACTACAACGTCGTTGTGTTTATTGTTCACAGAAGATTTCAAGCATCAGGTCCAATTTCGTCTTAATCCGACTCTGCATATATGGCCTGCTTTCTCTGCCAAAGAATCAATGTCATACCTATCTTTGTGTAGTTTGATCAAATCATATAATTTTTGTTTTACCATAACTAACTCGAAAGAAATATTTTTGTCTTGTAACCAGGCCTGCATTTCACCCTTTCCTGAATTAGATGTTGGAGCATTGTTAATATCTTTGAAATGATTTGAGGCGTTATCCATAAATATCACGGAATGTGGAGGAATGTTGGGTAATAGTTGATTTTCGAACAATTCTTTAAATCGATCAGCGTCCATCTCTTCGTGGTAGTCTTTTGTTGATTTGGATTTATATATCAAAAGCATTCGAAATAAACCCATTGGAACTTCCCGCAAAAATTATTTGTTGCCTATTTCCGTATGGTGTTTTCAAAGGCGTTGAACTTTCATTCTCCATCCACAATTTGCCTTTGGTGTTGTTTGCATGAACCCACGTTTCGTCAAGGAATACGATAAATCGTTTAACCTCCCTAAACCTTTTCATTTTCCGAAGATACTCGCTTCGTTTGGAAACCACATCGTTTCTCCCTATCAAGTACTTTCTTCCCAATTCATTTTTATAGACAACCCCAAGTGCCTTAATCACTTTTCTGAAAGCCCACATAGAACCTTGAAACAAAATAACCTCCTTTGCTTTCTTGTACATAGGTAGGCTCGGAATACACTTGTCATTGTACATATCAAAAATGCTTCTACGTAAGAGATCTCTATCAAAATTGTCAATATTTGACCTCGTGGCTTTCCTTCTCCTCTTCTTACCTGGAGTTTTCAGAGGGGACTCCCTTGACATCTGCAGCCTCCTTCTCTTTCAGAATGAGCCGAATGCAAGATTTCGAAAGAGCTGTGGCTTTACACGGTCTGGCCATAACCAAACTTACTGAAATAAATTGTTCGTTTTTTCTGCACGCATCAAATTCTGACTGACTGAGTGGCCGCGGTGGCTCAGTCGGTAACGCGTCTGACTACCATGCTAAAGGTCCCGGGTTCGATCCCCGGCCGGTTCAAATCCGGGAACTTTTCTAACGGTGGAAGCGGCCCCGGCGCCTACCCAGCGTCGAATAACATGGGTACCTGGGGGAAACCCTGGGGGGTAAAGGCGGTCAGGGGCGTGATGCTGATCACATCACCCCCACTCACGACCGGATCAAGAAAGTGTGGGGCGTTACCCCCACACCCCCTATACGCCTTCATGGCGTGGTGCTATGCACAGGGGAACACTTTACCTTTTTTTTTTACCTTTATCAAATTCTGACTGAAAGAACGTATACACATTCACCACCAATTCCTTCGCATCTGACCGTACACTTCTTTCACTACGTAAACCTCCTACAACCAATACAAATACTAACACCGCAACAAACACAGGTAGCAACATTTCCATCTCGAACACGTATCCTATATTTTGAGCACAAGCGCGCTCACTCACAACAGACAGAGGTCACTCACCCTTCCAGAATGGTGCAGCGAGCTATAGTGGAACCACAAGCAAAAAAACCTGCGCAGAAGCACATCGCGCCGGCGGGTGCAAGAAAGAGCAGGGGGAAGCAACATTCGCGCTGGCTCACGTCAGCGTTGCCAGGCCTTTTGATTTCTCGGGAGAATTCCTTAATAAACTATTGCTATGGAACCTCCAACGGCCAGCTTAAAAACACGTTTACTGCTCATCTTACTTGAACATGAAGGGGAGATGTGGAGTGGAACTCCACTCAGCCGTGAAAAGTGCTGTTTGAACTGTGAAATTATGTCAAACGCTACTCAATTGCACTAGGACATTATTTTATTACTTGTATTATATTACTATTTTAGATGGCTGTATTTTATCCCACCCTAAACTCTATTACTATTTTAGTTATTTTACGTCGCTTTTGTGCCTCTACGGGTAAGTACGACAATATGGATGAATGAAAAACTGATGAAATGGATGAAGTGACGCAAACACAGTGAAACGTCCTTTCCTTACGAGGTAGAAACACTGACTTCTTAGCGTGGGCAACTTATGTTATACATGTATGTGTTTTGGGTGTGTGTGTGTGTATATATATCTAGGATGGGTGGCACCCTAGCATAAGCGTTGCTATCTTGAATTATTGAGGAAGACATGCTGTCTACTTCACCAAATATATTTCACATACGTAATGCATTTTCTCATTATGGTGCAGGACGCGTGCCCACCCCTATCGATAGCCGTACGTGTACACCGAACACCAGCAGAAGGCAAACTGATTTGTTATTGTTAGCATTCGACTTGAAAGATTGTGGAAAATCGGCGGCACGTTAGCTTCATCTGTGAACACAACTTTCTTAACATTTCCTGTCATAAAAATTCCTCGCGATAATAGAGGCATCGCAAACCCCTTGTGTCGGTGCTGAGAAAGGGCAAATTTGAGGGTCTTTCCACGCACCCTCTAACCGGAAAATGCGGAAGAGATGAAACATGTTGGTCGGTTCCCTCGGGCGGTTCACTTTCTTTTGTTTGAAACATGTCCACTCCTGAAATGGAGATCTTCGGTTTATTTTCGCCAAACACAGGGTGCTGGGTTTAGCACCATTGTTACAAATGTATCTGTGACGTTTACACCGTAAACAATGCGCGCCACTCGCCTTCACCCCCCCCCCCAAGAACGTCCTTCATCCGCTACTATTAGATCAACGGATTTTGTAGCAGATCTTCTGGTTTCCCAAGGAACAATCTCCCAAATTTTTCAAATCTTACCTGGCAACACTGCGCCGAACACCGATAACTGCAGGGAAGTTGCGCGAACGCTTTGGACGGAAGGTTTTTTTCCTTGTGGTCGAGCTATAGCTGTGGCAACCGGGCTCGCTCATTCGCGGACCTGATTGGTTCTCGCAGACACACACCCATATTGTCGTCTGCTGCAAGCCCGCGAAGCGATCTTTTTAAGGGCTCATGGACTATAGCGGTGATAAACATTTCGGATATGAGTAAATCATCTTAAATGATTATTGTGTATGGTTTACTTATTCTATTCATTTAGTTGTAAATGCTACTTCCAGTTCTTGCACTATACTTAATGTATTTCCTACTGACTGCTGTCTTCAGCAACCTTGTCATGAAGCTGAACGATAACAGCCGAACACCATTGAGACGAACGCTAATTGGCACTTTGGGGCACGAATGTGAACGATTAAAGCCGAACACAATTTAACCGAGCGCTGATTGGTCCTTTGGGTCACAAAGGTAAACGATGATAGCCGAACAATATTTAACCGATATTTGATTTCCAGCCGCCAGCTTAAAGCACAGGAATTTTAAACTGGTGATAATGGTCTAATAATAAAATATTTACCTATTTTCAGGAGGACTTGGACCGGAAACAGAAAAAGAGGAAGAAGAATGGCAAATGGGAATCTTTGAAGAACACTCTTTGCCGAGATGAAATGTCGATGGATATCCTGGCCTTGATCTTTTTCCCGTTGCTGTTCATAGGCTTCAATGCCGTGTACTGGACAACATACTTCCAGAGAAGGAGCGTCATAAATGCTTAAGTTCCATGTTTCTAGAACTCGAAACTATGCCTGCTTTCATCATTTTGCTCATGTTATAATATGGGAATAAAGAAACAAGTGTGATACTAGCACCGAATAGTGAAACAGCAATGTTGCAACATGCAGATATGTAAACCTGGAAAAAAATGTTAAATGGCTGTAACAAAATGTGCATGTAATGCTCAACAGAAAAACTACGATTAATGAGATATATCTTGGGACGAGTAAATTATCTGACGTCATGGAAATGTGCACTTGTGACATTTTTAAACATGCATATTGCAACTCGACGTTTTCTTAAATGTTTTCATGGACAAATTCCCCTTAAATCCAGAATACGTTATCAGAACACATTATGTCAAATGGCTCAAGATGAGTTAAAATATCTGATTGCATATTTGTGGTTAACAATGAAGATATTTTGATTTAGGTCATAATCAAGAACAATAAGTGAAATTTAAGGTAAAAATCAACAACCATTCAACAGATCTTTATTTTAACTCGTTTTGCACAATTAGCCTACGATTAACACAGAAATATTAATTATTGCTTTGTTTCATATATCCGCTGCCATTTTGCAATCTATTACCAAAAAGCTTTAAGATTTTGATAAGACTTTGTATATTTCGTATTAATTTCCCAACTGGCCGAGAGATATTATCAAATATATCAATTTTTATGTCTACTAACAGGAATATCCTTTCTCTCACATAAAGATAGTAAAGAGTTATCATAGGAATCACACATACAATCTTCGGACACAATTTTCTTGAAGGAAATAGGTAAGTTTTATTATTTTCCTTCATTTTCTTCCCACGTACAATTCAGGATTTTCTTTTTTCAAGAGTTCAGTCTACCTTAGGAATTTCTGTCTGCACCCATATAGTCAGATTAGATACGGAAGATCTCCATCTGACTGTTCTAGTCTAGCTAGTGATCCTACGAACAGTGTATTGCGTCATCAAGTGGTTTGGGGAATGGTTGCTGGGTTGAGGTGACGTCAGCGACTCGCTTGCTGATTAGTGGATTCGGGAGTTACGGCTCGCTTCTAAGCTACATATGCAGAACAGTCAAAGATGTTATAAAAGTAATGTGAATGTTTATTGTGCTGTGGCTACCTCATAGAACATATATGTTTTTCCTATTTTTATTAACATAACCGATGCTTTTTAATACATGATTACAAAACAAAATATCTTTGGAGATATTCATAAAACTAAACACTCAACTACTTATTCCTTTATTGACTCTGATTTTTTATTTCAGTTTAGAACTACACTAAATTCGCCTTCAAAGTAAACAGAATTCTTAATTATCTCTTTTACGTGCTAGTTTTGCCAACTACTGTAAGAAAACATTAATTGATACATTTGCTACTAATTTCCCATGAGACCGAGTGATTATTTCAATGCTACCTATTTTCATGACTACTATACATAATTATTAGAACAGGGACTATTTATTGCACGATATATGGGTGTATATTTCTAGGAACGTTAATCAAGACAGTGCTATGTTTGAATTGGCCAGTATATTATTTATGTGTTACCAGTGGCGGAGATTGGGTTCCAAAACTACGGGGGCAAGGTACAAAAAGTGGGAGGGGGTAAGGAAAATTGACTTTCCATTGATACATAAGGTTTAGCATAGTATGGGGGCAAAAGTCGCAAAAAGTAAGGGGCAACTGGCTCCCTCGTCCCCCCTAATCGCCGCCACTGTATGTTCCCATTTATATTTCTCGCCTTACTGCTATCAAACATCGACAGTAATCGATTTATAATAACACTCTATTGATTCTATACAGAAATGTTATTGTTTTTGATGCAAAAACGTGTCGTCCTCGCATGTAACGTAACAATCCGAAGTAACTTCAAGTCCAACTGGTAAGTTTTTAAATTTTATAGAACCCAAGAGGTCGTTATTACTTCGTAGTTATTGTTTGAGAATTTCGAAAGGGAAAGCATTATTGTTACTTTGTTGTCGAGCATTGTTGTAATGGTATCATAATGTACATCCTACTTGAGGTAAAGCATTCTTTATACCGTTTTGCGCTTCAGCTCTTGCGGATGGTTCTAGCAGAAACTACACGGCATTGTCTATCTACTGTGAAACCCCATGTTGGTGGGAGGGGGGTCAGCCCTCAAATAAGCTGCACGAAAATATACACACATGTACTCTCAGCGGGCTAACAACTCGAATGAGAACTGGCCACAACGACCATAAAAAAAAAGCTAGGATTAAATTACGAAATGGCAACAGCGCATGTGCACACTTCTTTTATTTCCATTCGTCCTTCGGTGTGTAAGAGTGTTTCTGATTGGCACAGAAATTGCCGAGGGCGGGAAAGGTAACCGGTTGGACCAAACACGACACGGCTCTTGTTGGTTTCGGATCGTAATTTCCTCAAGGAAAGCGGAAGAACAGGAGTAAACGAAGAACTCTGGTAGAAGGAGGTGTAAGGTGAGAATCGAGACGTATATACCTGTCTTGTTCTAGATAGTAAGGTGGCTGTGCGAGAAGCTTAGACAGTGTCTACACTTTGCATGGCGGAAAACTCCTACTTTCACAATGTCTAACATGATGACATTAGTTGCGAGCTTATGAATAAAATTTGCTTCTTGGACGTGGAAAATGCTGCAGCTTGATTACTCGCGCCGATCCCCAAACATCGGCAAATTATAGTAATAAGCTGTAAAGAAAAAAGCGACTGTGTTATACCCTATTGACGGCTGACTTACCTTTTGCTACATAGCTCCTTCTGACAATCAATCGTCTTCGGGGGAGTGTGCCTCGATGAGTGTCAACAGCCTCAGTTGCAAAGAGAAATCTGTAGGGGTAACATCGCTCTCCAGTTACAATGTTGCCAATCGTGCCAATGTTGTTTTTATTGATTTGTCTGTAAGGTGTTTGGGTGTTTTGTGTTATCATTTTCTGTGCAAGTTTTATTCAGTAACGGCTCTGATCAACTCTCTCCCTCTATCCCCCCCTTTCGTTTTACAGTACGTTTGGCAACATGCTGCGTATTCGATGCTCATTTGTTTCGTCCCGCCAAGAATTTTCGGTGATTCGAAAATGCCCGATGTCAGTCGAAGAGAAATCGGCTGCTCGCTGATTCGTTGTTTCCCAGCCGCCAGTTAGAATTGCGAAAGGTATAGATGCTTCAAGGTCAATTCATTCCGATCCAAGACTAAAATCTCCGCAACTTTTTTCTCAGACAGCAGAACAGTAAAGTGTCGATTGTTGCTACGAAAAATAGGGTTTGGTGTTGTGTTGCTCCATGTATTTGCATCAGCTAAGGAAATGATTCAATGGTTGTTATTGTTGTTTACACATCCGGAGCTTCCTTGACATCATCTTCCATACTTAAATCATCACTGTATACCTATCCAAACTGAATTTCTTATCGATGGTTTTGTTGTTAATGAAACGTTTGTATCTTGAAAATCAACGACGTTACACTTATTCCAAAAACATGCGATCTTTTTCCGCCACCTTGTATTTACAGTATTTTTCTTGGGGGCTAAGGTCAGATAACTAACACGTCTTCAAGTTGATGTCCCTTTAGCACTTACCTCCAAAAATACCACTTTCAAATGTAAAATACAAACTTTTAGACGCAAAGTCTATAATTGGACTTCGTAAGAAATTTAAAATTACAAGCCTAGTCAAAGAACATCTCAATCACACCTCGCAAAACTTGGCAGCCACTCCCTTCCTACACAACACAATATATATATATATATATATATATATATATATATATATATATATATTCAAAGTTGTTGTCCCAATATTATTGTGAGTTTGGTAAGCTACTTCTAATATATCCAGTTTTGTATTAAACAGGGATGATACTTTCAACAAAAACCGATACCCTCACCGATACTTAAAAAATGTAAAAATCAAAAATTGATAAAAATATGGATTGACATCTAATTATATGCATCAACTTACCATGCTTCAAATATGCAAGAATCACATCTTTCGTTGAAGCAAAATTAAGTTTTTCCACACTAACTGGCGTACGACGAAAACAATTTCGAATTTTGAGAAATTTATACTGCACCTATAGTGCAGTAACTTGAGTACCAAGAAGTTAAATAGCTGAACCTTATGATTGTGTTCTACGTCATCTAATATTGCGCATGTAAGTTATTATTTTATACATCTTCCAAGTGATAGCTGTTTATATCTCTAGTACATATTATGGTAGCTCATAATTTGTACTTTACAACAATGTACTTAGTTTAGACTTTAATCTAAAGACTGTTTACAACAAAGGAAAGAAGAACACTATGTAAGGTGGACTCAATATAACTTACATAGGAATATATAGGAAAATACATGTGCAAATGTGATATTTGTTACCCTTATGTTCACGTAGTGTCTGGGAGTCGCTAAGGATGATGAAGGACCTTTCATTTGCCCAGACTGTGGTGTGTGTGGTCTTCTGGTGACATATTATGACATCTCACTTCCTTGTTTATTGGTTTGTAAACGATGTTATTTCCTTGTAAAAATCTCATTATGTCGTTATGTAAATAAAATGTAAGTGCATAAATATACTTATATATACCTATACAAATAACATTATGGTACTTTCTTTTCAATTTCTGTTGAATCTTCTGATGGGAAAGAACAAAATATAGATATTACTGGGCCCATATGTACCCAATATGGACTAAAACTTAGTTTTTAACAAAACCTTAACTGCACCCATGTTTTTATTTGAAACTGATTCTAATTGGGTACAGGTACCTTAATTAGACGTGACATGCGGCATCTTGTGGGCCTCCTGAAAGACGAAGACGTCAGAAAAGTATCAGCCAGTATCGGTAAATAAATTTCAACCGATACTTTCCGATACCGGTACCACTGCTATCACCGATACCGATACATCGGCACCGGTATCAGCTTAGCCCTTAGTTTGACGCTAGTGGCGCCATCTATTAAATATGGCACGACAGGTTGGATTAGATTATGTACATTTGCACTAATTTCCCCATCGACCAACAGATATTATCGAAGCTATTTATTTTCTTGCGTGACTAATAAACAATAAATTATCTTCTCTTTTGTGTAATTGTGTTGTACTGTGACTGCTTCTTGCACGAAAATACTTATATTGGCCATTAACAACCTACGACTGTATGCTCAACGAATTTCCAAGATGAACAGATACAACCTATGTGTTACTCGCCATACTGTTGCTGTACGTTAATCTTACAGAATACATGTTCTATATGTTCTTGCTAGAATCTGCTTCTATGCGATTCAGTTCACAGCATGTGATACTCTTCTCAGATACAGAACATAGCAAGCAAAGTTTCTAGCAATCTTAAAGGTAAGCGAATATTTTGTATTGTACAGGATGGTATACATGTTAACTATTAACGTCTATTGTCAACACTGAGAGGGAATCTAATAAACTCAGTACCAGCTAACTGTAGACCAGGCAAACGAGAACAAGTCTCTGCGCAAGTAGTGACGCGAGACGGCTCCACCAATGAGCAGTGAGAGAAACGGGATTGTGTAATGGGCAACGGGAGTTTCCCGATTTCCACCTTCGCTATGCAGCGTTGCAAACTTTTGAAAAGGATAATACCTAACACACATGCCAAACGGACCGTATTTATATCTTCAGGTCCGTACGATTGGTTTAAGAATTTCTTAGGGAAATATTATTGATAAAACTGCAACAGCAACTTTTGACAAGCTGCACATATAGCCCACGAACTAAGATCTGGACCGTACGTCCATACATGTAGCTGCTTTACAGTTAGCTAGGACAGGGTTATACTCTTAAGCGGCTAAAAATGCTCGGGGTCAGTGTGTCATGCAGTGTTTACACATGATGGGAAATTTCCCTCTCTTTGTATGCAATTTTGGACGGAATTTTAAGGGAAAAGTAAAATTTCATTAAAAATACCAAATACTACAGCAAATTTGAAGACAGTAGACTCAATAGTGGTGGATATTATATGAGATTATATTTGCTTTCAGTATCACATAAATAATGTTGATGTCATTTCTCATTTCCACTTCTTCAAGTATATATCTCTTCACTTAATGTATCCTTATTTTTACCTCGTCCTCGTCCTTGTAATAAATTGTCATGGGTTCGAGTTTGGTTCGAGTTGGTGTTTTTTAGGTCCACTTTATGCAGAGTAAGGTTAATCGGGACTGGACCTACAGTTTAAAGTGGAATCCGAACCACTTGCGCCTCTACCGGCTATCGAATCCGGGACAACTTGATTACAAGGCAATGACGTGATCTAAACGAGGCGGCGAACACATTATGCTTGCACATGATGTAGTTCTTTCGTCGTTGTCATCAACAACCGTTGCACGTGATTCTTGCGATTATTGATATTCCGTGAAACTCGAAACACCATGGGCACGTTTTAGAACTAACAGTCTTGCATTTCAGTACGCACTCTTTGTCTTGGTCAGTTTTTAAATATTGTAAATACTTCTTACAACATCGTAAGTATAATTGATTTCTGGATTTTGCTGAGTTCCAAGAAGTCATCTCTCTTGACAAGGGTCGGTCGTGGCAACCCTGCTGTGTTTGCTGTGTTAAGTTCCATATATACAGGTTAGGCTTTTAGTGCTTACAGTGCAGAGACTAAGCATTTTAGAGATAATGATTATAAGGAAATGTTGCTTGTTTTTATATCTATCAGTACCCAAACATGTTTCAAGTTGTTTTCTGCAGGTTGTAATTTACGAGAATTATGGAAGTGATAAAATCTTTCCCGAAAAGTCCTGGATAAACCCATAGGGTAACGTGGATAAAAGTATAGTTCCTCTCATTGGACAATTCAATGAAGATGGATGTGAAGGTAGGACTGACTCCACATATTCTCGATCTCGGCAATTTCTCTGAAGTGATGTGGTCAGCACAACGTTCCTGCCGGTTTTACCACTTATGTATTTATTCTATTTATTAACGACTTTGTTTACATGGCGAAGTTAAGGCATTAATGCCTTCTCCTCCACTTAACCATTAATTACAGGGATCATTTTTTTTATTTACAGTTAATTGTATACAATTAAAAAATTAAAAAAGATAAATGAAAAATAAAGTAATGAAAGTAAAATGAAAATAAAATGAAAGCAATACAGTTTGAAATACGAGCAGTCAAGCATGGATTAACCATTAATTACATTGCTCATTATTTTTACTAACACAATGAAAAAATGTAACTTAGAAGAAATTAAAAATAAAAACAATACAGTTTCACACACACACACACATACACTCACACAAAAACATATATAGAATGCAGATTTCGTGGGCTAAATGCATAACGCATTGCTTTCTGGGAATTTAATCTAGGTCGAATTGTTTAGCATGTGTAATTTTAATTGTCTTTTGAATGTTACAACTGAGGAGGTGGCTTGGATTTCGGGGGGCAGTCTGTACCAGTGTCCTGCAGAGGTAACGGTAAACAAATTGGCGTAGAAGTTAGATCTGTGGATAGGGATGGATAAGAGAGATTTTTCACGTGATCTGGTGTTGCGGGAGTGAAAGTCGGAAAGATATTGAAAAGTATTTTGGATCTTTTATTTCTAGGGCTTTGTACAGTAGGACAAGGCTGTGATAAATCCTTTTATTACTAAATTTCAGCCACTCGACCTTCGCATAATACGGTGTCAAATGTTCGGAATACTTTAAGTCGAAAACGAAGCGGACACACGCGTTCTGGATTCGCTGAAGACGTTTAGCTTGCTCGTGATTAACGTCCGAATAGACAGTGTGACAATAAGTGGTTATCATTGACCGTCAGCTTAGGAAGATTTGTCAATTTTGTTCAGAATCTTTGGGGAGCCTACGAGCATACACTGCGTTTTGGTCGGGTTGACGTGCAAACAGTGGTCTACCGACCACTTGGTGACGTGATACCTACAGTGATTAAGCACCGACGGGAGGACTTTTATATACAGTGTAAACAAGAGGGCCCAGTACGGTGCCTTGAGGAACGCCGCAGGGGATGTTTCTCCAGGATGATCTTTGATATGGGTCGACGGCACGTTTTTGACGTCCTTACAGATAGGAACGGAACCAGTTTACATAGAGTTCGAGAAGCTGAATAGCGATGATAATTTTGTGAGTAAAATTTCGTGGTCAATGGTTTGGAATGCTTTGGTAAAATCGAGAAGAACAAGGATTGTAAGTTGTCGATTGTCCATTGCCAACCTCATGTCGTCGGTTACGTTGACGAGAGCCGTGCATGTGCTGTGGTTGCTACGGAACCCAGATTGAAAGTGGTCTATTAGGTTACTAGGGACGTTCAATATACAAGTTTCCCTGTGCTATAAAATATTGTATAAAGCAATGCCATTAAAAAGAAGCACATGGTTGACAAGCGCCATCCTTCGTCTACAAGGAACAACAATCGATTCGTTATCAGACGTGAAGGCGCATGCGCTCAAGGGCGAAAAGTAAATGCTTGTTCGGAAAACGCAGGCTCGCGTCATAAGGAGTTCAGAAGCATGGATGCTAAGGGCGTTCTGCTTATGGACTTTTTGGAACGAGGAAGAACAATTAATGCTGACCGTTATTGTCAAACATTGGATAAACTGAAAACTTCAATTCGACATAAGCGACAAGTCTCCTGTCAGCTGGTGTCATTCTTCTTGACGATTACGTTCGCCCCCACTCAGCAGTGCAAACACAACATAAAATTGAAGAATTGGGGTGGGAATGGCTGCCCCACCCTCCATATAGCCCCGATTTAGCGCACGTATTTCATGCTAAGAATTCAAGGGTTTGACCACTAATTAGATGTTCTAGAGCCTTAGAGCTGGGAAGATGCTGATTGGTCTAAAATTGTTTAAATTGTTTTCGTTTCTTGTTTTAGGTATAGGGTGTACCTCGGCGAGTTTCCAAAGCGACGGAAATGTGTCATAAAACAAGGAGAAATAAAATATGTCCGTGATGGGAATAAGAACGTGGTGGAGGATTTTTTGATCATGAGAATGGAAACTTCATCTACTCCTACGGCCGACGATTTTATCTTAAATAAAGATTTTCTGACTGGTTCCGGTGAAATCCAGGAAAAGCAAAATTTTCAAGCATTTGTGGAGTGCGTTGCGATGTTCCGAATAATTTCGCGTCTAACATTATTTTCAATAGTGGGGAGGTCACGAAAATGGTCATTTAGTACATCTGGTGCAAACTTAGGACTGTAGTCGTACTTTTTCTGTTTCCCAACACCAAGAATTTTCAACATTTTCCACAGAACGTCCTGTTTATTTTGGTGGTTGAGCAATTAGTATGCAAATCGGCGCTTTGCTTTTCTTGTCTCCTGATTGCTGCGAGTAGTAAGGGCAGCACTATATTTAAAAACACAGCAAAAACCCTGACACGTCCGGTGTTATGTTACATCTGTTCATAGACATGTATGAGCGGATATAAGGCTGAGTCTGCAGAACGTTGATGTGCCTGTTGACCTTGAAGACATCCAGCGAAGAGCACTGGGAATAAAGTTTGAAATTGTTGCAAGGTTTTACCAGAGGCTGTATGAAATAAATACAGAACTCGAAATAGAAGAAGATAAGTTAAGCTTACTAGATATATTGATGAAAAGGAAGAGAGGACAAGAAATTGAAACCGCTTGGCATCAGAAGAAGTGTGCAGCAGGGGTATTCTGCCACAAAAAAGTGATGTAAGTGAGGTGACAAAAAGAAATTTTATAAAGAATATGGAGAACAGAATCAAGAAAATATGCAGAAAAGAATGTGCAAAAGAAGGCAAAATAAATAGCCTATTGAAACAGCTGGAAAATAATGGTTATGAGAAGGAGGATAGACTGGACATAAACAGAAGAAGGAAGAAAAGTGGCAGGGGAGAATTGGAAGAGAAAGAAAAAGAGGAAGAGATAGAAAAAGAGAGGAGGTTTGGAATAAGGAGTATGGGGAAGACCACAGAAAAGATATGCAAAGTGCTTAGAAAAGCGGGAATTAAAACTTACAGGATGGGAGGGAGAAGCATCTTAAGAAGAGCGAAGAATGCAAACAAGAAAAAGGAAAACAGAGAAGAGGAATAGGAAGGGATTATCTACGAAGTGGAATGTAAAGAATGTCAGTGTGTGTACATAGGAGAAACGAAAAAGGGGCTGAAAGACAGGTTAAAACAACATGGGGATGATGTAAAAACTTAGGAGAGAGAGAAATGCGATGTTTAAACACACGACAGAAACAGGACATGACATAGAGTTGGATGAGGCTAAGCAGATAGGAAGGGAGAAGAGAATGCTTGTGAGAAAATGGAGAGACGCCAAGGAAATAGAGAAGAAAGGTGAAGAAGACACAATGAACTGGAATGGGGGACTGATGATAAACAAAGAATGGAAGAAGGTGTTAGAAAGAGTGGAAAGAACAAGAGAGAAAGAGAAGAGAAGAAGGAAGAAAATGAAGGAAATAGAGCGTGAGATAAAGAGCCGAACCACATTCACTTTCAGGTGAACGTAAAGTTGACAAGGGAAAGCCACCTGCTAGAATGTTCCCGAACAACTTTCTAATAGTCTAGAGGGGAGTATTTTTGTGTATATACAGGGTGTTTCGTAAGTTCGTTTACAACGCTTGGGAGGTTATTGTACGAGTGAAAATAAGGTGGAAAGTTCATGTAACGA
Source organism: Lepisma saccharinum (assembly GCF_977018435.1). NCBI lineage: Eukaryota > Metazoa > Arthropoda > Insecta > Zygentoma > Lepismatidae > Lepisma > Lepisma saccharinum. The sequence goes on along the minus strand of NC_139243.1, from coordinate 26,913,890 downwards.
AATTCCGGAAACGGCTTTGTTGACGAGTTATTGACGTTTGAAAACGTGGGAAAATTATTTGTACCGGTGCATCCCCTCTTATGCCAGGACTCGCCACACATTCACATTTGAGGTGTTTCGTTCGTGGGCTAGTGCGCGCGTATTGGTGCCTGGATGATCCATAACTGCAGTTATCACATCTTCCACAAACCGTAGTGTTCGCACACTTCGCGGTCGTTAAACTTCTCCACGAGGTGGCAAAACTGATCCTGTTTCCCGAAGTCGAGTGTCTACAATTTGAAATAAGGTGTGTGATGGTAACACCCTATTTGGAAAACGTGCCCCATACAGACCTCTTGCAGCACGGCTATTACCTCCAGCCTCCCCATAAATCAGATGCATGTCCACCAGCTCTTGGGACGTGTATGCAGCCATCCCTTACACCGGACTACAAGTGTTTATGGCCCTTAACACTAGTGCACTTCACAGAACACGATGGCCTGTGGCTAAGAATTAACACGTAACACTGCTAGGTCAAATTTTTGCCCAACACTACTGTCCAAGAACCTCACGTCTTTACATTCAACCGTGAATGTTTAACAACCTGCTGTTGGCACAGCACCTGAAGCACGAATGGCATAGACACGTGCGCTCCTTCATGAGGAAATGTGGTACTTAACGTCAGATCACACGGACACCCATCTGCCCTTCAGGGTATACAACCTATGATAGTTCATTTTTTCTTTTTTACGTCATGGTGCCCTTCGCTCAGGAAATTTTCTTTGTTTTTTGGTGCCATTCAACACATGCCAATTTTCGTCGATACCAGCTCACACCCACCCCACTCCCGTCAACATCTCCGCTCGCGTCCTTTGGGGAATCCCTCGCGCCGACATTGCACAACATTGCCGCGTGATTTTTTGACAAGAGCGTACCCAATTTCTTAGTGGACCGCCAAAAACCGACGACTTTTCTCCACCAGTTTTGCCATTAATCACTTCGGAAAATCATTTTCAAACGTCAATAACTAGTCAACAAAGCCGTTTCCGGAATTTCGTTACATGAACTTTCCACCTTATTTTCACTCGTACAATCACCTCCGAAGCGTTGTAAACGAACTTACGAAACACCCCGTGTATATATCGTCCTGTTCTTGTACCTTGTTACACTTGTACTTGGTACATAGTCTGAAGATGACCTTGCTAGAAGGTTGAAACGTTACGTTTAGTTTATGTTTTATAATAAAATAAATTTCTGCCTTGGTCAGCATATTGAGTTTCATATCATGGAAACAAAGCTTAATGGTCTTATAAGAAAAAAGTAATGCCCACAGTATACAGACACGTAGCTTTGTATCTGATGGGTGTTGTACGTGTAGCATTTAGAGTTGCTTTCCAAAAATCGCAAATAGTTATGCACATGTGGAGGTTTTTCGTAACTATCAAAGAATTCCCCTCGGCAGTTACTGTCTATGTAAATTGCTACCCAGTGCTTCCCGGGGCTATCCCTTGGATCTGTAATTACAATCAGTGCTGCTGGTAGTTCTACATGTACAGGTAATTCATTAGCACCGAAAACCCCAAAATGATGATTGTCAAAGGCTCTATTTGATATTAACCCGTGAAGGAAATTTAAAGTCGACAGCATTGCTGGACACTAAATAGTAATATTGTCCAACTCGCCTCTTTATACATCAAAGTAGACACTACAAGTCACAGCAGATTCCAGAACCAATTTTAACTGGACTTTCAAGCTGTTTCTCGCCGTTGAAACAATGGAGAGCGATATAACAGCACATTGATGCTCGCAATGTGTAGGTGGGTTTTTCAAACGCGCAGGCGTGTAGTGGTAATGCTATTTGTCATTGATTGTGTTGTTGTAAAGTGAATTTTGTACTAATAGTCTAACAACTAGAAAGAGATTCATAACATTCGACTTTTATATTAGGTGTAATATAAAACATTCTTCACAGTTTGAAAAATAGAGCGCTTGTGGAAACACCTCTTCTCTGCAATATTGGCTGGTCCATCTGGTTGCGGAAAGACATATTTTGTGAAGCATTTTCTCCATTCTTTACCCCAAATGGTAAATGTAAAATTCAACAACAGTTTGTTGTGCTACGGAGAATGGCAACCTACATACCATGATTTCCATGGTTTTGTACAATTTCGGGAAGGAATGCCTAATATTGATGAGATTGTGCCAAATTCTGGACCTCAAATTATTATTGTCGATCATCAGATGAGATAATGCGATCAAAGAATCATGGATTTATTCACAAAAGGGTAATCATCGTGATATTAGTATTTTTATATCACTCAAAATCTAATCCATCAAGGGAATAGGGATATATGTTTGATTAGTCATTATATAGTGTGCTTCAAAAATCCAAGAAGCTGAGCTCAAATTAATTATTTATCTAGACAAGTATACCCGGAGAAACCAAATTTTGTAAAAGAGACATATTACAAGCAGAACACTCCGGAAGAAGTACGTTTTCGGCCGGTACAAGAAGATGATACGTAATCTCTCTGCCAAAGGACAGAATAAACAACTACTGATGATGCTTGCTTTTTTGTTGGAATATACAAATAATTGATTGCATCGTCTGCCAAAGGACAATCTACAAAGCAGAGGGTTTTTACCCCTTTAATAGGAGGTGTCTTATCAAGTTTATTTAAGTGAAATAAAAGCTGAACATGGAGCACGTCAAGAAAATGATTATAATATCTCAAGAATTCATGGATAACATGAGACATTCTGATATGTCTGCACCGTCTACATCCTTATCGCAATTGGATCAGGATATGCAAGTAATTTTGAATCTTCAAAATCTTTCGGATGATGAAAAATCGAATCGTTACAACATTGTGCTCCAAAAATGTATTTCTATTACCCGAAAACAAAGAGAACCTGTGTCGCTACCGATTGCAGAAATAACTGAGAAGTTGGTTCATATGAAAGAAGAAATTATATCTGCTACACCTAGCATGTATCGTAGAAAAGCCTAATTGTTGTATGAACGTCTTTTGCATAATAGTAATATTGATTGGGATAAATATGGGGCAGGTTTTATTAATAATAATAAAATTGAAGGCTCAAATATTGTTGATCTAGTATCGGATATAATTTGACCACGGAAAACAAGCAATCCTGTTGGCTGGCAAGTGTTCAGCAGAGCTCTGGCGTTATCTAATATTCCTCAAGAATATATTGAAAACCCCGGAGACAAGAGATTATTCAACAGATTGTTTTGGCAACCCTGAACGCCATGTTTCGCTGTCTGGAGCTAACCAAGAAGAGGTACAAGAAGTAATAGAAGAAGAAGAGAAAGAAGAAAAGGAACCAATTTCGTTTGTATCATTATCTGTAGGGCACAGACGTAAACGCACTATTCCAGTTTGGTGAAGATACAAACCATCAGCGATAAAACATTAGAGAATATCTGATACAATCCAGCTCATCGAGCATCCTATTCTACAGCATCAACATTATGGAAAGCCGTAAAAATCCATACCATTGTCAAAAATCAAACATTGGTTGACAAAGCAACCTGCATATACTTTGCATAGACCTGTAAGGCGTCGATTTCTGAGAAATTTTTACTTTGTGCATAATATCTATAACCAATGGCAAGCTGACCTGAATGACATGCAGAGTTTGCGGAATCACAACAAAGGGTACACATATATACTCACAGTTATCTATATTTTTAGCAGGCATGCTTGGGCTGTCCCTGTGAGAAATAAAACTGGTGTATGTATAAAAAAGGCTTTCCAACAAATTTTCAAACAAAGCAAAAGGAATCCTTTGAAATTACAAACTGACAAAGGACGTGAGTTTACCAACACTAATGTGCAGGAATATCTCATAAAGGAAAATGTGATTTATTTTACAACAAAGAATCCTGATATCAAAGCTAGTATTGTTTGCTGTTATGTTAATGTACTCCCAAAGCTCTTGAAACTTATAATCATAAAATTCACTCGAGTATTAAAATGGCACCAGCAGATGTTACTCCTGAGAAAGTTTTGAAAGAATGGCACAATTTGTATGACAAGAAGCTCGAATCTAATTCATCTCCACTATTGTCATCGAAGATGCCATTGAAAATAGGGGATACAGTGAGAATAACAAAAAACAAAAAAAGTTTTGACAAAGGTTACATGGAAAATTGTAGTAGAGAAATATTTGTAGTGGAACGTATTTTGAAAAGAAATCCTCAAGTGTATGAATTAAAGGATCTACAAGAACATAAGATCGATGGAACATTTTATAAGGAAGAGTTGCAACTGGTCCGCTTACCGGATATGCATCAAATTGATAAAATCCTTGCGACCAAAGGTAAAGGAGCCAGTAAGAAGTTGTTAGTTCAAAACGTTTTTTGGTTTTGTTATTCTCACTGTATCCCCTATTTTCAATGGCATCTTCGATGAGAATAGTGGAGATGAATTAGATTTGAGCTTCTTGTCATACATATTGTGCCATACTTTCAAAACCTTCTCAGGAGTAACATCTGCTGGTGCTATTTTAATACTCGAGTGAATTTTATGATTATAAGCTTTCAAGAGCTTTGGGAGTACATTAACATAACAGTTGGTTCTTTCCTTTGTAAAATACTTCCAGATTCGTTCCTTTAAAGTTCGATTATGAAGAGACGTTTGCACCTGTTGTAAGAGACTCTACTCTCAGACTTTTGTTTGCTATTGGTGTGGAATATAATTTGGACATAGAGCATATTGATATAAGTACTGCATTCCTGAATGATGATTTAAATGAGACAATTTATATGGAACAACCGCAATCAACCGAATCAGAAAATACATGATGTGTTAATCAAAATGAAATACAATCAATCAAAATGTTAACCTTGTGTGTATTCAAAATGTATAAAGGGTAAAGAGATGATTTTAGCATTATATGTTAATGATATTTTTGTATTTAGTGAAGATGCATATGAAAAATAAATGTTGATCAATGTACTGAAAGAAAATTTTGATGTTAAACTATTCGACCAGTAAGACATTGCCTAGGAATGGAGGTTGACAGGAATAAGAAACTGAATACCCTGACTTTATCTCAGAAGAAGTATACTAAAGAGTTACTTAATTTTTTTTGTATGAATAATTGTAAAAGTGTTTCAACTCCCATGGAGCTAAATGTAAAGTTAGAAAAAGCTGAGAAATGTGTAACCAAGTTTTCCTATCAGCAATTGGTAGGTAGTCTTATGTATGTAGTAGTTTGTACGCGACCACATATTGCTTTTGCTTGTAAAAAACTCAGTCAATTAAATAATTGTTATGATGAAAGACATTGGGTTGCAGCAAAACAAGTTTTGAAATATTTGGCAGGTGAACTAGATTATAGACTTAAGTTTCACATAGGTGGAAATGAAGTAGAAGTCTACACAGATGCTGACTGGTCTAATAATTTGGTAGATCGTAAATCCTACAGTGGTTTAGTTGTAAAATTTGGAGGTTCGAAACAACGTACCGTTGCTTCCTCAAGTACCGAAGCAGAGTATTATAGTTTGGGTGATGACGCCAAAGAGGCACAATTCATGAAAAATTTGTTATCAGAGATAATTGATATTAAGGTACCGATTACAATTTTTAATGATAATTTAAGTGTTCATAAAAATGTTGAAAATTCTCAGCATCATAGGCGTGCAAAACACATTGATGTACATCATTATATTAGGGATGCTGTTCAGCAGGGAGATTTTCATTTGGTTTATCAACCAACGAATGATATGATTGCAGATATATTAACGAAACCTGTATCTAAAATTGTGCATGACAATTATGTATCAAAGTTAGGTTTAAAATAATGATGGTCATATGTATGTATGCATATTTGAGTAAGGGGAAGTGTAAAAATGTTTTGTTCCAAAAATATTCTCATACTCAAATATGCACGCAGCTTTTTCATATGTGTTATACAGAGTGTTCCGTTCAAATCTCCCTAATTTCCATTAATTACTGTGAACGAAGTACGATGAATTGTGAAATAACTGTAACACCAAATGAAAGGCCAGATCTTCAGGTTTTGTTTTCATGACTTGAATTTGCCCGTTTGCTCACTACGCAGCGCCACGGTCGCATAAATAAAAATGGCGACCGTTCAACAACAAGCGCAGACAGTGGTGTGGTATGCTGAGACAAAAGCTGTGATTGCAACGCAACGAAATTTCAGACGAGTGTATGGAGAAGTTGCACCTGATGCTAAATCAATTAGGCTGTGGTTTAGTAAGTTTAGTTTCTAACAACCGGCAGTGTCTTAAAATAATCTGGTGGAGCTCGCCGTCGTGTGTCGGAGGAAAAGGTGGAAGAAATTCGAGCGGGGTTTCAGAGAAGCTCGAGTAAATCCATCCGCCAGGCATCTAGGCAATTCAATGTGCCTCTAACAACAATACATCGAGTTCTGTACAAGCGGCTTTGGTTGTATCCGTATAAAGTGCAGATTGTGCAACAATTGAAGTCAGATGATGAGCCGCGTCGCAAAGAATTTGGTATGGAAATGCTGCAGCGTATCGACATGACTCCTCACTTCCTTGACAACGTCATGTTTTCAGACGAACCAACGTTTCACGTGTCGGTGATTGTCAACCGGCATAACGTACGGATCTGGGGATTTGAAAACCCTCATGTGTGCAGAGAATATGTACGCGTTAGCCCAAAATTGAATGTTTAGTGTGGTCTAATGAAGGACAGGATCATCGGTCCGTTTGTTTTCAATGACGATACAGTAACAGACCCTGTGTACTTGGACATGTTGAAGCAGTTCGTGTACCCCCAGGTAGTTGCTCTACAAACGGACCAACAAGATGGGGCTCCCGCACACTGGAGTCTGGATGTCCCGAGGTCCCTCAATTCGACATTTCCTAATCGCTGGATTGGACGCGATGGACCGACACGGTGGCCGCCACGTTCACCTGACCGAACTCCGCTGGACTTCTTCCTCTGGGGTTATGCCAAGGATCGTGTGTTTGCGACTCCAGTGAATAACATCCCAGAGTTACGAACGCGCTTACGTGATACGATTGCAACAGTAAGAAAGGACATGTTGAAGAGAGCATGGCTAGAATTTGAAGACTGGATATTTTTCGTGCTACCAATGGGGCAAATGTAGAGGTGTATTAGTGTGTGGAAAATAAAATTTATAAGTTTTTCTTCAATTCTCTGAAATGTCATTGCTCTATCATTCATACTTTCTTTTCTACGATTAATTGAAATTAGGGAGATTTGAACGGAACACCCGGTATATTCTGTAGAGCTACTCTTTTTTCTGGTTCATCTTGTTCTGTGGCTTCAGAAATAAAAATTCTAGTTTCCTCTTCAGTTCGGCGTATTAATTTGTACACAATAGGAGGTTTCAACAATGGCTTAAAATTTAACAAAATGTATTATGGTTACTAAAATAAATTATCCTTTCTTTCACATAAGGATAGTCGGAGTCACAAATCTCACCTTGTTGAAGGAAACTGGTAAATATTATTTCTTTCCTTCATTTTCTTCCCATGGTTCAATTCAAAATACTTGAATCTACCTTAGGAATTTCTTCCTGCACATATATGGGCCGATTAGTTTCGGAACATCTCCTGCTAACTGGTCTAGTCTACCTAGGTAGATAGTGAGCCTACGAACAGTGTAGAGCGTCAACAAGGGGGCTAGCGAGATGTTGCAGGTTCAGATGACGTCAGCAACTGTCTTGTTGATTGCGCCGACCTCCGTAGCAGAGTGGTTACCACGACTAACTTCAATGCCAGAGGTTTGGAATTCGAATCCCGGTGTGGGAATATCAAAATATCAACACCTCATCTCATCTTCGCGATTAGCCGTAAATTGCAGAAAGCGAAATAAAAATAAACAATAAGTAGTTTTCAAAGCATTCTTCTTAAAGGAAAATAGTAATTCTCAGAGCTCAAACTTATTTTTCAAGAAGCATAATCGCTAATATAATCAATTCACCAAATATGAAATTTTAGAAATTTCCTGTTTCCAGTTTTAGAGATCCATCAATCTTCAGATTTTCTTATTCTTGACCATATTTCAGGCCTAATATTTTTATTCGTGTTTTTTGTATTTGTCGTCGCATTTCTTCCACTTTTGGCTAATTGCGAGGTTGAGGATGATATGATGTGATTGATAAAGGGACACTCACTAAGAACCTCTAGGCCAGACCAGAAATTGAACCCGGGATCCCTAGAGTCGTAACCCTAATATTTCTAATGAACACCTGCTAAAATTTTATTCTTTACCACATAGGTAGTACGTTCCAGTAATTATTTAACTTAGAGCGGAGATAAAATACAGATAAAATGTAGGAAAATGTATTTGAAATATTTGCAATTTTATAAATTTGAAATATCTCTTCCGCTCATCAGCCGCGCCAAGCGTATTTCCTAGTTTTGTTATTTTAAATAGAAGTTCGTCACTATAGTGTAGCTTGACACCGCGTTTCGGTACTGAAATCGAGTACGCTGGGGGATAAGTTCTGAAATGAAAGGAAGAGTCAAGTCGAAACTCGCTTTTCTATCTCTGCCCTCAATGGCTCGGATTCTGTGAAGGAATACAATGATTGTAGCGATAAATTTTTGGCGTTGAGTCACTCGCTCCGTGCGAGGTTGTATAGCTCTGCCTGTCCTGGCTCTCTGGACGCAAGACCTTGCATTCGTTGAGAGGTGTCGAGTGACCGATAGGCTGGTGCCTCGGAAAACATGGAGAAGCTGATCGTGCTGTGTGCAACAGGAAAGTCCCTTGGTATCTGTTACCCTTGTGAAGTAGCACACGACGACACAGGGGAGTGGTGTGAGTCTCGTGGGCTGCTAGCCAATGAGAGAAGAACCTGAAGTTTTGCAGGACAGGGAAGAAAACTGTAACACGTTTGTCGTCCTGAAAAGCGTTGACCAATATTTGAATAAATTGATTCTTTTAAAATTGTTTTTATAGTCCACTTTATGGGACTTGTACGCTAATCGGGACTGGACCTACAGTCTAAAGTGGGATCAAATCTACTGTGCAATATGCCTCCACCGGGTATCGAAAATGGGACCCCTTGATTACAAGGAGACAATGGGATCAATTTTTGTCAAAAGCAACACAAGAGCAAGTTTTCAATGTTCTGATGCTACTATAAAATAATTAAGAGTGAAAAATCACGACAGTATTAAGAGCAAACACATTGCCCCCACTCCATTTCTAAACTACACAATACATTTTAAACATTTATCAACAGCGCTTCACAAAAAAAAAATCTCTGAAATTACTCTCAGTCAATTTCTTACGCCTCAGAAATATAGTCTAAGCAGTTTCGAAAATGTCAGCAGAATTTTAAATGGAGAAATAGGAAACATTTCTTATGCATCCGCCATCTTGAAATAATTTGCCTGATTTTTCTCAAATGGAACACCAGATCAGTCATTTAAGGTGTATCATAGAAATATGAATTTGTGCTGCAAACATCTAAATTTGCTGCAGTTATGGCGATAACAATATCAATGTGTTGCACCTATATGACGCACGTTATTAAATATTTTTATTACAAGTCCACATCTTGAGTAATACCTTAAAACTACTCACAGTTTCGTTTCTTAATTTCTATAATTATAGTCTACACAAATATGAGCAAAATTGGAATATTGAATTTCAGATGATAGGTATACCGGTTATATAGATTAATGCCAAATAGTTTCTAAATTATTGTCCCAACATTATTGGATTAATATACATTTTATCGAGCTGGCCTCATCTCCAGGAAAGTATCAACTCGGGTCAAGCCCCGGCGCCTAGCGGTCTGTTGGGTGAGAATAAGTTAAGGTAAGGATTAATGAACCTTTTTCCTGCTCCCCCAAAAATAGGCAATAATAATTAGGCTGAAAAGTTCAATGAACTAACCGATCTCTAACTACGCACTTAGCAAAAATTGACTGCGCCAACATTATTGCGAGTTAGCCACTTTTTATATATCTGGAATTATTATTATGTTTTCACAAAAATATGCAAGAAATCAGTTGCCTTACTATTAGGAGACCGATTATTCCTTCAAGTAAGTAACGCCTTTAAGTACATAATTAATTCAATTCGAAACTGAGAAATCGTAGTAATTTACTTCTTTGAGAAATCCAGTTTGGATTATTATAGTGCATTGGTGATAGTAGTGACATCTATTAGAACGGCATGACAGCTTCGATTGTATTATGTGCATTTGGCACTAATTTGCCCAACGACCAATAGATTATATCAAAGCTATTTACTTTGTTGCATGACAAATAATCAGAAAATATATCTTCTCTTTCTGTGTGGTTGTGTTGTACACGAACAATGTTTGTATTTGCCATTAACAACCTACGGCTGTATGCTCAACGATGTGCAGATAAAATCAATGTGTTACTATGCATACGTACTTCTCGTCAGACTTCTACCGCACGTTAACTCTACAGAACAGTCAATGGAATCTAAAGGTTCTTGCTAGATTCTGCTTCTAAGCATTTCAGTTCACAATATCTGCTACTCTTCTCAGATACAGGACACAGGAAGCAAAAGTTACAGCAATCTTAAAGGTAAGTGAATACTCTGTATTATACAGGGTAGCACATACTGTATCTACCAATGCCATTTGGCAACAGTGTCCGAAAGCAGGCCCGCATGCGCAAGCGCAAGAGTCACTATAAGTTTGCCATGAAACTTACACCAATGGGCCTGGGTGCCTCCTAATTGCGAACATTCCTAGCTGCGAACAGTCCTAATTGCAAACACCTGCTGCCTGAACAGAAACATACTCGACTATGTCCTAATCGCGAACACATTTTTCTGCCTTGGTACCTACACTTTCTCTCACACTTCCCGAAGCTATTTAACGATTTTTTTTAAAAAGGGACTCAGTTCCAGACTTGGTACTGGTCAGTGTTTTGTAGGATCATAAAAAATCGATATGATTAAAGTGGTCACCAAAGTATATATAATTTAATAATGAAAGTGTGGCCTATTTTTATAGGAATACGTACTCCACACTTCTTAAATGAAAAGAGCATCGTCATTCAATAATACAAATATTAACTTTACCTAAATTTCAAATTCAAATTTCAAAACATATCTCACTGTCCTTAAAAGTTAGGAATACCGCCAATGTCATACTTGTTAGTGCTCATCGTCAAATAACAAAAACACATTATTTTTTCTTACGATCTACATCTTCCAGACTCATTTCCATCCTAAGAGTCATGCCATTGGACTTTTCTACCTCACCCTTTAAGCTTTATATAAGGCCTTCTACTCCCGGATGTGGACTACCTATGTCGCTGTTGATTTTGCGGTTCCATCCGTTCACTACATTATTTGTCCGGTGCTTCCTGTTGAAACAGTTTCACATCACTTAAGACACTAAGAGGTTTTCGAGTCATTAACACACGAATGAAAGTCAGATTACGTCGACAGACTGAAAGAGTGAAATGAGGTTGGATGGATTTACAAAGCAGAAGACTATGATAAGTCCACCAGGTTGGCTATTGGTGTTAGTCAAACTAGCTGTCTCTCTGCGTCAATACCTTATCTGATTTTGAAAACAGGTATTTGCGTTTCATGTGATAGCAATTCGGACATGATATTATTTCTCACTTTTAAGTGTTCGCAATTAGGACGATTTAGGCATTGTTCGCAATTAGGACTGTTCGCAATTAGGACACAACGATGGGCCTGGTCAAAGAAAAATATTGTAGGTGGCAGCATGACTGTTGTCTCCCCATGCTTATTTCCATCCTGGGCAATTATTCTTCCATTTACATGGGGAATTTGATACTGAACGTGCTGCTATTATACGAAATTGCAAGTTTTATTTAATCTTAACCTCAAACATTATGTCGGAACATGCTAGATGAATACTTAAAACTATGATTTAAAAAAATATGATCTTCCACAACAAAAACAAAGATATCGGAACTTAAAAAAATATTTACGCAGCATTTGTTTACGTCACGCAATTTTCGCAACTTAAGTGCTTTATTGTTGTGAATCCGTTAAAGAATAATACATAATAATTCCACGTGACTGTACTTTCAATTTTTATAGTTGTTATTATTAACTGACTCTATTTTTCACATAATATAATACTTTTCGATATGGCTACTAAATGTGGCCCTCTGTTTTATATGTACACATTCATCGAGAAGAAAAGTTATTACGAAAAATATTTTACCTTCAGTTTCATGTCTCGCAACCTGTAGGGCGTTCTTATTTGGATTAATTATAATTTTGAAAGTGTCGTAAATAAGAAATAACGTTGCAAAGTACGGGAGAAATTGTTTGCTTAATACAAGGAAAACATACGTTAATATTAAGTTATCCGATAGTGCATAATAATAAATATGCTCATACAGGTACGCACTTAACACATTTTTTCTGCATAATTTGGGAAGTGTCTCCGATTCACATATTGAATTACACACACTCTCGACCAGAAGAAACATAAAGCGTAGTGTAGAATGTAAATTTCTGTACTATCGACCTACATCTAGGGATGACCCAAATGACGTCGCGTTTAGTGTTCGTTGTGCATAAACATACGATACTTTGCCCGTTCGAGCTACCCTACCGTGGCGCATTAATAGGAATTATTTGGTTCAGGAGAATGTAATTTTCTGAAACTTATGACTTGCTACATAATCTTTAAGGTTTGCTAAACATATTTTGATTACCGTTTTACATGAAAATAACGTTTGAATAGCCACTCTATAGCGCTCCAAGCTTATGGCAAACAAATGAAGAAAAAGGTAAAGGTAAAGTGCTCCCCTGTGCATAGCACCACGCCATGAAGGCGTATAGGGGATTATTTTGGGACACAACGAGGGTGGCGCAGCCACTGGAAAAGTTTGGAAATGAACAGCCCCATTCATACACGAATCGCGGCAGTGTAGGCGTTCATCCGAACAATAGGCAGTGCGACGATCAGATGAAGATCTCCAATAACCTATGCCAAAGCGGCACAGCACGATGGTGAATCGGGCAATGGAGACTCAGTGGAATATTCAGAACCAAGAGTCTCTAGGTTGGAGGAGAAGAATGAGGACTGCAGAATACGTAGCAAGTCCCCGCTGCACCCCGATTCTCCTTAATGGGTCATGTTCGGATGGACACCTCCGCCTCGCCATTCTAACTGTAAATACATTCAAATATGCAGATACAAAGTCCTATATTTCCTATCGGAAAAAATATTACAATTGATTTTACAGCATTTGTACATTTTGATGCCATAAAGTCACCACCACTGGTGAAATCCCAGACTTCATATTTCCAACTTTAATTAGTGTATTTATCACCTTTCATATGTACTATGCATGCTTGCTTTCATGCTTTTCTGTTAAATATGAGCTTCGTAAGATTTTCCAGAAGCATTCATACTCCAAAAGGGTACTAAAAATGTTATTGTTTGTCGACAGAAAAAATGGCAGTGGCCATTTGCAAACACACCGATCATGATGTTATGCATTCCATTACAAAATCTTGTTATTTCCTTCACTTTCCAAAATTTCACATGTAAAGCATTCTAACCAAATTGGTTACTACAGCTCTTGTCTGGTCTTACGGCGGGCGGCCTGTACATACTGGCAAGGGAAGTGGGGAGCGTGGAATAAGTTGCAGACCAACCAGCGTTGGCGTCGAGGGTTACGACGTCACGGTAGGAGGTGCTTGGCGTTGCTGCTTTCTTATTCCGCTGGATTGGTCACATCCCCGCTCCCCACTTCCCTTGCCAACATGTAGGGCGTACAGGACAAGAGGTACAGTTTGAGTTGCTTAAGATGTTGGGTACATTTCAAAGGGCCGAGATACGCTCTAATAAAGTTAGGTAAAGAAATTGCTGACAGAAAATATATAGGTAAATTTATTTTATTGAATTACTAGCTGATTACCCGGCGTTCACCGAGACAGGAAAATAATGAATCCTAACTACAGTGTAAAATGTTACTAATTTTATTTACAGGTATTTAAAAGTTTAAGTACAGTATACAAATTATGAAGTAAAATCTTTTACAATGTCACTATAATATTAATAATTTACTCAATACTTGATTATAAATAACACTTTTAGTTTCACCCCCAGGAGCAAGAATAAATAAATTGAACGGCATTGGGAGTGTCACTATTCATCTTAGCGACCCAGAAAACTATGGATTCCATACTAATATCGGTCGTTTTCGATTATTTTTACATGTCACCCCCTTTCCACCCCCACCCCATCCATAGGTGTCTTTCCCCCACATTATTTATTTCCAAATTGTAAGTCATGTGTGTACCAAGTTTGGTTGAAATTGCTCCAGGCGTTCGAGAGTTATGCCGGAACAAACATATATACATCCATTTATATATATATATACGGTATATATACATCCATTTATATATATATATATATATATATATATATATATATATATATATATATATATACATTCTTAAGAATTCCTTGGCGATATCTTATTCTTGTTCCTTATTGTCAATTTTCCATTTCAATCTGGAAGGAGCAGAAGTCACGGAATATTACTTCGGCATTTGGCAGAAGTATGAATAATTTGGCTCGAGTTCTTAATAAGAAGTAGATTCCTGTATTAGTTTAAATGTCTGATTCAATTAATCCTTAAACACATTTTCATTTTCTAACAAGAGCCTTTACCATTATTTTCCTTTAACTATGGGTTTTGCACCCACGTATTATGTGACTGGCTTGATTAACAATTTAGCTATTTTTAACATTGTCGCCTCTGTCCAGGACGGTATGGAGCAAGTGAAATAAAACAAGTCCTCTGTGCAATTACAACTCGAGAGGGCTCGACCAATGATCCCGTGAGAAGGGGTGTGAGGTGAAAATGCAGCTGCAGATACTAGCCGTTTGCAGCACGGCTTTGTTACGTCCACTCGCTTCATCTCCTTTTCTACCGTTATGCGCGGCTTTGCACCAAAATTGAATTGCTTCCTTTGATATTTTCTTCTTAAATAATGGCTCGTAATATTTCCATCTTACAAATTTTGAAATGAGAAAACAAGAAAAAACTAATTTTAAAAAATGTAGGTTATATTTTCGTTTGTAGTTTGTACAGTCACCACACTTCTGAGTTGTAACGACCCTGTTAAAGAAGTACTGAAGCAAGTCTCGATGTCTGACCACCAAGCGCCTTCTGAGTAGACAACCCAACCAACATTACAATTCTGCGGCTTGTATACCAGTCACGGCTACACATATCTGTAAATTGAACAGTGATGACAAAGAGAAATACGAGATGAAGATTGTCGGAAGTAATGTCTCGTGTTCTCGACATGGACTAATCCCGGTCCACGTTACGTTCCTTTCTTTAATATTGTTTGGGAACAAACCAGACCGACTGGGTTCATATTTTCACTCTTTGCATTACACTAAGTTCTATATCTTACAATTATATTAATGCTTTGAACAAAATAATACCTTGAACAACATCCAACAAACGTTCACACCACTCTTGTCACACACATGCACGTCAATACAAACAGACAAAGCTAAGTTTTAACTTCCAAGTGAATGTCCAAATAACAGTAAACGGAGAAGCATGATGTGCGAAACATGGGATATTTCACGGAAAGGTTGCGTCTCTCTTTTACAAACCTGGTTTCTATCAATAGACAATGAAACAATTATCAGTGAAATTAAGATATATTTGCTTTTTCAGGTGTTGAGGAAGGAAATAAACTGACTGGAGAAAATAAAATGTAGTGTTATTGATAGTGTGTTGGTAGCGTGCAGCGTTTTCATCAACGAGGCCTGGGTTCGATCCGCACCATGGGCAAAAAATATATTTTTTTCTAGCAGTGAACAAGTATATTATATTGTTTTCTGGACATTTTGACGGAATGATACACATCAAATTTAATATTTTAATCTTTCCTTTCATTCTTCTAATAGGTTCTCTATCACAAGGGATATAGAGATTCTCTATCTTGGCGAAGGATATCTTCTCAATGGTTCCGTAGCTACAATTCCCCAATCCCTTCCACCCACTTGTCTTATTTATTTACTTTCCTCATATTTGTTCACGGACTACCATGAATCTAACGAAAACAAACAGATATAGTTAGAACAAGAAACACACCTCGCATCGAAGGTTCCAGGTTCGAGTTCTGCATTTTTTGCGACGGTGATTATTCCTGGGTGTCTATTTATTATTTTCGTCTAAAACACATTCCTCACTATTCCCGTGATTAATTTAGGGAGAGATCCATGCTACTCAAATACCTGACAAGCCATGTTATACTTAGGGAATTAGCAAACTGAAAATAAACTTTCGTTTTAGTCGACTACTTGCAAAAATGTTTCGTGTTGTCTCGTTTGGAACATTGGTTATCGTGTCAGACTAGCATGCGGGGACCTGAGTTCGAGCCCAGCGGAAGTCAACAATTAATTTGTTTAATTTCATCCAACCTTATTTATAAAACTGAGGTTTCTTCAAAACCTTTTGAATTACATGACACTTTGTATGTTGGTAATCTGAAAGCAGCAAAGATGAAAATGTCTTGTTCCGAAGCGTCGATGTATTATTGTATATGTTGAAAGATCACAGTTATTAGCGAAAAGCATGCAGCCATATTATCACTGAGATCGCTTCCTAG
Organism: Lepisma saccharinum; assembly: GCF_977018435.1. Taxonomy (NCBI): domain Eukaryota; kingdom Metazoa; phylum Arthropoda; class Insecta; order Zygentoma; family Lepismatidae; genus Lepisma; species Lepisma saccharinum. The sequence continues at coordinate 26,897,286 of NC_139243.1, read as the reverse complement.
TTGTCAGTGCTAATATGGCAGGAGTTACATTATGTCAACACACCAACTTTCACGTTACCAGTAAAATGATTACCTTTCCACGTTTCAAAATCGTGAGTGCTGTCTGAAGAAAATTCTTTGATACTTGCGTTTCCATATTCGAATCCAAAGTTATACGAATTTTTGGAATAAAAATGGAGAATTTCGCTTAAACCAACTTATAAATTATCATACCCTGATGTGAAGCGTAAGATGCAAGATCAGAAACCTGAATGTTGCATTGAAAACTACAGAGAACAATGCATTATTTTTCAACAGTTTACAATGTATTATTTTTTAACAGTATACAATGAATGACCCATGAACAGTGAAATGTATCTTCATACTATAATAGGAATTTACTTATAAATATAAATAAACATGAGAGAACTAATAATGAACTAAAATTGTAAACTAAAATAAAATATCTAAGTTTTTCAGGAAAAGGCACACAAGTCACAAACTGCGAATATCTGTTGATATCTCAGAAGAAGAGGCTACGGTTTGGGACGGGACTTTGTATAGTGGTAGGGTACCCTGTAGTTTTTTTATTATTAAATTAAAGGAATACACCTACACGTCAGTATCCCCCGTTTTTCACATTTTTCTCAGTTGTCACACACGTCAATTTTCTCTATGTTCTCTTCATTCTCATTAGGACAAACACAAACATCCATGCTCGAAATGAGTATTGATAATATCACTCAATAGTCATCAATTTCCGAGCAAAAGTTTGATACGGTTTAGACGTAAGTGGTTGGGATCCCACTTTAAACTGTAGGTCCAGTTCGGTATTTGCTTTCTTACTGTGGACTTAAAAGAAGAAAAAATCTGAGGAAAAGCACTTGAAGGTTTCGATGCTTTCCAAGTGCCTTGATGAGGCGTAGCTAGCTATTGCATGACATTCAAGCGGCCAGATGGCCCCGTGGTAGCTAATAGGTTTCACGTCCTGAAGGTTTTGGGTTCGATTCTCTTTCTACTGCACAACTTCTCTTCAATAACTAGAGCAACTCATTTTTGCATTTTATTTAATAAATAAAGGTGAAATTTTTATTTTATTTTTGGGTAGAAATCTCTATTTCACCGTTTTCAATTTTATTTATTAAAATGATTTTTTACGATAGGTTTCCACTTTTCTCATCATTTTACAAACATTTACATATTAAATTCTTCAAGTGTTTTATTCAAAAATGTTATGCCTGGAGAAAAATATACATTTTTCTCGAGAAAATGATCCAGAAATAAATATACTATTCACAAGTAATTATCGTAAAAGTTTGGAAAACAAAATTCAATTCAAAATTCAACAATTTGCACAGCAAATAAAATAATAATGTGCGCAATAAATAAAATGAAATAAATGGTTGCTCGAGTTAAGGAAAAATGGAGGCAATCAAACGGGAATCAAACCCAGTACCTTCAACGTGTCAAGCTAACACGCTACCACCACACCATCCGGTCTTCTGACAGACGGTCAATATATTCGTCTCATGAGTAACTCTTGCTAAGTTTCTAATCTTTACAGCGTTTTTTGTCGGATATGACTGGCTAATGTAATTCTTGTTATGTATCACGGAGTTATGATTACTGCAACATTTGAGCACACATTCGAAACATAGAGAAAAAATGTTTTTCCCTGCACATCATTACTTTTCTCTGAGTTCAAAAAATATCCAGAGTCCAAACTCACTAATAGTTACCCAGTTATGCAAAACGTGCGAGGACTACATGGAGCATGCGCTTTATCAGGGATGCTAAGGAATCTCGCAAAGTTACACAAGGTTCTCTGCGGTGTTGACGGTTGGCCTCGGAGTCACGTTGTATCTGCTTTATCAGTCGAACACGAACTCGTGCATTCAGACCAGCACACTGATGTGAACGAAGGTATTTCATGTGATTTGGAAGCTGGAACAAAACGTTACACGCGTTACAACCGACAGAGGGTTGTCTTCAGCTTACTATTTTGGGACAGGCAAACTACACTAGGCATACAGAGTATAATGTAAAATAGGAGGCAATTATTTCTTCGCCTCCTCACACTGACAATTGTATTACCTTTTTCGGAGTTATTTGGCCACAGAAACGGATCTTATTATTGAAGTCGTATCTCATGTGGTGGCTTTGTTCAGTATTCTGATCAGGTTTTTTGACAAAGCAGTACAGGCTACTCAAAACAGTAATTTTCTACCTTTTATATCTGCTTCCTTCCTCATCCTGTATAAAGCATACGAGCACATACCACAAATATGTAATATTTGTTAATTTGGTAACTTGTTTTGCAGTTGAATTTCTATCATGAACAGCTGCAAATAAACAAAGGCTCTCCTTTTTAAAGATTACATTGAATAATTTTCATTTGATTAGGAAAATAAAAATGACTTCAGTATTCTCATGCAGTACACAGACGATAAACACTCTCAAAAAACATCTGCTCGTTGCAATACATTATTTCCACAATCAAGACACAAAATTAAGGGCATGCTCAAGTGAAATTATATTTCTGTGATTATCAAGTGCTTTACGTTCTCAATGTCAATTTTGGATTTGTCGGTATTCCAAATATTATTAATTTTGAAAATACTCTTTCAGTTGGCGGAATGTGCCTGAAATTGAGTGCCATTTTTTAAATCGTGAACGTGTTTTGTTTCTTTAAATAAAACTTTTAGTTTACAATTTAGTTCATCAAACCAACCTGTGATCTTCTCCTTTGTTTATTTATAGTAATAAGTAAAAGCCCATTGAAACATAGAAAAACCTTTCACTGTTCATAAGTCAGTCATTGTTCTCTACGGTTTTCAGTGCAACAATCAGGCTTTCTGATGGTGCATCTTAGGCTTCACATCAGGGTATGATAATTTAAAAGTTGGTTTAAGCGAAATTCTCCATTTTTATTCTTTCAATATATGATATCAATATCGCATTACAAAAACAGTTATTAATGGTTTCAATGTCACTTGCTGGAAAAAAAATCGTATTACTTTGGATTCGAACCTGCAAACGCAAGTATCAAAGTCTTTACTTCAAACAGCACTCACGATTTTGAAAAGTGGAAAGGTAATCATTTTACTGGGAACGTGTGTTGGCATAATGGTGTGTTGACATAATGTAACTACTGCCATATTAGCACTGACAACTAGGAAGCGATCTCAATGATAATATAGCTGCATGCTTTTCGCTAATAACTGTGATTTTTCAACATATACAATAATGCATCGACGCTTCGGAACAAGACATTTTCATCTTTGCTGCTTTCAGATTATCAACATACGAAGTGGCATGTAATTCAAAAGGTTTTGAAGATAAATCAGTTATATAAATAATGTTTGATGAAATTAGACAAAAAAATATGCCTTCCGCTGTCCTCGAACTCAGGTTGCCCGCATGCTAGTCCAACACGATAATCAATGCTCCATACGAGATAACACGAAACATTTTTGCAAGTAGTCGACTAAAACGAAAGTTTATTTTCAGATTGCTAATTCCCAAAGTAAAACATGGCTTGTCAGGTGTGTCTTGCATTTTCTGTAGTTTTCTTATTTGAGTAGCTTGGGTCTCTCCCTAGGTTAATCAGGGGAATAGTGAGGAATGTGTTTTAGTCGAAAATGATAAATAGACACCCAGGAATAATCATCCTCGGAAAAAATGCAGAACTCGAGCCTGGAACCTTCGATGCGAGGTGTTTCTTGTTCTAACTATATCTGTGTGTTTTCGATCGATTCATGGTAGTCCGTGAACAAATATGAAGAAAGTAAATAAATAAGACAAGTGGGTGGAAGGGATTGGAGAATCGTAGCTACGGAACCATTGAGAAGATATCCTTCGCCAAGATAGAGAATCTCTATATCCCTTATGTTAGAGAACCTATTTGAAGAACGAAAGGACGGATTAAAATATTAAATTTGATGTGTATCCTTCAGTCAAAATGTCCAGAAAACAATATAATATACTTGTTCACTGCTAGAAAAAAATATTTTTTTGCCCATGGTGCGGATCGAACCCAGGCCTCGTTGATGAAAACGCTGCACGCTACCAACACACTATCAATAACACTACATTTTATTTTCTCCAGTCAGTTTGTTTCCTTCCTCAACACCTGAAAAAGCAAATACATCTTAATTTCACTGATAATTGTTTCATTGTCTATTGATAGAAGCCAGGTATGTAAAAGAGAGAAGCAACCTTTCCGTGAAATATCCCATGTTCCGCACATCATGCTTCTCCGTTTACTGTTATTTGGACATTCACTTGGAAGATAAAACTTAGCTTTGTCTGTTTGTTTTGACGTGCATGTGTGTGTCAAGAGTGGTGTGAACGTGTGTGTGATGTTGTTCTAGGTATTACTTTCGTTCAAAGCATTAATATATTTGTAAAATACAGAACTTAGTTGATTGATTGATTGATTTAGTTTATTTTACTTCGCGTTTTGTGCCTCTTTGCTAATTAGCGAAGATGGGGATGAGTGATGAAAGGATGAAATTGATGAATGGACATTCACAAACAACCAAGCCCGACCGGGATTCGAACCCGGGACCCTTGGCGTCGCAGCGCGATGTGCTAACCACTCGGCCACAGGGTCGGGCACAGAACTTAGTGTAATGCAAGGAGTAAAAATATAAACCCAGTCCGTCAGGTTCGTTCCCAAACAACATTAAATAAAGGAACGTAACGGGGACCGGGTATTATTCCATGTCGAGAACACGAGACATTACTTCCGACAATTTTCATCTCGTATTTCTCTTTTTCATCACTGCTCAATTTACAGATATGTATACCCGTGACTGGTATACAAGCCGCAGAATTGTAATGTTGGTTGGGTTGTCTACTCACAAGGCGCTTGGTGGTCAGACATCGAGGGCTTGCTTCAGTGCTTCTTTAATAGTGTCGTTACAACCCAGAAGTGTCCGTGACTGTACATCTAATTTAATATATTTTTTTTAGCATATTTAGGAATAGTTTAGTTTTATTACAGTGTCCGAATAATATATTTAAGAACGTACTATTACTACTCGTACTGTACTTTGGGAAACAGAAAATTCTACAGTGTCTTTCACGAACCAGTCGTTCACGGAGCGGCGGCAGTGCGCCGCAGGTGGGAGCACGTCTGCCGGCATTTAGACCCACGGCTGCACGCTGACCCTTGCACTGGATGCGTCAGTGCTTCAGTATCCAGATATCTGGTGTCCAGTTTACACGTGTTTGTGAAGTGTTAAGGTGTTAACAAGTGTTTTAAAGTGTTTTGTTTTAGTTTAAGTATTGCGGGTGCTTTTCTGCAGTCTAATAATGCCACTTGTACGAACAAATTAAAACAACGAATTTTTATGTACGACTCTTACCTCATTACGAATTTTTATTGGAAAGTTAGAAGGCGTTTTGCAGCAGAATTCCCTGATGTTCCTGTTCCACACACAGACAGTGTTGGTAAACTTGATAAGAAGCGAATGGTGATACGGCGTATGCTTAATGAGGAGAAAGTAGGCGAGGTTAGAGCACGATTGGAACATACTCCTTAACCCCCCCCCCCCCGGCGCCTTGCACAACAAACATTTTTAAGTCGTCTGTGTGGCAAGCTACCAAGCTTTTAAACCTGAAGCCATACATAAGAATTCAAAGAGAATATCAGGAGAGAAATTGAAGGAAGTACGAGCTTCATTCGTTCCGCAGCTAGCGGATCTAGTTACGCAGATGTTGCATCAAGTTTGCCGGCAGAGGAGCTCTCGCTGCCAGGCGTAATGGCTGCCACTCCGCGGACGATTCGACCGTGAAGGGCACTTTAAGGCATGGTGTTGGAAGTTTTTGGCGACTGGAAGTGTTAATAAACAATCCGGAGGTTCTCGTCGACGTGTTTTGGAGGAGAAAGTGGAAGAAATTCGATTGATTTTTGATTTGCTAGATTTTACTTCGCTTCTTGTGCCACTTTTGGCTAATTTTAAAAAATTGGGATGAGTGATGATATGAAGAAATCCATGAATGGACACTCGCAAACATCCATGTCCAGGCCGGGATTCGAAAGCGGGACCCCTGGCGTTGTGGCGCGATCAGTCCGCCACGGAGGCAGGCTGGAAAAAAATCGAGCATGATTTCAGAGAACCCCGCGTAAATCACTTCGCCGAGCGTCCAAGCAGCGCAAAGTTCAAACTTCTCACACCATGTCTTAATGGTTTTCCCATCACGTGCCTCCATATTCTCTCAGGTAATTTCTTTGCACTGTAATAATTGATTTGGTCACTGCATACGAGAATACAGATTGTGCGCGTTGCTGCGGAGTCGCCATTGTGCTTTATGCGATTGTGGCGCTGCATAGTGAGAGAACGGTGAACTTCGAGGTCATGCAATAAAATTCTTTGAGTTTCTCTTTAGTCTAACTCGCATTGCATTATGTTTCAAAATCTTTTAGCAATGATAAATTGAAGTGTGGGAGGTTCGAAAGGAACACGCTGTATATGTGTTACCAGAATATAAGCCTACAAGTTAAATAAGAAAGAAAGGTTAGGAATAATTATTAAAATAAATAATAGTGAACAATTGAAGAATTTGTAATTTAAAATTCTTCAAATTTGCTTGAAAAATAAAATCGTTGTAAACTCTGTATCCACACATTATTCTAAGCAAAATTTACAAAATATATATAATATCCGGCTGATATCTTAGAAAGAAAGTAATTAGAATTTAGCACTTCTTTCTTTCAAAGAAGCAAAGCCGTCACGAATTTCCATTTTGCAATTTTTTATTCAAATGACAATATTGAGGGGTTATATAACCTCTCATGACCCATTGACACCTCATTATTTTTAGCTTGAAGAGGGAACACTATTTACCGAGTTAAATAGTGGCATCCATTTTCAAGTGGTAACCCCTCAAGTCATGTATATGTGGGTTACTTCATCGCTTTAAAATGTTCAATGTTCAATGGTTCGATACCCGGTGAAGGCATATTGATCAGTGGTTTGGATCCCACTTTATACTGTAGATGCAGTCCCCATTAGTCTATCTGTGGATAGGCGTGTCCCTTAGCCACCCTGACACGAGCCCCTGTATGTTATTTCAGTGTTGGGTTGCATAGGTACAGGTTAGAGTTTCAGCGCTTGTAGCAGAAACTAATCGCTTTCGAGGTAATGTTTATGAGGAAAAGTTACTTGTTTTTATGACATCTACAAGCCCTCAATCGTCGTTGAGTTCGTTTTTCCACACCATGTACAGTGTCTCTCAAAAGTTTTAGGACAACGACATTTTAAACTAGGCAACCCAATTTACCCCTTTTCCCACTCGAGATCAATGCAAGGATACCTCCGCCAATATCGAATGAAAAGTTTTCAACATGTGCAATTCTCCGTTAAATGTTTTCAAAATGTTATTGAGTGTTTTGTTTCATGTCGATAATTTGATCAATGCATCAATTCTTGACGCCGAGACGATATTTTCTCCAACTACCTCTTCTCTCCTTTCGTTTACATTCTCTTCTATTTTCTCTTCTCCTTCTTATTCTTCTCTCCCCTGCTTCTCCTCTGCTTTTATCTCATATCACCTTCTCTATTTTTCTCGCACCTTGTCTCCATCCTACTCTTCTCCACTCCTCTTATCTCCTTTCCTGTCTTAGATTTCCGACTCAACTGCACTCTTCTCCTCTTCTTGTCATTCTTCCCTTTTACCCTCTTTTACTCTACTCTCCACTCCCCTCTTCTCTTCTTCTCCTCTCCTCTCCTCTCCGTTTCCTCCTCTCTTCTTTGCTCCATTTTCCTCATCTCTCCTCGATATTTTTTTCTTCTCACTACTTCTCCTCTCCTCGTCTATCCTCTCTTTCTTCTCTTCTCTACTTTTCCTCTTCTCCTTTCACTTTCTCTTTCTCCTTTGTCGTCTTTCGTTTCCTCTAACCTCTTATCCTTTCCTTAGGCTCATCAGCGATGAAATACTAGAAAACCTACTTTCTTTTCTTTTAGAAAGAAATTCGTCATTTGCGATATAATATTGATATTTTTTAATAATTTTATACAAAAATACTTCTTTTTATTTCTTTCGCGTATTTCACAAATATCTATTGTGCATGTGGCAACCCTGAAATTGAGCCTAACTCTACACGCAACCCACCAACGCCTTGTGTAAATTGGGTTGCCTAGTTTAAAATGTCGTTGTCCTAAAACTTTTGAGAGACACTGTACATAGAGGTTTAAGCGTCGAAGAGAAGTATTAACTACAGTTGTGTCTCGTTGTGCTCCACGGACTGTGAAAGTTTGTATTGTGACTTCCTATGTGTGTGTATGTGTTGGGAAAATGTCCATCTTAGTTCATCCACCCCGGGAATCGAACGTGGGTCTCTCGCGTGGTGGTCAGACGCCCTGCCAACATTTTAAAAAATCTTTTGATATCTTATTTTTCAGTTTTCTTGTTTCCAATTATTTGCTTTTACTCTTTTAATTTTCAACAAGATAGAAAAACACAAATATCCAGCGTCGTCGCCTTGTAATCAAGAGATCCAGGGTTTTATTCCCGGTGGAGGCACATAGTGATTCGGATCTCACATTAAACTGTTGGTCCAGTTACGAGTATCGTTGCTGTGCATAAAGTGGACTTAAAACACCAACTCAATCAATCAAAATAAAATCCAGCACTCGAACATGGGACCCTGACTCACTTCGCCACAGATACCGACAGAGCACTGGACCACCTTGGCTGAACTAGGATTTAGCTTAAATAAAGTTACAAAGTTCAATTTTTTTTTAAAAACATGTCGCAGGTAAGTCAATTAGACAGGGTGATAATGAGAAGTACAAACATAATCAATTTACATGGGCGTAACCTATTAAGCCCTATATCAGGAGACCCAAATGTCATTAATTACGTCATTGTTCTATTGTATGACTTCCGTTCTCTTGTAAAAATAGAGCACGTGAAGTTAGACGTTAAAATCAACAAGGAAGAAGGAAAATAAAATACATACGCAGACGATATTGATTGTACAATTGTATGCATTTTCTCTTCGTTGATATGTCTACATGATAACAATGGTCAAACGGACCTTGTCTGTTATCTGAATCGATACAATGGTGAAATGGTAATGTAACCATTGAGGAAGAGAGAAACAGAGTGTTTGCGCGGTAGATATTTAGTGATAATAACGGAAGGGACATGTCAGAATGATTGAACACGCCAGCAGTAAATGCACGAGAAACGAGATTTTTATTAAGGGAATTTCTGCTCTTGTTTTCGACAACTGTTCTAAGAGGATAATGAATATTGGGCTTAGAAGTGTATGATCAGTCATTCTACTTTGTCTGGGCGTCAATATATTGTTATTGAGTGCATCATGTATCTGCTTATCATATGTAGAGAAACATTTGTTGTTCATGTCACTTTAACATGAAGCCAGTGAGGTAAAGCACAGAAAATATGCAAGTGGAATTCTCAGAAATTTAGTATTTGTGTAAGTATTTATATGTTACTATATATTAGTATTATTATTATCATATATGTATATATATATTTGGTCAATCGTGACGATCAAGAATGAGTAGTGATTAGTAGGTATTCTTATAGGACAAAAGCACAATATGACAATTATCCAGGATTCAAACGTAGGACCCTTGGTTTTCTAGCGTGGTAATCAGGAGTGCCCACAGGGGAGCATTATGGCGCACACTGAAATTTTTTGGTTGGGGGTAAATTTTTACCTTCTTAATAATATAAAATTGAAAATTTGTATGTTTTTCTAAAATATATGTAAGAAACAGTTTGCACCTTAAAGGCATCATATTTAATCCATTAGATTAGTGGTTCTCAAACTTCAGTACGCGTACTACGAGGGGTACATGAACGACTTGAACGTGGTACGCGATAAGCTCGAAAGAGAAATGTCAAGAATACCCACACGACAACATTTTTATGGAGCTTTATAGAGCAGACTTCATATCTTTAACACTCAACAGGGAAATGAGGCTCATTTTGTCACTAACGAATTTATCTTTGTTTCGTATGTCTTGTAATAAAATACTCATTTGAAATCTATAATAGGACTATATTTGGAGCAGAATCTCCGTTTGAAAGTTTCAAGTGCACATCCAAACTTTGTCATGCTATGCAGGCACATCCTTCTCCTAGAATCTCTGAGGATTTACAATAAAAACTAAAACAATTTAGTTGACAGTTTGATTACAAACTAATTTTTGTTAGTTACTTTATTTTCTAAAACTCTGGGAAAATATATGGAAATTAAAGTATTTTATTACTTCTTAGCATACATGTGTCTCACATTGTTACTTTTGTAACTAATCATAAAGATTGTAAACTTAGGAACACTCAATAAAATAACAAAAGTAGGATTCTAATGTTTATTTGTTTAATATCTTTCAACTACAATCCGAATTCCATTTTGCTTGCTCTATTGCAGATACACGGCTCCAACATATCGAAAACGCCCCACCAATCAGGCAGTCAAAAAAAAATCCGCCAAACCCACTATTCGGAGAAAACCTATGGTGGGGGTGGGTGCCGGACATTTTGGTGAGGACATTTTGGTACCAGGTCATTTTGGTGCTAGGACATTTTGGTGTCTTTCTCGGCATATCCTTTTACCTCTGATCTCTGTCATTTACTTTCACATTTCAGTGACTATAAATACTGAATGTCAGTTACTTCCTCATCACTTCAAAAATGTGTTCTGTAGTGAATAGTTCTTAACTTTTGGTGAGATTTTTGGAGTCTGCTGAATCTGAAGTGGCATCTCATCTGCCGCCTATCGTCACGATAAAAAGAACATTACGCAGAAAGAAGCAGCGGTCCATTACGATTATTAAGTTCTCCGTCGGACTTTGGAATCACTAAATGGAAAAACAAACAATGCTGTGGAGGGCTGGCATCTAGGATTCCAGTCGCATGTTTCAGCCGACCATCCCACGATTTGGTGGTTCCTGGAAGTTTCGAGAAGTAGCTCTGAACAAAACTCACTATGGACAGAATCAGTGGAAACGTCAAGCGACCAAAAAAGAGATAAAAAGACTGCTGTGTACGACTTGAAACACTGGTTGCTGCATATGATAGGACAGACATCGTTTTCCCTACCTACGAGGTGTTGCTTGTAACTATTCCATGTAAAACTGCTTGTATGAAGGGACACAATAAAGAGAGGTCAATTCAAAAGAACATTATTTTCTTTCTGTGCACCAGTTATATATTGCACCAAAAAGTCCTGGCACCAAAATGTCCTGGCAGTAAAATGTCCGGCACCAAAATGTCCTAGACGTTTGGTTACGACTAAAGGGTACAATCAAAAAATTGTTTGAGAACCACTGCATTAAATGAAGAAAAGGAAGTATTTAGGGGCATGTTACGTCTACCTAATTTGGGGAGAGGGTGGTTATGATGGAAACTTCACGTGAATAATATAGCACTGGACACAAGTTGAATTACGTTATCAATTAACCATTGCTGCTATATACATAGCAATTTGTAGACTTTCAAGGGAATTCTAACGGGTAATATGTATTATCGGGGGTCAATATCCAACTCTTACATATTAAGCCTTAAATTGACACGTGGATTCTAGGGGGATTGAGAATTAAACGTTAGGGGGGGCGCAATACTCAACTCTTCAATATCAGTGTTAAGTTTTACATGATTAGTTATGGGGGATATTGACCATTAAGTTGAGAGGGTATCCAATTCTTGTGTATTGCTATTGTCTTGTACTGTTGCGAAAATTCTGATGTGGGACAAAATTATTTGTTTTGGAGGAGCAATATCCACTCTTCATTATGAACAGTCTAAACTTGGATGAAACTTTAGATTGGAAAATTAAGTATTAAATTTAAGAACAAAGATGTGAAGCTCTTGATAAAATGTTAAATCTTAGATTGTCATTTGTCAATGGATTTATGTAGTGAAGGAAATTAGTGGACTAATATTAAAATTAGTGGACTGTATTTAGCGATATGTTATCCACACGTTTTCGGCGCTGAATGTACAAAAAGCGAAGCTGGAAAATAGTATCGCGCGATCCTAAGAAAGTATTGACACCCCATTAAGTTAAAATCCTTGCAAGCTTGGAAAGAAATAAATGTAAGAATTTTGATGCTATCTGCGCTCGCAATAATGTTCGTGTTTGGCGTCTTACTGAGGTGAATGTTGAGTTTTATACTATAGCTGCATTACAAGATATGAACGATATTCTTGATATTGATTAATAACATTGCTTTTTAAAATGTAATGCTTAGTCCTGTTGTACTGCTTAATTTGAAGCAGGTGCGTCATTTGGATGATATACTTCTATTAGCAATATAATTATTATTGATATTATTGAGCAGGGTATTATTGATTTCCTCTACCTGTACTGAGTGTTCTTCATATGATATCCAATAACACCTTGCACGTTACCCAACAACACACAAAAATTAACTTCTTGTTACTGTGCAATTTTTCATTAACAAGTGAAATTTTCACTGAAGATAAAATCCACAAAATGTTTGCTATGGATTACTGAAATCATTACAGTTACCCTTAGCGGAAGGGCGAGTTCTTTGAAGGAGGAGCCCTATTATATTCTCGCCCTGAGCTTAGGAATTTCTAGCTATACTTGAATCGGTCACACGGCTGCAGCATGTTGTTTGGTTTGGCTCCAAGCTGAATTTTCTGTCTTAAGTTGTGCAACAAATTTGTGTTAATACTCAAATTTTGGGTTTTAAAAATCTTATTTTCTACTCACAAACACTTTTTAAATGCATTTTTGTGTAATTTAATTTATTACATTTAAGTAATAAATGTGCTAGCTTTGCGTTATTTCGAAAATTAAGCAATTAAAAAATATGTGGAGAGTTTAACTATTGTATTCAAATAAACATTAATTATTACGTATTAATTTATTTTATTTATTTATTTCAGAAATTGAACGCAACAGGTATATTACCCATTAATGGCGTTCATTATACAATAATTTTGTGATAACATTATTGAAATATTGCACAGATGAATGTAGTATATAGACAGAAAACATTTAACAAACATATAAATCTTAGGTTCTATCGTAATTTATGTAATTTTAGTATATTCCTTTTCAAAATTGCGGTCGGGCAAAATAAGTCCACACTGTTTTCACTTTTGATGGTATCATTAAAAGTTTTACACATATTCCAAATTGGGGATATTGTCAGAGCGTTGGTTTTATTACGACGGAGGCTGAAGAGTTGCCTTCTTGGTCGTAATTTGCTTGAGGGGACGTAGAAGTCAACCTGTGACTGGGCGAAAGGAGCTTCAATGAGATTATTTAAAATTTTGTGGAGGAAAATGAGCTGATGCATGATGCGTCTGTTGTTGAGAGTTGTTAGGTTAAAATATCTGAGAAGGTTCTCACGGGATTCCATTTGAGGGTATATACCATCTAGTTTGTACTTTAAGTGTCTTAAGAATTTACTTTGAATTTGTTCTATTTTGTTTATATCTTGCTGGGTTTGATGGTGCCACACTATGCTTGCGTATTCAATTTTCACTCTAACGTAAGCATTATAAAGCATCATTAAGCCTCCGACATTTTTGAACTCTTTGCATGTACGCATTATAAATCCCAGAAGTCTGTAAGCCTCGTTTGTTACAAAGTTAACGTGCGCGTGAAATGTAAGTTTAGAATCAAACAGAACTCCTAGATCTTTGATTGTTTCTACCCGTTTTAATTTTTGTTTATTTATGCAATAGTCGTATTTTATTGATGTAGTGTTTCGAGTATATGACATTTGGTAGCATTTTTCGCTATTTAAGATTAGTTTGTTGCTTTCGCACTATTCCACAAGACTGTTTATGTCCGCTTGTAACTCGGTACAGTCACTGTAACTGCAAATTCTTTTGTATATTTTTAAATCGTCCGCAAAAAGTAGTTTACCCGATTGATTCAGATGTTCGTGAAGATCATTTATGTACATGAGAAAGAATAAGGGAGCAAGGTTAGAGCCTTAGGGAACTCCGGATGTAGCTTCAAATTCATCGGAAGTATTTCCCTGAAACGTGACGTACTGTTTGCGGTTTGTTAAGTAGAATTGACACAATTGTAACATCGGATTCGATAGATTGTATGATTTCAGTTTTTCTATTAAGATTCTATGGTTTACGGTATCAAACGCTTTCAAAAAATCTGTATATATTACATCTACTTGAGCTCCGCTATCCATCGCGGTTGCGATAAAATGAGTTATTTCTGATAGGTTGGTACAGACAGACTTTTTACATAAGAAACCATGTTGATAAGGAGAGATCACTGATCGTATGTGATAAGAAATGTGCTTGTAAAGAATTTGCTCCAAGAGCTTGGCAGGTGCTGCCAGGACTGCTATCGGCCTGTAATTCTCTACATCATTTTGCTTATTTGTTTTTGGTATCGGGGTAATTTTTGCTAATTTCCAAATATCTGGAAATGTTGAGGTGGAAAGTACAAGATTGAACAGCGTGTGCAGGGGGTATTTGAGTATCTCACCGCATCCTTTAAGTATGTAAGGCGGAATTTTATCGGAACCAATAGATTTTTTCGGTTTAAGATTTTTAATGGCATCTTCGATTTCTTTAAGACTAATATCTGATAGGTTTAGTTTATCGATTTCACTGTAAGATTGAATATTCAAAGTTTTATTTTTTCCATCATCCTGCCGGTACACCGATTGAAAATATTTAGCAAACGCTGTTGTTATTTCTAGAGTGTCAGAAAGAACTTTACCTTGATATTGAAAAGGTTCTGCTCTTTTTTGTTTTTTCATATTTTTGGCAAAGCTGAAGATGAGATTAGTGGTATGAAGTATGTTATACTCTGTGCTTGAAATATAATGCGTATATGTTTTTTGAATCCCTCGTTTAACAATATTGCGAAGTTCATTAAATTTCTCATGATGATGTCCAGTGTGGGGAGCGTTATTTTTCCATTTTTGCCTATGATATGCTTTTTTCCTGATATTGTTTATAATTTCCCGTGAGAACCAGCTCGGAAATTTCTTCGGTTGAGTTTTCGTTGAAGGTACGCATTTGTTAAATATGTCATACACGATTTCATAGAACTTATCAATAGCGGCATTAATATTAGTGTATTTCTTCAGATCATTCCAATTTACAGCTCTCATAAGATTATACATTTTAAAAAAATCTGTATTCCTAAAGTTATAGTTATATTCTGCTTTAATTGATTTTTTCGTGATAGATTTAAATTTAGTCATGGAAATGTCAATATTTAAAGCTGGGTGATGAATGTCTTCTGGTACGAGAGGATCGGATTCCCTTGTGACTGTTATGCTATTAACGTTACTTAAAATCAAATCTAACGTTCGTTGGTTATCATTTTTTATGTCATTGAAGCTGTTTAGTAGGTGGAGTGACATGAAATGACTCAATTCTACGCAAGCTTCGTTTGAAAATAAGAGATTGTGATCCGCCCCCTTTATCTCAGGGAAGTTAAAATCCCCTGCAATAATAAGGGAAGACCCCTGCTCATAAAGTGATTCTAAAGTTTGATAGAAGGAACTGTATACAGATCGATTCGTATTTGGGGGGAAATAGGCTACACAAATATGCATATTTATTTCGCTAATTTTTACTAACAAGTAATTTATCAGAGGGTCAATTACCGGAGGTATGATTATGATGAGAGTTTTTTGGGGGTGCGGATAATGCAGCCATGGTCTTGGGTAATCGGCACCCCTGTTTAGGTAGGAGGGGCAGATCGAGTATAGTATTTAGTAAAGCTAAGAAGAATGTTCCTTAAGCAGTCGTACTTAAATACCTCATGGAGATTATTTCATGCTTTGAGGGGACTAATAACATATTTAGGGAGGATGCCCCACTGGCCTTGGGGAAAATGGGTACCCCTGAGTGGTACCTCTCCCCTCTGCAAAGAAGTTGGCCTGAAGAATCGGAGTCTTTCTTGAACGGAGTGTAATTATCCTGGACGTTATGCCAAATTCGATGCTTACATTGATTTTGTACCAATATTATGTGAAAGAATTGTATTTTGTGATAACGTAACAGTTTTTTTTAAATTCTAATGTATTTTTCTTAATATTTTAAAGCACAACTCTGGTAAATGTATGCATATAATTGGAGTAAAACACACACACCCACTAATATTAACTATGTTTCTAACAACTTACAATTTTCAAGTGTCGGTATCGGTATGGGTATCGGCAAGAGTATCGGTATCGGAGTGGGTATCGGTAAGAGTATCGGTACCGGTATCAAAGTGGTATCGGCTCATCCCTAGTTTAGATATACTTGTCATTATTAGTAGTAATATCAATGTGTTATCATGTATTTTGGAATTTTAAATATACGGAGATTTATCACAAATAGAGGTCATAAATCCACTATACTGCTCGCCACATTTGATGGCCGATGACGTATAGACACTGGTGAGACAGACCAATGATGTTGCCAGAATTCCTGGCGTCTACGCTATGACGAGCTGTCATAAGGCATTCTGGTTATTTGAGTTTCGTGCGTGTTTGCTGGGGTAAAGTAGCCCAACTCACGTCCAAAGACGATGCACTCTTATTGTGTGGAGAATTCACGACAGGTGGAATGTCGATGCAGTAATAAAACTTTGTTGCTTCCGTGGTTACGCGAAGAGTTGCTAGATGGCTCTGGCCGGTGTACATATTTAACTTGTAAATGCTCGATTTATGCCTCAACTAATTGTCAGTTGCCTAACAAAGTAAATTCCTTTGTTTGAAATCCGATTTGTTTGCGGTTTGCTTATGCACGGGGACATTTTGAAGTGCCGGCCGCTGCACGCATGGGCAATTTGCAGTTATGGCGGAAAATTATAAAATTTACAGCGTTTTGATCTAAGTGTCATCGTATAGTTAAAAGTAAAAAGTTTATTTCAATATGTATTATAATAGTATTCTTAACACATACACATGCATGTTAACGTGTGGTTTCTTAAACATGTAAATTGTTGATTTGGCAAAGACAATCGTGCTGTGCACAAAGGGACGGGGAAACTAGGACTGGAAGAAGAGGAAGAAAGGGAAGGGGAGCGAGGATTCCCGCGTGATGGACGCTGAGCAAACGGCATCGGAATGAAGAAACGGTGACGAATATCTGCGGATTTCTGCTTGTAGGCCTGAGTTGCACGATTACATTACTCTGCCTAAAGGCCATAAACGTCGAGTGAATGTTTTGAATAAGCACGGATCATTGGGAAGGCCAGCTGGACTTGGAATGCTGAAACAAAACAAGGTGGGATGAGGAACTGATTTTGCCTCGTGATATCACAATGGAGGTAAGCTGCATATGTACTTTTAGCGTTGCATGAGCTCATGTATAGACGTTCGTTGGTAGATCTACCCGTTTGTTAACGTATTTCATAGCATGCTAGCGTGTGATCCGTGTGGTACTTTGGAAAACGAATAAATCATTGTTTGCACCGCGTGGACGAGCGCGATGTGGGTGGACGCCATTGATGTCTGAAAATTGAATTCTTAACATCTCGAGCGAAACCCGTGTGATATTTGATTATATATAAAATGGTAATTTTGGTATGATAAATATTGGACGTTATATATCACAGATTTGTACTGCATGGTGTACATTTGGTATTGTTAAATTCTTGAAGGTCTCATGACCATATATGGTAATATTCACGATCAACGTATTGACAGCTGATTCACATATTTTAGTTCAATAAGGAGATACATTCCTTGGTACTAAAAATAGTATATGCTTCAGTTAAGGTTGAAAAACTCTGTTCAAGTTCTCTTAAATCAGCTGACTGACAATACAAGCATGAAACATATGTAAATGTTCAACTCAATAAATGGGCTCATTGTTTCATTGTGTTCATATTTCCATTCTTTAACATTTTCTTTCATATGTATTTGGTTGTTCGTGACAGTGCATAAATGTTTAATTCTTTCTTTTCAGAGGGGGGAATTCGGCATGTGTCTGTAAATTGGGTTAGTGTTGCTATTATGGAAAGTGGTTGGTGTTGTCTGTAAATTAAGCATTTTCAACTTGGCGTCATAAGGTATAGAAATTTCATTCCGAAGTGATCTGCAGGCGTAACTGGCGTTATCAGGCAAATTTTCTTAGAACAAATAAGTTTAAACTAATCTTATTTAGCTCTTTACAACGCCTTCGCTGAAAGCAGCTTCAATGTAAAGGATGTGGATTGGCTGTAGTAGTCACGTGACTCTCCACTCTGTACCGCGCGTACGGATTTATCGACAAGCGTATATGGCGAGCTGTATAACACACGGTGGTTTCCCACACTGTTGTGTTATTGGATGAGCTTCCGCTAATGGGTATGCAATATTTGCAAATGATACCTCTGATCATAAGATCTTCAAACTTTAATTGTAATACATTCAACGATATATTATCCTCTCTTTCAGGCGAAACATAGGCTGCTACTGTAGGAGATGAATGAACATGGAATAGCCATCGTTATTATCATCTGTCTATTAAGGTTGGTGGAAATATATAGCTTTGGTATAACGTATTAGATTCTGAGAGATACCCGGTGGAGGCACAAGTGGTTTGGATGCCACTTTAAACTGTAGGTCCAATCACGATTAGTCTTACTGTGCATAAAGTGGATTTAAAAAGAAACAAATCAATCAATCAATCGAGAGCTCTAGAATTATCATTATTGCATTTCATACTATACGAGGGTTGTTCAATAAGTTTTTCTTCCTGGCCTATAATTTTCTATTCTCGTATATGCAATACAGTTATTGCAAATCCTTTATAAAAGTGCTCTGCAAATGTGTAAGGACATCTCACATGTATTATAAAAAAATCCGAATAAAAGAAAAGTCTCACAACATGATGATTACGAGATTGACCTGCAAATTATTCTCCACCAGGTTAATGTTATGCCTTCATTTTAGCATCTTGCGGACAAAGTGTACGTACATTTAGAATTAACAAGCGATATAGAAATTTCTTTAAGGAAATAAGAAACCTGGATTATTGATCGAATTGATTATTTCACGTTGCTTTTCTGCCACTTTCTGCTAATTGCAACGATGATGATGAGTAAAGGTATGATGAAATTGATGAAGGGACACTCACAAAGAACGCCCATGACCAGGCCGAGATTCGAACCTGGGTCCCTTGGTGTCCTGTTGCTCTGTGTTAACCACTCCATCACAGAGGTTTGCTTAAGTGACTTAAATACGCGTTATATTTTAATTTAAAAGTGAATTTGAGTTGTTTTGAAATGGGTTGTGAAGTATCGTAATAATGTATTCATGCTATTTTTATATTCTTAAACTTTTAATAATAAACTACACATAACTGTTAATATAGTATCGCTACAAGACAGTAATTTTTCCTATGATTGTATGTGGACGTGGAAAGTGGTCCCTTACACTAAAGGAAGAATAAACGTTATAAAGTTGTGAAATATAATGTTAAACACATTTGAAGCGATAAGCAAGAACATGGGAAATGTTGATGAAAGAACATAATACGTATAACAAACTGCATGATACCAATAATGAGAAGAATTCAATCAAGAAAATTTCGTTTTGCAAGCCTTGTAACACGCATTATGTTTGTAGGGTTGTCATTGGGAAACTTGATGGTAAGTGACCTTTGGCAATGTCAAGACGAAGATGGAATGACAATATTAATATGGACCTGAAGGAAATTGGAAAATATTGTCAAGAGTTGGTTGATCTATCCCAGGAGAATGACGGGTGGGAAACATATGTTGCTGCGGGAATAACTCTTCGGGATTAGAGCTGACGCAGAGTTAGTTAGTTATCGGTATTTCAGTACACAAACAAACTATTTCTATATGTAATTTTGTAACTCTAGGTCCTGTAATATCGATTTTACTGTCAATTGTTTCGATCAAAATTGTAGATATTATCGGTCAAGATGTGAAATATTCCATCAGACAGAAATTTGGAAATTTCTTCACTTGACGAAGTTTCATGTATGAGGTATTCTAGTAAAGAATGTTAGGTTTCCAGAGACCGAAATATGGTCGATTAAAGGTAATATTAATAAATTAATATCCATTAATTTCTAAAAGTAGATAGGTTAATATTGAATTGGTTCATTGTACGGAGTTAGTTGATCATGCTTAGCTGTCAACACGTATGTCTCTCTCACAAAATTCATAGAACTTACAATTCTTATTCGTGCTTCTTATTTTTAGTTTCCATTTTGATCTGGGAGGACTAGAGGAAGACACTGACAATTTTTTCCCGGTTAATTTCTCACGGAAATATGACAAAAATCGTCCACCCTTCAAAGTCGTCAACGGCTCAAGTAAGTATTCAATTCAAATTAAGCAGATCAAATTAGAATTTTAAAAAAAAATCACCTTTTCTCGCTTATATCCATTTTTATATTATAAACATTGCTTGCGCTTGTTTAGTTTATCTACTAATATACGGATTTTGTCAATTATTTTTCTTCTTTTATTTCTTATTTCCTGACTATTATTTCCTTAGAATCTTTTTTATCAGCTTTCGTTCATCTCTTACTTGAATACGACTCCATCTTGACTATAGCTCTTGAGGTGCGTGCAGAAACTCCTCCCACGACGTCGTAACTCTCGACGCCACCGCTGCTGTCTGGTTGGTCTGCTGCGTATTCCCCGCTCTCCACTTCCCTTGCCAGCATGTAGACCGCCCGACGTAAGACTGGACGAGCGCAATAGAACCGACGAGCTGTATTTTTGCAAGTAATCACTGGCTAATCCTCTCTGCAACGACCTCGTCAGTAACTACTAGAATTTCAACCACATGACGTAATTGCAAGAGCGCGCGCTGATGTACCAACCTTTATGTTGAACTCTTAAAAATGTGATAGTCGAGATTGTTGGTTGTAAATGACAAGGATATGGATTGTAACAATTTCTAAGTTCGGTGTTAATGATTTTTTCAGTGTTTAAAGTTATTAACGTTTATAAAACTTAACACTCTGTCTGTGTTGCTTTTCCAAAATATAGGAAGATAAATATTGGAAATGTGTTTGAAGTGCTTTATTTTGAAACTGTTTTAGGAAAGTAATTTCCAGCTGTTTTCCTAGACGCATAAGATATACTGTAAATTAAGTTGTTATGAAAAAGCTTGAGATGTCCGATTAAGGAGAGAGACGAAAACTGTTATCAACCTTATGATCTTTACACACATGTCAGTAGGTGCGTGTCAAGTAACGAGGGAAGGAAATACAGGCTGCCTTAGCCACTGAGCGTAATTTTCCCCTTACTTTGTAAGAGCTTTCGACTACCCGAAAGACAAGTAGATGGCAACTATGAAAATGAATCCCCATCTTTCACCCCGCCTTCTCTCTGCGTCCGACCAATGAAATAGCTCAGTGTTTTCTGACCCGATCTTGTTCAGATATGCCGCACAATATGTATCAAAATAGCAGTGACGTGCGGTGACGTCGACACTTGGGGTAGCAATCAGTGGCGTGCTCAAGGGAGGGGGGGGGTTGGTGTGGCTCATACCACTCCCTTCTTTAGGGCCCAGTATTCCTAAAAATAGAACGTCAATAACAGGAAAAGATTGCAAAATGATGAATGAGTACTTAAAAAAGTACACGTAACCCCCACCCCCATTTGAAAATAAACAAGATTTGATTTTACTACTAAGCCAGAGATCCTGGGTTCGATTCTCGGCTTGGCCATGGGTATTCTTTGAGTGTGTCCCTTCATCAATTATGGTGTATCATCTTCGCGATTAGCCAAAAGCTGTGGAAAAGCGAAGTAAAATAAACCAAATCAAGCACTCGATCAATGATTTGACTTGCTTTTTGTTACTTAGCGTCGCTTTTTTCTTACATTTGGTTAATTGCGAACATGATACGATAAATTAATGAAGGGACAAACACAAAAGAACACCCATGCCCAGGTCGGAGTTCAAACCCGGAACTCCTGGCGTCCTAGCACGCTGTGATAACCACTCCCCCACGGTTGGTTGATTTGATGCTTTAAGTCCACTTTATGCACAGAAACAAAACAGGTAACAAAACACACTTTTTTGTAGTTTCTTCAATAATATTCATTTGACTTCTTGAGTTCTGAGACACATTTTTCATTCAAAATTATTTCATTATTCACTGCAGAGTACAACACAGGAACAAGAATGCACGCTCATAACGGGTTGGAATCCCGGCTTGGATTGTTCGAGATCCCTTCATTAATTTCATCACATCATCACTCATCCTCATTTTCACGATAACCAAATGTGGCAGAAAAGCGAAGTAAAATAAACCAAACCGACAACAATATGAATGTGCGTTCTCTTGCCCAAATAAATATATCTGTTGGAGGCCAAGAGATTAGTATGTTTAAAAAAAACGGTACTAAAACGAGAGCGAGAGAGAGCCTGAGCAAATATTTGTAATTTAATCATTATATATTCCATATTTGAAAAAGAAAAAAAGAAAGAAAGCATAACATTATTGTCTGCACATAACACGTTCCCATTTCATAAATAATAAAACTACATCCCATATTATACATACATATTGTACAACTTGTAAAAGGTTGTGTAAATACAGAGAACATAAGTACTGCAGAAAATTTTACCCTGAGTTCTTTAGAGGATTTACAAAACAATCTATGAGAAACCAATCCCCTATCTGTCCTGTAGGAGATAGACTGGAGGACCTGAAAGCACGGGCTTTCAACCATTGCAGCGGGGGCGAGGGGGCAAGAAAGGTAGAGGCAGAAATCTTCCCTTTCCCTTCGGGCGGCCGTTTCTACCTGATACTGCTAGGGCGGAAGAAGAGCGAGCTAGGCCAGTTTTGCCGCGGATCACACCGATAGACGAGAAGCGCGTGAAAAAGAAAGTGTTGCATATGAACTGTGGTTTTAACAAGACAATAAATATTGTGATTTGAAGATAATTAGAGATGTGAGATTGATTAATCTATCTCTGCTAGACTAGCTACTCCTCAGTGCACGTCACTGCAAAATAGGAACACGTGATTTAGACATTTTAGTAAACGCGAATGTGAAATTCGTTCACGTAAAAGCGTATTACATTGGAATGGTGCTTAATATGATTTTAAGGGTTCGTTTGACATGTTTTTTTCCCCAACAGTTTCGTGTCTAAACTTTTAATACTTATCAAAGTTTCTAAAAATTCATAGATGGTTATATTATGTACTGATCAAAACTCATACTTGATTTGAGTGAAAGATATCCCCCTCCTTCAAGAAAAAAAAACAATAGAGGCAATTTAAATATGTCATTTACTGTTATTATTCTAAAATAATTCAGGTAGTCCAACGTACACACTGAAACATCAAAACCTGTATTAGATATGATGCAAAGTTTCCTACCATGATTGTTACGGGAAGTGCACCGACACAAAATAACTAATTCTACCGGTTGGTCCATAAGCCAGTTGGCAATTTATTGTATCCTCTCATAATTGCTAGTGTCAACTGACTTATGGGCCACCCTGTATATCACTGCTTACAAAGAAATAAATTAATAGTAAAATATACTCCCAAACCCATAAACCCTCCCAAAAAAACATTTCCGCATCAAATTCAGCTTGTACTCGTTACCACACAAGCACATCAACGTTGTCTTCGTACCGGAGGCTTCGTCGGTTGCGTCCATCCAGAGATAGACCTCTCGTTGTTTGATTCATGAGTAACTGTGCAGCGTGGCATCGTAATCATGTTAGAAGAAACATTAAGTAGTCTTCATTCGTAGTAATTTTTAGCTCTCGTCATTAGCGGCTCTCCCACCGATCTGGTGCATGTTGGCCTTGAGGTTCAATGTGCAGGAGACACGCTCGCAACGTACGGAGCGTTCGCTGACCTAAGCAAGTGGAAGGGAGTTGCTCAAGAATGCTGTATCAGATATTCATAACTAACTGGACGAGTGCTACTGGTTACTCTTTCCTCAGAACTTGCATCCAATACAAAACTTCCCTCATAACTTGAATCCAATTCAGAACTTCCCTCACAACTTCCATGAAATTAAGAACTTTCTTCAGAACTTGCATCCAATAAACAACTTCCCTCAGAACTTGCATCCAATTCAGAACTTCCCTCAGAACGTGCATGAAATTAAGATCTTCCTTCAGAACTTGCATTTAATTAAGAACTTCCTTCAGAACTTGCACCCAATTCACACCTTTCGGAGTTGCACCTAGATCCTCTTTGTGCGTGATTTACCCTTGCCTGTAAAACACAA
The DNA here is from genome assembly GCF_977018435.1 of Lepisma saccharinum. Taxonomy (NCBI): domain Eukaryota; kingdom Metazoa; phylum Arthropoda; class Insecta; order Zygentoma; family Lepismatidae; genus Lepisma; species Lepisma saccharinum. Next base: position 26,873,135 of record NC_139243.1, on the reverse strand, counting down.
TGTGGTGCCTCATTGTTATGCTGACCACACGTAATGAATGATACCAATAGACTAAACCAATAGAAACTCCAAAATCTGATCTTCTGAACAGTATGTTTTATGGTACAAAAAACTATTATAAACGCAGTGATCTGGTAATAAACCCTAATAAACGCATTGATCTGGTAATAAACCCTAATAAACCCTAATAAGTGCCTTAAATAAAGTCAAAAAAATGTGTTATCAATATTAATTGTGATACTGTTTCACGCTACGCAACAGTAAAATACGAGGGTGGATCATTAAGTATCGCACAACAATTTTTCCTGCGATGTTACTGTGCCTGGGACGTTGAAATTTTACAGACGTATAGTTTGAAGTTCGCGCTATAGACGTTATTTGTTCGATCAGGTATAACTCTTGCGGCAGAAGCGTGAACTACGTAGCAAAGATGGCGCGCATGTTATTGTCGTCGACGAGTGAAGAGCAAAGAGCTGTAGTTCGTTTCTTGTGGGCGAAAGGACAAAACCCTAGTGAAATTCACAGGGAAATGTTGGGCGTGTATGGGGAAGACTGTTTGGACAGTAGCAACATCTCCAGGTGGTGCACATTCTTTCAAGGAGGCCGTGTGAACCTTGTTGACTCGTCACGTTCCGGGTGACCAATAACAGCTGCAACGGAACGGAATATTATAGCCATTGAGCAGGCAATTCTCAACGACCGGCGGATCCATCTGAGAACCTTGTCAGGGCGGTTCGATATTTCTTACATTACGGTATGCGATATCGTGCATGACAAACTGAATTTTCGTAAAGTTAGTGCCCGCTGGGTAACGAAGAACCTCACAGATTACCAAAATAGGTTTGGATAGATGGTTGTATTCCCAAAACCGGAGTTCTACGAACAGGGTATATTTTAAACTAGTGCCACGATGGGGAAAATGTGTTGAAAGACTTGGCTCCTATGTCGAAAAGTAGCTAGAAGATGTGGTTTCATTGTGTATAACATGTTGTCTTACCTATTAAACTTCTTTTTTTTTAAAAAAAATGTTGTGCGATACTTAATGATCCACCCTCGTATATACCGGTAGATCTGTCATACTAAAATTATTCTATAAATCATCACATTTACTCTCAACTGAAATTAAATTACGTCTTGCCCAATATCTCTTTCTGCTCATCTATCATTATTGTGACGTGATTTGTGTCTTTAAATTAACTAAATGAAATGCTGAAAACTCTACAAAAATATAGAACTCTTACTACCATTTTGCACTTAATTTGTATGGGTAGCACAACCCGCTACGATGCCAGGAGTCCCGGGTAAAAATCCCAGCCTGAGCATATGTGTTCCTTGTGAGTGTTCCTTTCCTAAAAGTATCATATTATCATTAATCATGATTTTCTAGATTAGCCAGAAAGTGGAAAAAAAGTAAAATAAATAAACCAAATGAATCAATGAATCAAGCACTTAATTTGAAAAGAATTGATATATATTGCCCTACTTTTATGAACTTAAATGGCATAATGTGAGACCTTTACGAAACTAATTAAAAAACATGTGATTACAGTACTTAAAATATTACAGACAGAAGCTGTAATATTTTTAAGCTCAAACTTCAACTACGCAGCTCGAAACTTTACAGAGTTTCATCTGGACTACCCTTCAAGATTAATATGTCTGTCTTCTTTCAAAGTTGCTACTTCATATTGTTGAAACTCGCTACTTAATACTGTCTTGTGTGCAAAATATTACAGTAACCGAAGTGCTTCTTGAAAAGAAAGGACAGAGCACGTGTGACCAGATTCAGCATGTTTGGGTTAAAAAAAAGTATTCGATTAGATTTGAATTAGAAACAATAAACTTTTAATTTGTAGATTGAATGCATGTACGAGGAGGTACCCAAAAAAAAACGAATTTTGTCCCCTTGTTTTATTTTGACCATACATGTACATGTTGTAAGTGCATTTAGGTAAGCATGTCTACTCTAGTCACCTTCAAAGTATTGCCCATGTGCTTTAATGCAATTGTCCCAACGTTTTACCCACTGTTGAATACAGTTTCGAAACTCCTCTGGCGCATTACTCTTCAAGGTTTTGTCAGTAATGTCTTTGACCTCATTGACGTCATGGAATCGCTTCCCTTTCGCATTCCTCTTCATCCACGGGAACAAAAAAAGTCACAGAGCGCTAAATCAGGTGAGTACGGGGGATGGGGCACAAGCACCATGTTGGTATTTGCCAAGAACTGTCGCACTGACATGGCCGTGTGGGCTGGGGCGTTGTGATGGTGCAGTAACCACATTCCACTTCTCCACAGTTCTGGACGATTCCGTCGCACACTTTCACGCCATCTTCTCAACACATTCAGGTAAAATTGCTGGTTCACTGTTTGTCCTTGGGGAACAAATTCCCTTTGGACAATCCCATTCACATGAAAGAAACAAATCAACATTGTTTTCACATTGGATCGAACTTGACGTGCTTTCTTGGGACGAGGTGAATTTGGAGTCTTCCACTGGCTAGATGCTTGTTTGGATTCAGGATCGTACCCATAGCACCAGGACTCATCCCCAGTCACAATTCGTTTGAGAAAATTTGGGTCCTGGTGCAGTTCAGCCTTCAAGTCGCGACAAACATTCACTCGATTCTTCCTCTGCTCCTCTGACAGCAAGCGAGGCACAAATTTAGCAGACACCCGTCGCATCTAAAAATCGTCAGTTAAAATGCGCTGGCAGGTACTCCAGGACAACTCCACTTCTTCAGAAATTTGCTCCATGGTCTTTCGACGATCTTCATTAATGGCATCTCGAACTTTTCCAATGTTTTCTTCATTTCTGCCTGTCGAAGGACGGCCAGGCCTTGGCAAGTCTTCAGTTGACATGTAGCCATCTTTGAACCGGGACAACTACTCGTAGACTTGTGTCTTTCCCAAAGCAGCTTCATTAAAAGCTTGGCGAAGCATAACAACGGTCTCAGCAGCCGTTTTTCCCAACAAGAAACAACATTTAACACAGATCCTTTGTTCCTTGTGGTCCGCCATCTCAACAATCACTCAAAAATCACCAGACTCTTGCTGCAACACCACAAACAATGCAACACTACGAACGAACCGCTCAGCATAGAATATTGCCAACTTGCAGATTGATGCAAGATATCCCATACTAATGACACCTAGCGACACAAGCCGTAACTACATCGGTAATCCGCGCAACATTATGATTCCGGTTTTTTTTTTTTGGTATCTCCTCGTATTTTGTATTGCTAGTTATTGAAATATTTGGTAGGGATGGTAATACTTATACTTATAATATTAGCATTGCATTTTTTCATTTCTAATTCTAAATAAAATAAGATCAATTTTTTTTATTATGGTGTCAACCTATCTCGTTAGTCAACCATGCAAATTCTATAGAATTCTTACCTACGTGAACTTAATTCGTGTGGGTAGCACAGTCTCTCCTAAAATTGTTCTAATATGTATTTTGGTCTCTCTTTAGTTATACCAGTGTTCGTGCAAATGGAAATATACACTCAGAGAGAACCTATAGTTGAGGAAACAGAGCAGGTAAGTACAACTTCATTCAAGCCAGTCCCTGCAAAGGGTAACAGATTATAGACCTTGTGGTGATTACGTATCTTCATAATTATAAAACGTAATTTCACCACAGAACAGGCCTCCATCCCACCCTTGTATGTGAATGAAGGTTGATGTATTCAAGTTCTCGCCCGCAGACGTCAAAGGAGCATAGTCTGCTCTCATCTGCTCTCTACTGGCAGTTTTTGAAAACTATTCCTCAGTTCTGTGCTGGCAAACGCTTATCAAATTGCCAGTTGCCGTTGTGTCTTGGAACACGTAAGTGGATTTCAATACAAGGTCGGGGTCTCGCGAACCCATGCTTCCTTGGCTTACATGGTGATAAATGTTTTTGTCTGCATGGAGTATAGAGTTTTCGTCGAGTGAACCCAGGTATCTGACAGCTACAAATTCTTTGTGAGTAAATGAGGTGCATTCTAATCGAAGGGAGTTTGTTTCTTTTCAACTTAGGTGCATACTCATTTTTTTGTAAAGATCTACGCAGTTGCAAATTGCATACATCCAACCTGCAGCCTCTTTCAAATTGTTCTGATGGGTTCGAAAATAACAGAACTACGCTAACGACCAGTGCGAATATGATATTTAGGTATATATGAGTGCTCTTAATTGATTGATTGATTGAGTTGGCGTTTTAAGTCCACTTTATACACATTAATGCTAATCGGGACTGGACCTACAGTTTAAAGTGGAATCCGAACCACTATATGCCTCCACCGGCAAGCGAACATGAGTGCTCTTAAAGTTTTGCTGATCAGTGTACATATGTATATCGTTTGTGTTTATGGAACTTTTTTATGATAATAATTTGCCTCCTCTTGTTTAACCAATAAAGTTGAGACTCGCCGATGGCGCAGTGGTAGGCCGTCGCCTTGTAATCAAGGGGTACCGGGTTCGATGCCCGATGGAGGCACATAGCACAGAGGTTCGGACCCCACTTAAAACTGTAGGTCCAGTCCCGATTAGCCTTTATGTGCATAAAGAGGACTTAAAACAACAATTCAATTCAATTTAACCTATAAAGTTGTATAAATTAGTCAGAATATTACTTTTGGGAAAGTAATAGATTATACATCTGTATGTGGATCTGTATAAGAAATATTACATATAAGCTATTTATGAGGGATATATATTTATATAATATCGTGTGATAATTGATATTAATCTTTGATAATACTTTTTTTCTATTTTTTGATCCACGTTGATTATTTTCAATAAACAAATTAAGTTAATCCCAAAATCATTGCTTAATTATATTATTTCAAAGTACATGAAAATATTGGTAGGTCCTTGGGAGTATTGCTGTAATAATCGCGGCGAGGAAAGGTATAAATAAGGATTACATTTTTGTTTTTCACCTTGAGGGCATACTAAAGAAAAGGGTGTACTCGAGAGTCTTGGGTTGAACATACAGAGCGGCTAGACGATCGCTCTGGTACCTCTAGCACTCTTATGTACGGACAAGAACGTCACTGTAGCCTCCTCGACGTCGCCTTACAGTCAAGGGTTACCTTGTTCGATTCCCGGTGGAGGCATATAGCGGTTCGGATCCCACTTTAAACTGTAGGTCCGTCCCAATTAGCCTTACTTAAAGTGGACGCAAAACACAAACTCAATCAATCAATCAAGAACGTCACTGCGAGACTACAAAGTTGGTCATGATATCCACAGCTATCTTCGCGGATTTCATTCTTTATGCGATTCTCAGGATAAAGTGGTGAGGGCTTATCATTCAATCTGTTTTGTTGCAGCTTCCTGGTATATATACACGTATATTGATTGATTTGGTGTTTTAAGTCAACTTTATGCACAGTAAGGCTAATCGGGACTGGACCTACAGTTTAAAGTGGAATCCGAACCACTATGTGCCTCCAACGGGAATCGAACCCGGACCCCTTGATCACAAGGCGACGGCGCTACCACTGCGTCATCGGGGACGCATATATATATATATATATATATATATATATATATATATATATATATATATATATTGAAACTGTTTTGCCTCCTTTTAATCAAGTAAACCACCTCGCAAGTTAAATCGCATTTTGAAATTGAATGTTATGGTGATCGCTACTTTACTAGTAGCCGAGCCAACACAAGGATAATCGTTACAAAACAATAGTAGCAGAGGCAAACGTGCCCTACATACTACAACCTAATAACGTTTCAATGAAGTTCTGTGCTGTGACTATGTTGTATTTAGTGTATTTCCGACTACCCTCCTTCGCAAGTGTCAGGCTCTTGCTTGTTGAATTGCTTGCGTCAACAATATTTGTGCACTTCTGAAATAGCCGATGCTTAATTCGTCTACCTTGGTCGACCTTTGTAATAGCAATGCTCAGTTCGTCTATTATCGTTGACTGTCGGAATAGCCGATGCTTGCCTTGCCTATATTCGTTAATTATCGTATAGACAATGCTTGATTCGTGTATCTTCGTTCACTTATGGAGTAGTCGATACTTTCTTCACTTGCCTTTATTCAACTTCGAAAACAACCATTTCTCTTGAACTATCTTCGGTTACGGAAATATGCTGAAAATGATGAACAGCACAACGGACAGAGAGGTAAATTGCTTACTAAATGCACGGTCATGAAATTAGGCGATGGCAGAAGTTCCCGCTGTTGCCACGTCGGAGCACAACCTCGTGTGTTCGGAGGTTTAAGAGAATGGAAGATCTTTTTGTAGAGTTGCTCCTTGGAATCCATGTGATACAAACTGACAGTATTTGCACGAAAGGTGAGGGATGACACAAACGTTCCCGGAGAGAGGTCGGTCTCCAACTAAGCAACGCAGCCCGGTTGACGTTGCCACAAACGTCACACACTCGAGTATCTATAATAATCATTTCTGGTTATACGCTTGTAAGTGCATTATATATTCGAATTGTATGAATAGTTTTCTGTTTTTACAATTATTTTCTATATTCATCTCAATCCATTCATTACAGGAAATAAGACTGGATGCGGTGTTCCAATTCGTTTGGACCGACCACAGACTCTCCACGAAGGCAGACAGCCTGTTGTTGATTTCCAAGGAGAATGTCGGTCAAATATGGCTGCCAGAAGTAAGCGTTATCCCTTCGAAAGACATGGAATTGACCGATGGAAGATGCAATCCTTATTCTCGGTTCTTGGTGTCCGATGAAAACGAAAATGTACACATTAACTACCGTCTGAGGTAATCTTTGAATTGCTCGGTTCATATTTTTAAAAACATGTTCTTCAAAGATGAATATTGGCTTTTGCACTATATACCGAGACAATTTAATCTTGCAACAAGTCATTTAGTCTTGAATTTGATGAAGTAAGATTTGTAACGGTATATATTTTGTCTATTTATTCTACAAAATATTTAACACAAAACGATCAGAGCATAAATGGTTAAAATTCAATAGCTTAATGCAATGAATTTATATTATCACCACAGAAAATAATCATGAATTTATTTCTATTTCAGCTGTTCTCTTAACTTAATCTGTGAGATGAGATTTGACAATTATCCCATGGACGTTCACAAGTGCACGTGGAATATTTTTATGCAGGGTAAGTATTTACATGGCTTTTATAATTGTTAGTATGATTTAGCAACTGGAATAAAATTCAGATTAAGCCGATCTTGACAAAAAGATGATAATTGACAGACGTATCACGTATGCAACCAGTGCTCAAAGTGTTGGAGGATGTGCATCATCAAATTAGCAAAATTTCCACAAAGCATCCCATTGTCACCATGTTAAACCATAGAAGCATCTCCTCAGCTAACACCATGGCTGGACCTCAAACATCCCTCCAGCTAACATTTTCCACTTAAAGGGCTGTATACGTACGTTCAACCATTATGTTAAACATTGTAAAGTTAGTACCAATAGCCAAGAAATTCAGTTAGTTTTATTTGTGTTAAATACAGGTAGACTTAATATGAAAATATCATTGCCGTACCTAACGCATTTAACATAAAATGTAATGTCAAGTAGTTACATTAAGATTAACAACATATTTTTTAAACCTATCGTCATTCAATTGATCTTTAGTCACAAACATTTTCAGTCTAAAATAGTCATACCGTACATGTAATATAACCTTTAGACCGCCAAGCGGGTTTTCGAAAGTAACCTCTCTCTGACCGCCGCCTTAGCGCGCGATATTTAAATTTTACACTTATTTCAGAAAAATGTTATATCTCGGAGACTTTTTGAGCAATCTACTTCGGGTATCTTTTGTTTTTTAGCCAGAACATCGGGGCATGCAACGGTACAGAAATCAAAACGCCAAAATCAATAGGAGGGGTTAAGTGGGCCGGGGCCCCCAACTTTCAATGAAACAAATCATAAAATGGGGAGTTTTTTCACATATTCGATAATGTAATGCACCCAGGAACATGAAATGACTTTCATTCGGTTGAGAAAGAACCATTCTTTGAAAATAAGGCTAAGTTTACCTCTTCTTCCTAAAATAGCGGGGAAAGAAGGAGCAAACTCCCCATTTTTAAGGTTTTTTTCATTGAAAGTTGGGGACCGCAGTCCACGTAAATCCTCTTATTGCCTTTGGCGTTTTGATTACTGCACGGTTGCATGCCCTGATGTTTTAGCTGAAACACAAAAGTTATCCGAAGTAGATTGGTCAAATAGTCTACGAGTTATAACATTTTTTGTCAAATAAGTGTACAAATTTAAAATTCGCGCCAGCTTCCATACGTAACTTTGGAGTGGGGGGTCCTGGGTGGGTGGGTTTACCTCCACATGACATTTCAAAGTTTTATCTGAACATCAATCAGCGTTTACAACCTCACATACAAGTATGAAGGTGCTAAAAGCACCAGTGACCCATCGGCCGACTACGCCTATATTTTCTATGGGTTATATGTGACCCATTGGCCGGATAAAGGCTAAAGGCCTCTCGTACAAATTGAACTATTGCAATATTTTAGCAACAATGGAAAGAAAGTGAGAAGACCTTCGTCAAATAAAACTTAAAGAAATTACACAATTCTAATTAAAAGAACTCAAACTCACGAATGAAACAACTGTCCATTTGCAGCTGAACAAGAAAAATATTGGAAAAAATGTGTTCTTTTCTGGATTAGTGTTGAACCAATAGATGAGGCCAGTGTTCAAATTATTATTTTTTAAAGGTGATTTCATTCATTAGATTGAGACGTGCAACGTCACATTATTTTGGGAGTAAATAAATGTATATTCGTGTTATTACCTTTATAAAAACTAGAAACAATACGATACTGTATAAAAATTCACAAGAAACATAATTCTCCATTAATGCTTTTTCGTTTATACAGAGGCAGTTGTTAATTAATTATAATAATTACAAAAAATACCATAATTACCACCCAATTGTACACTGTCACTGACATGAGTATATTCAATAATACGCACTCAAAGATGGCGCCTGATAGGCCCACTAAGTTAATTTTGCCTTCCATTTATGTTTTAAGAACATAAGTAATACAAAAATACTGTGAATAGCCTAGGGAGTAATGTAAATCATTTTCATTTTTTTTTTTCAAATTTCACAGTAGAAAAATCGAAAAAATAGAGATGGTGGGGCTGACAGCCTTCTTCCCCCTTCATCGGGTACGCTTTCACCCTTGGTAACCAATAGGAGAACAATACACCAAAGATGGTCCTGAAGGACTTCAATTTCGTATTAACACCAGGAGTGTTCTGTTGCTATTCATCACATTAATTACAGTGAAGAATCCTTAGTCATGTTGATTTTCCCATCAAAAGAACTTGTAGCACCATGTTACTTATTTAGCCAACAATCAAGATATATACAAGTATTTCTCGATGATAAGCTTGCCTTGTGAGATCTATTTAGAAATCAATTTCTAATTGGCTGATAACAATTAAGAACTTGCAGTATTGAAATCAGTGTTGGTGCCTCACCTTTTGTTGTGGTTTCGCCACTGGATAACTGAAAGAGTTGAGTGAACCACATCTTCAAATAAAAATATATTTTGCTATTAGCATTATTGTTAAAAAGAAACAGGTTTATTTAGGGCTGAGTCGATACCGATGTATCCTAGAAATTATGCAAAATTCACACTTTCTATTTATTTTCCACAAATTTTGCACGAAAAACTATATTTTGAGATTATTTGATATCTATTTTAATATTCTGACGTAATTCTTGAATATTCTAAAGCAATTTTTTTGGTAAATCGATACATGTACATACAGAACTCAGAACGTGTCAAATGACACTTATATGTTGACTCCAATAACACATTGACGTGCATAAACAGCAAATCATGCACTTTTTGGTGTATCAAAATACACGCAGAAATGCATAAAAGGGGACTTTTATCAGCTCGTGTTCCGTGTGATGCACTAGAAATGCATCAATTAGGAAGACCACACAAAATCATTTCGAAGGTAAGACAATTTCACTTGTAATGACACAGCTAAATGTGTGATTTTGTTATCTTTGGAACGATCTTGCCTGATGTTCCTAATTGATGCATTTTTAGTGCATCACACGAAACACGAGCTGATAAAAGTCCCCTTTTTTGCATTTCTATGTGTGTTTTGATGCACTAAAAAGTGCATCATTTGCAGTTTATGTGCTACTGGAGTCAATATTATGTTACACGTTTTGTGTTCTGAGAAGAATACTTTTACACCAATATTGGTCAATATTTTGAACAAATTTTAATTATTGTAATTTTCAAGTATCTGTATTGGTGGGAATCGGTATAAGTATCGTTATCGGTTCAAAGTGGTATCGGCTCAGCCCTAGTTTATATGTAAATTCATATCTTCATATGATGCTAAAATTAGTGTTATTTTGTGTTTATATAATCTTCAATATTCTTGCTTCTTCGCATTTTACTTTAGGTGTCGCAATGAAATACTTAAACCTCACGTGGTACGTGGAAGAAAACGACCTCACCAATGCAAGCAAGATAGAAAATAATCTGTCTGGCCTTCCGATGTTTCAGTTCAAATTTCAAAGAGAAGAAGAAATCATATCCGGTAAGTTCTCGGAACCTTTGTAACTTGTATTCCTTTTCAGTTTAAATTTTGTACTTAGAAAATAGGGGATAATGCAGTAACTTCAAGAATGACAATGTAGAACATTCACATTCGCACAATGTAGAACGAAGTCAACCTTAAAGGAGTTTATTGGTTAGGCAGGAATGATACTGAATGACATAAAGTAGTCCATAACTGGTGTCATCACTGTAATATGTGGTCATATCTGTCATAGTTTTGATTACAAATAGCGTGATGTACACAAACGTTCATGATAGCGATACTACCTATGTATGAAACTCTTCAACAGTTTGCAATATCCGTTATCGTTTTCTTGAAAGTTTTGCACTTTCATCGGTCTCAGCCGTGATTTAGATATACAACATGTATGCTCAATTTGTTGTTCTTTGTTTGTTGATTTAAATGTAAGACTGGCGACTATTTCGGTTAATACATTGACTCTGCTCTTCCGGACAAAACGGTCATTATTTGATTTTAAATTTCTAAAAATATATAAGGGAGGGTGGGGCAAGTGAGACAGGTTGGGCAAGTGCGTCCAGCCTAGACGAATTCTAGACCATGACATGAAATGACCCCGCGAGAAGCTAGTTGGTGTCATTGAAGCTGAAGAGGCTGTGTATGAAGCAGTTGTACGCTCTCTTGAAAATTGACAATTTTATGTATATTTTGGTATTATCTTTATATGAATAATGGTGTATACAGATGTCTACATTACATATCGTCAATACATTTTAACACTTGTAATATATTTACTGCATAATACCGGGTGAGCAAAAGGCAAGTGTGCACCTACACTATGCTTCATTACGCAAAGAAAAACTTCCCTTTCTTGATGGTTGTTGGTACATAAGGACATTAACAGTTTGTTAGTAAGACACTCATTGTTGTCAGTCACCCGTTGTTGTCAGTCACTCATTGTTGTCAATCACTCATTGTTGTCAATCACTCATTGTTGTTTCTTCAGTTGTTTCTTCGGAGCGTAATCTTGCAAGGCAATACCAGTGGCAATACTCAACACGCTTGTCGTGGTCCCTTTCTTCAAGATTCTGCACTACTGTTATTTTGTAGGGGTGTAAATGTAAGTGCTTTTTCAGTATGGTTCTTACGCTGCCGTACGACACACTCACTTGCTGTGACAATTTACGAATTGACTTCATTGGGTATTTCTCTATTCTAATCGAAATACCCTGTAATTTGTCCTCTGTTAGAACTCGTGACCTTCCTGATTTAGGCACATTCTTCACTTATCCCGTTCTGCGAAATTTATCGATCAACCGCCGCACATTATTACGATGTGGTGGATCTGTATCAGGAAATCTTTCCATAAACATATTTCGAACTCCTTCCGTATATTCACCTCCATGTCGAAAGACTTGTTCCACCAAAAACACACGAGCTTCGAGTAACAAAACCATTGCTCATGCAGTTCCACGCATTGCAAGATCACGCTCCGAAGAAACAACTAAAGAAACAACAATGAGTGATTGACAACAATGAGTGACTGACAACAATGAGTGACTGACAACAATGAGTGACTGACAACAATGAGTGTCTTACTAACCAACTGTTCATGTCCTTATGTACCACCAACCATCAAGAAAGGGAAATTTTTCTCTGCGTAATGAAGCGTAGTGTGCACAGTTACCTTTTGCTCACCCCGTATGAACCTCATACTGACATGCGGTGAATGTAGCGTTATTAGACTCGCATACAGGGATTGAGTAAATAAAACATGTGGAGTATGGTAAAAGCATCCACCTAGAATTCAAGACGGTCGCATTTCCTAGTTTCATTGATTCATTAATAGGTCATTATTCGTTGGTTTACTACCGTTAGGTTAATTTCAACGACAATGCCCCCATGTGTATTGAGCAGAATGCGTGTTAATTTTTTGCCTTCTGGGGAATCCTCACTCATTTCTTTTTCTAGTCAATGTTGCTGTCGGAAAGACTCCCGACATCCCCCTCCCCCTAAGCTTAATACAAGAGTTATCTGACAGTTCTCCATTAATCTGGACACATTATTTAAGTGACTTAGAACTCTTGTCTGGTGAAAGTTATATGAAAAGTTTCAGTTTTCAATTTCTGTGTCTGGCTGGTCTTATTTGCCCCACCCGATGGGGCAAGTGCTTCCATATGCGGACTTGATTTATTTCAATTTTTTAACAGAGGAGTTAATTATTTTTCTTGTATTTGAACTCGATAAGAAGTGCATAACTGTTCTACGTGTAGACTGGTAAAATATTGTTTCCTCTCAAATTAATTAAGTGCACAATATGACCTTTATTTTCTTAAGGGGTCTCACTTGTCCCCCTCTCCCCTTGTTGAGGGTGAGTCAAAAGTCAGGTTACATAGGAAGTTTTCCCTTTATCGTTAATTGTCCGTGAATGGTTGAATGTCCAGTTTTCTGGTGCATGGATCGGTCGCCGTGGTCCCGTTGAGTGGCCACCGTGGTCTCCAGACCTGCTACTTATGTTGTTTTTTCCTTTGGGGTCATTTAAAGGTGCTTGTCTACTCAGTTCAGATTGAGATCATCCAGCATCTGAAGGAACGCGTGAAGCAACGTGCAGACATGATCATGCCGGACCTTCTGCAAAAGGTTCTGGAGAACTGGAAACTTCACGTGCACAAATGCATTGATGTTCAAGGTGCACATATTGCAGATACACTAAAAATCCCTATGTAACCTGATTTTTTACTCGCCCTGTATATTACACACACGCGCACACATATACATGAACAGTGTATAGCGACTTGGGGATGCATGGGGTGCAGGTTGCCCAACACCGTTTTCCACTTTTGCCCCCGTACTATGATAAACATTATCTAACAAGGTAAAGTAAACTGTCCTTGCACCCCCCCCCCCCACACACACAGTTTTGGCACCTTACCCCGAAACGTTTGGAACCCAATCGTACATACATACCTAGGTACATACATGCACTGCGATATTAAGAGGAATTCCAGTTGGATAAATTTCCAATAAATAATTACTCTTGATACATCAGTGTATTATATAAATTACAAAGAGAGATTCGCCCCTATCCCCTCATTCAAATACTTTCGTGTGTGTGTGTGTGTGTGTGTAGCATGTCGTTGTATCCAATAAGCAATTTCGGATAATGGTTAACGTTTTTCTACATCTTAGATAGTGAAAAAACGTCTCTACATGTAGGACACATGCCTCCTCAATTATGTAGTGATAACATTTTCAACTGGTCTCCGGTTCGACACACCGTAGTAGAACATAGTGGTCTGAATTCCACTTCAAACTGTAGGTTCAGCTCCCATTAACCCATCAGTGCATAAATATTGACATAAAACAAGAATCAAACACATAGGATATACGATACAACATTCGCTAGTTTATTTATTTTCTTTAATTCAGCACTTGAATTAGAAATTCAAGAATTTAGAATTCAGCATTAGAAAAACCGCTAATTTTCTTTCTGTAAAGATTGTATTTGTTCATATTTATTACAATAATATGAACAATCACATAACACTACGTATATAATTACATAATATACGTATATTATATACAGGTTGAGCATAAAGTCTTTACTTGATTACAAACTTTTATTGCTAGAACTATGCTAGACACAGATATGCGGTTTGTTGGAATAATATAATATTTAGTTATCAGTACACTTCAGTACACTTCTACATGTGCTCCCTTTCTTGCCCTTAGAACGTCTAGGCGATTCACACAATTTCTCTCCATGTCTTTGCCAACATCTCTTCCGTCACCGTCTCTATAGCATCCCGTATTCGTGTCTGAAGAGTTTGCATATCAGGAACTGGTGAACTAATCACTGTGTCCTTAACGTAACCCCATAAAAAAAAGTCAAGAGGGGTTATGTCCGGCGAACGCGGTGGCCAATATATGGTACCGTCTCTACCGATCCATCTGTCTGGAAAGGTGTCATGGAAGAACTGGCGAACAGTTTACTCGCAGTGTGGCGGTACACCATCTTGTTGAAACACTACCCATGGTTGAAATTCCTGTAACTGAGGCTCAACGTAAAGTTTCAACATGTCCAGGCAAACTGTTCACGTAATGGTAGTATCCGGACATTATGTCTGTTTACTTTCCCGGATATGTGAAACGTCGCTTCATCTAAATTATGCTACCTGAAACACAAGAGAAGAAGAAATCAGACAAGAGAATAGGAATCAAACAAAACAAAGGAATGGAAACAAACTTGATGTATTGCACTACTTATTGTCATAGGTTGTATTTGCCTATCTACCGTGGAAGTTGAGATATAAATATTCATAATCAGGGAAAAACTTTATGCTCACCCTGTATATGCAGTATGAAAGTTGCAATTCCATAATGAAACTGAATCAAAAATAGTGTCATATTGTATTACGTATAAGGGTAACAAATAACAAAATTATTGTATTACTTCCTTTGGTATTGTTGTTAAATACGGTGATATCTTAGTAGCTAGATTTTGTATCGTGTTATCAAACCCTGACTATTTTTCGAACACGCATGATAAAACAATAAGAGCCTCGTAAACGGTCTCGTGTGGAGTTGTAAATACGTATCTACCGTGCGTCCATTTCGATCTGCAGCCGAGAGATCGGGAGAAGCGTGGCGGGCGGCACTGACGGAGATGCCGACATTTGCGGCCTGAAATGCCCGCTTATTTTTATGGACATATGCAGACATTTATATAAATATTGCAAAACGAGCACTAACCTGTGTTATAAGAGTATAGTTTTAATTTTAGTAGCTTAGTGACTGTATGTGCCGATGATTTTGACACGCCCACCTCTTGTGAAACACGGCGTAGAGGTTTGTTTGGAGAACGTTCTAACGCTGCACCAATATCATCGAGTTTTGCTTCGGTTAGAATCCGTCGTTTTTGCTTAGGTGTTTTAAAATTTAACGATACAGTTTCTCGCAATTTAAGGACAAGATGTTTAACCGTATCTCTGTGTGGAGTTGAAACGCATGGGAATTTCTGTACAAATTACCTACACACGTCTCGACACGAGTTTGTTTTCACGTAGGTACGTGTCATACATAAAAAAATCTTTGCTCTAACGTGAATCTTGCGGCTGGCATTCCAATCGTCTCACTGACAAGTCACACATACACACTACAATAACACAAACAAGTAACTGCAAGTAACCAAGAATAACACTCTTGCGCACATTACGAAATTAACACGCTCTTGGTTTACATTGCTCGCCACTATATTTACAACTCTGTCTTCATCTAGTCGCGAAGGAACAAAAACTCGAGCTAGGAGATTTCGGATTGCAAGGAAGCTCACGAACACTATTGACTTTTAACGGTTTCTTCTACAGCGTAATCTTGATACAGTGTTGCACATTCAAAACCTCCAAACGAACCCCATCGGCACAAAACTCTTTCAAGGATATAAACTTAAGCAGGACGTTACTGGTCAAAACTATGATTAAAATGTTTTATTATCTGTGGCTCTTAACATCGTTTCTAAAGCGTATTTATTTGTGTATATAAGAGCAGAACTTGGATGAATTACAGAAGAACTTTTGCGTGTTATAACACAGGTTAGTAATCGTTTTGCAATATTTATATAAATGTCTGCATATGTCTATAAAAATAAGCGGGCATTACAGGCCGCAAATGTCGGCATCTCCGTCAGCGCCGCCCGCCACGCTTCTCCCGATCTCTCGGCTGCAGATCGAAATGAACGCACGGTAGTTCTGGTATCTTAACAGCACATTGGCAATTTCATTGTCACGGGGGTGACATTCAGACAATTTACATTCATTTTTTTAATTATCTTCTAAGCACCTTTAAATATGTAACTCTATCGATCCATGAAGTTTCATTTTCCTTGATGAAAGTTATTTAATTTCAGAATATTCCTCACCCGTTTCAATTTTCAGCTATATAAAATACATATTTTTAATTATGACGGGTGTGACACTTCTGAGTCATTCCATGCGAAATCAACACAGCTTCCGACCTGACCATCTCCGATTTTCATGAAATTTGCGGAGTTAAAAATATGCATGGAACTTAGTAACTATGAAAATTTTTAGCTTCGTGGGTCTTGTAATTGTTAAATTATTCAAGGTCAAAGATAGCAGAAATTGCCCTTTTTGAGCCCGATTAGCTATACTAAATGTGCTGTACCTCCACCCCTATTTTGCCTAGGAAGATCAAATAAAGCTTATTGTACAGGGAATGAAACAAGCTTTCCAGTGATATATAACAAGCACACCTTTCGATAAGAATATAATTTTGTCACGTGACCTTGACTTTTGACCTTTAATATCTCAAAATATTTCATCACCAAAAATTGTGAAAAAAAATATATTTGGTCCCTCATTCCATACTATAAAACATATCAAAAACTCATTCTGGGACTGCAATGGGATCAGAAGATACAAAATAATATGTGTAACTATGTGACTGATAAAAGCCTCATTACATGAACTATGACGAGTCAAAAGTCCTTAACACCCCCTACAAAATGTAAAGGAGTTATCCTGGTCATGAAAGAAATAGGTTAGGCACAGGGAGATCCCTAGCTGCGTGTGTCAACCGCAGGTCCAGCACATTTTTGACCGCAATATTGAATTCAACGCAAAAATTTCAAAGGAAAGGGGGTGATGTGATATATGAAATCAGACTAGAACTTCACGAGAAATAAAGCAGCGAAGGTTTATCCAAAGTATCTTTAACCAGCAAAAAGTTATTACTGCATGCTTGTAACCATTTTCTCCTTTTCGAGGTGTTAAAAACAAAGTTTTAAGAATGCTCCTAACGTGTTAGGAACTCGTCGAGATCACGCTGACATCTTGGGAGAGAAAGAAGTATACGCACCATTGCATATGATTTTAATCAGCAACATTCACCAAATACTTGATTAGTGGAGAGAATATTGGGAAAAATATCTCAAACAATTACGTGACACTTCCTTTGGAATGAAAAATTCTTCAGTGACGAGGCTAATTTTTATGTTCACGGTAAAGTTAATAAAAATTATATGCAATACCTGTGATTTGATAATCTACAGTAGACAGATCCCAGCCGAATGGTTGTTGCTGGTAAGCTAATGATGTGGTATATTGTATGGAGAACGGGAATCGTTGGTCCATATTCAACAACGGAACCTTAAATGGTGAGGGCTTCTTGGATGTATTAAGTGAACAGGTTTTTCATCCTTGCTTACGGGACATGGCACTTTTTCCAAAGTTTTGAAACAGAACAGTGTGTGACCACATTATGTTAACATTTTGGCAATTTCTTCATGGTAAATTTTTAGGTAGATTGATGGGCAGACGGGGATGTTTTAAAAGGCCTGCACATTCCCCAGATCTAACATCTTAGGAGGACTTTTACCTTCAGAAACATTTGAAGAGAACGGTGCATGCACTGAAAGTCTCTGATATTGACCATCTGAGAGAAGGCATAGTTGCTGCTTGCGATGATGTTGCACCTGCTACATTGCCAAATTTTTACTATGTGAGTGTGAGAGACGTCAATGAGTGTGCTCAAAAGAATATTGACAACACTATGATGTGCATATATCGGAAGTGATAGATATGTGTATAACGTTTTGCTGCCTAAAAATAAGTTAGAAAAACCTTCACCATTTCATTTCTCGTGAAGTTCTAGCCTGATTTGATATATCACATCATCCCCTTTCCTTTGAAACTTTTGCGTTGAATTCAATATGGCGGTCAAAAATGTGCTGGACCTGCGCTTGACACACGCAGCTAGGGATCTCCCTGTGCCTAACCTATTTCTTTCATGACCAGGATAACTCCTTTACATTTTGTAGGGGGGTGTTAAAGAACTTTTGACTCGTCATAGTTCATGTAATGAGGCTTTTATCAGTCACATAGTTACACATATTATTTTGTATCTTCTGATCCCATTGCAGTCCCAGAATGAGTTTTTGATATGTTTTATAGTATGGAATGAGGGACCAAATATATTTTTTTCACGATTTTTGGTGATGACATGTTTTGAGATTAAGGTCAAAAGTCAAGGTCACGTGACAAAATTATATTCTTATCAAAAGGTGTGCTTGTTATATATCACTGGACAGCTTGTTTAATTCCCTGTACAATAAGCTTTATTTGATCTTTCTAGGCGAAATAGGGGCGGAGTTACAGTACATTTAGTATAACTAACCGGGCTCAAAAAGGGCAATTTCTGCTAACTTTGACCTTGAATAATTTAACAATTACAAGACGCACGAAACTAAAAATTTTCGTAGTTACTAAGTTCTATGCATTGTTTCAACTCCCCAAATTTCATGAAAATCGGAGATGGTCAGGTTAGAAATTGCACATATCTGTGTTGATTTGGCATGGAATGACTCTTCTGAGACTTGACTTTGGGGCTTTTCTTCAGTCTTTCAGAAAACTCTGTGTGAAACTTGTGGGTTTTCTGAAACAATTTAATTTTATTTTCACAAAGAAAATTTTACTCGACATTTATAAGTTTCTAGTTTCTAAATATATTACTAAACACTAATTTTCACAATCATTTTTTGCCTGTGACGGGTGTGACACCATGCACATTATTTACTTTGTAGTGTTATTGAACAATGAAGAGGCTGTAAAAATTATCATGAATAGATTCTTCAAGGTTTGTTCAGAAATTAAGTACGATATCTCAAAGTATAAGATGTAGGAACAATAAATGAGACAATTAGAAAGAAATTAGAATTAATTTAGTTTCTTATGGTGTATTACTATATTATAACGAAACTAAAGTAAGTGGAAACACCACACATGAAAACCTACTTCTACTGTAAAAATTAATAGTTTTAAAACAAAATATGTATGTTGGCAGCCTCGGTGCCGGAGTTGTTAGCAAATCGCGCTACAACGCCAGGGGTCGCGGGTTAGAATCCTGACCTATACATGGATGTTTGTGAGTGTCGATTCATCCATATCATCATGTCATCACTCAATCCCATCTTCGCAAATTAGCCAAAACTGGCACAAAGAGTGAAGTAAAATAAAGCAAATCAAGCAATCAATATATATGTTAATGAAAAGCCAAGAAACTAATGTTTGTATTAAAAATTACAAATTCTTCAGTTTTTCATCTAATTTTACAAATAGAAAGTAATACTTTGAAAAAAAAAATAACCTTGTTTGTCCACTTTCACAAAGAATGGCTCAGATTCAAAATTGTAAAACGTAATTATTAAAACAAAATTAAGTAATCATTTTTTTCGCATTAAACAACACATAAACTATTAGAGCGAGTCGGGAGTAAAACTTGATAACCCAAAAAGTATGAAACTGAGAAGACACAAGTGAAATTTCGTCCATTACATTGTTGCTTATGGGTTACCAGATGTTCCAGTGTGTTTCTGGCTCTCATCGGCTACTGAAGGAATTTCACTCACTAGTGTACAGTGGTGGAAAAAAGTTCTTCCTCATAAGACTTTAATGGCAGTAAATAATGCCGGAAAGGTAGGCAACAGACATTGCACGTTTAGGTGATCGGGTGATTCTGTCTGTCTCAAGAGCAACTCGTCTTTCATGCAATAGCCAACAGACACAGGAAATGTAGGAAAGTCACGTGACTTGTCAGGTGAAATGTTGTTCGTCAGAATATTGCCTGTTCTCAAGCCAAGTCGCAGAACCGAAAAGAGCTACACGTTACATGTCCGAAAATGATTCGCCTAAAAGCGTTGAACGAAAATCTAAAATAATTATTGCTTTAATTACATAGGTTACTATACTATATGTGCCGCGGTAGCTCGGTCGTTAGGGCGTTTGATTACCATGCGAGAGATCTGAGTTCGATCCCCAACTGGGGAGAATTGGAATTTTGTCCACCTGTTCAAGTGGCTCCGGCATCCACCCAGCGTCGTATAAAGTGGGTACCTGTAGGAAACTCGGGGTGGGGGTGGGGGTAAAGGCGGACAGGGGCGTGGTGCTCATCACATTATCCCCACCTTCGGCCGTAACAGGAAAGTGTAGGGTCCTAACTCCACACCCCTTACCGCCTTCATGGCTTGGTGCAAAGCACAAGGTAGCACTTTGCATTTTCATTTACTATACGTCAGATTTTGTCGGAACAAAACTTTCTAATCTCTACGTGGACTTTCTTCCAAGTTCCGTAGGGATGTTAATAGGCTCCAGTTCTTCTTATCACAATTCATCCATGTTATATTTCGTTATAAAAATCACGGCCGATATCCTGTGTGTGTGTGGGGGGGGGGTATAATTCAAACATGTGAGGTGATCCTTTCCCACTACTCCATTGTCCGATCCTTCGTATCCAAAATAACTCAATTTCCACAGACTGAAAATGTAGCACTTCCTATATCTTAGCATGCAAATATCTAGTAGCAAAGTAATGTGTAAGCACATAGTGGTTAGGATCCACTTAAAACTGTAGGTGCATTCCCGATTAGTCTTACTGTGCATAAAGTGGACTAAAGACACCAAATCAACCAACCAACACAATCCCGTTATTGTCCAGATTATCGAATCCAGACCCTTCGTCACGAATAACATAAGCAGGAAGACAATGTGAAATTACCGAACAAAAAACATAACCTAAAACCTACAACGGATAAATTGGATTAAGTCGACGATACAGCACGCGTTCTGAAATCAACAAGAATACGAAAGTTGAAGGACCTCGATACACACACACTTTTCCTCCCCTTCAATGGGAAGATATCCTTCTTGCAGAGAAGCCTTTACGTAGGCCTTCAAGGCCACGACGAGAAAGTGTTCTACATGCAATGACGGGACCACCACATACGTCTAAAAGAAATAGTTTAATACGAAAGCTGCGTTCCTCCTTATTTCGTACGACATCAATAACAGGAACACGTGGCCTCGTCTGTAACCCTAGTTTCGCAGAGCAGACGCCTGTTTGCCACCCTTTGGTTCAGTGACCTTAGCTCGTTGCGTGTGAGCTTATACAAGAATATATATTTCGTTAGCATCTGTAAGTATTGTTTCATCTGAAATTATATCAGTTAACTTTCGAATAGTTTCCTAATAGTTACGTTATTTATAAATTAGTTCTCGAGAGTGAACATTCTATCTATTTGCACGGGTGTTTTTTATACAGCCTGCATGTATTATTTTTCTTTTCCTGAAACAAGAAGAAATTCCAAGACACAAAAAAGAGCCGTTTAAGATTAGTTAACAAAAAGAAAGAAGAAAAAGAAAACGAAAATGTAAATGTTGAAATAAATTATTGTAGAGATCAAGTGAATAACATTTTGTCACGGAGCCTCCTCGATGGCGTAATGATAACGTCATCACCTTGTAATCAAGTTATCCCGGTTCGATACACGGTGGAGGCACATAGTGGTTCGTATCCCAAGTTAAACTGAAGGTCCAGTCCCGATTAGCTTATCTGTGCACAAAACAAAAACTAAAATAATAAATTTTCAGTGTAAGAAAATTTCATGTCCAACCACATACGAAACAAAAAATAATAATTTATTCCATGTTGGAGTTCACATCTGTAGCATCTAACCAACAAAGTTATGGATCGCAACATATTTTCTCAAATCCATTTTAATTATACATGTATGATAAAATAACAGAAGTAGAGGAAAGAGAAAGCCAAGCGAAACACGGATGCCTTCTCCAGAATTTCAAATCTCGTTACGGAAGGTTCTGGGTTGAAGTCCCGGCCAGGCATGACTTTCATCATAAATCGTCGTAATGGGTTACCTACAGGGGAAGAATAATGACAATAATCGCCAATACAAAGCCAATAACAAACAGAACAACAACACAATTAGGAAGATGTCAAGAAAGAAACAAGACTTGACAGTGTCTCCGTCTCTCGGTTTCTAGAATTGAAAATTGCTCTCCTGTTCTCGGTCTCGACTAGTTAAATATAGAAATCGAAAACGTATGTGAAGATACGTATATTTCATATATCCCTGTTTTGTAGGAGATTTCGTGAGAGATGAAATAAGTTCCCTTCGATCATGTTTATTTTTATTATTTTTGTTATGTAACATCACTTTTCTTCCTAGTCGCTGACGAGTGACCATTCCATGAAATTAATAACGAAATACTCAAAAACCTGTGACAAGGACGGTACTCAAACCTGGGAACTTTGGTGAAGAGATTGAATGTCGATCACTTAATGAGCTTGCCCACCGAGACTGCTTAATGATGTTTGTGTCAGGTAATTCGTAATAACTGTCAATATCCCACATTCATTATCATCTCTTTCATAATTTATCTTATTGATGTGATTAACTTGAAGTCGAAGAATTAGTTGAAAGGCAAAAATGAAATATTGAATGTCTCTTATGTTACTTCGTGCCGAATAATATGACGTGATATTATGATATGAATATATTAATAATATAATATGCCTAGTCATTCCATTGATTGATCCCAATTGCGCACACAAAATATGGTATAATGTCCAATCCTAACCGACCTCCGTGGCGGAGTGGTTAGCACAGCGCGCTACGACAGCATGGGCCCTTGGTTCGAATCTCGGCTTGACCATGGGTGTTCTTGGTGAGTGTCCCTTAATCGATGTCATTATATCATCACTCGTTACTTACCTTCATCGTCGCTATTTGCCAAAAGTGAAAGAATAGTGCCACTAAATAACAAACATCCAATCAAATCGAACATCTTCACCGAATTAATTCAATACCGTACCAAAATCCCACTTTATTACTGCATCTTGCTTCATTTTACAGCATCTCAATTGTTTTCCGATTCTAAAACAATTGGAATGTTGTTTTGTGCGGTTGATTGTGCATTGTTTCATTGTTTGGATTGTTTAATTAACGTGGCATTAATTAGTTAGACCAATCGTGACAGAGGAAATCGAGTGCACAAAGGAAGGGGAAAAGACAAGTTAGAGACCACGGCATTCCGTGAATACGACTGAAGTGACTGCAGAATATTATGGATAAAATTTGTTTCGTTTTTTCCTTTTATTTCTGTTTCAGTTATTTTACTGTGGTTTTTTTCTACCACTCGTGTTAATCGTGTCGGTGAGGAAGAATTATAAACTCTTGAAATAGACGATGGCACAAAAATCTATGCCTCTCCCACGGTTCGAACCTGTTACCACAAAATATTGTCTTATTTTTAAAATTTACGCCAAATATGGTTTCAGTCTCTTTCTCAAGGCGTTCCATTGCCTCTCCGATGGCGTAGTGGTAACGTCTTCGCCATTGTAATCAAAGGCTTCCGAATTCAATACCAGATAGAGTGACATTTGGTTCGGTTCCCACTTTAATCTGTAGGTCCAGTGCATGAACTGGACTTAAACAATTAGCGTATGGCAATGTGGTCTGTGATGAGAACCATCATTTCAATGAACCTTATTGACAATGACTCTAATGTTACAGGAAATAATATTTCCTTACGAGTAGCTCATGTTAAAGGAACCAGTTTCTGAAATTTTCTACTGGAGGCCTCGTAGCAGCCAGCTGTTTGTTGTGGCTTGGACATGAGTCATGTGACTCATGCTATAAATGCTCAATCCTTCCAGAGAATTCAGATCCACCAGACAAACTTAAGCCAATATTTTGTTATTTGGGTTGCATAAACATCAGGCTTTAAGCCGTTACGAAATTCTAGGCCCCGTGGCCAAGGTAATTCTTTCTCTGACTGTACAGCAACTGCAAACTGTGTAGAAACTGAATTCAATGTTAACTCAATTTTGATCGGAATGTGGGTTATCAAGTTTTACTCTCGAGCCGCCCACTTATTTACATTTATAAATAAATAATATATAAATTATAATTATAAATTGTAATCAGTCACCTTTTCTGTATATGTGAATAGGTCGTATAACAAGCCAGTTTGAATCAAGGTGATATCTTCGTATATCATACATTCAAATGTATAGTACGTCTGCGTTATTCATGGCCATCCACGCATGTGCGCATGAGCTATCTGGATGAATCCACTGGAAAAATTGGGGTGGCGGCTGCGAGTTTAATGCAGACGGGAAGCAGTTTCAGTGAAAATTCTTGATTGGTCCACTTTGAAAGCATTTGTTACGATATGTAACAAAGCACAAACACAAAAATGGGACTCATACTTAACAATCAAACCCGTACAAACAAAATACTGAACAGATCTGAAAACTTCATGGTTTTTTCTTAGCATATGTTACTCCTTACTTCTATCGGGTTTGGATTTTTGAGTTTCTGTTTTAAGTCTAATTTATGCACAGATGGGATAATAGGGATTGTACCTACAGTTTAAAGTGTTCTACGAATCACTATGTGTGTTTTTTTAAGCGGATATCGAATCCGAGTTCCCTCGTTTAGAAGGTGACAATGTTACCACGACGCCATAGGAAAAGGCCTCTGTATGTTTTGGATTATCCACTCGAGCTAGGTGCCAAGGGGAGAGCACTTTATTCTCAAAAGAAACTCCCCGATGGCGCAGTGGTAGCGTCGTCGCCTTGTAATGAAAGGGTCCGGGTTAGATACCCGGTGGAGGCACATAGTGTTTCGGAGCCAATTTTAAACTGTAGGTCCAGTCCCAATTAGCCTTAGTAGGGCGACAAACTGGCCAAAACTTGTCACCTCGTGGGAACGTCACCGCCACAAGCGGCAACACTATTTTTCTGAAAGACGTTATCATAGAGAGTGTAAAGAGTGATGTTGCCTACTTCGCAACCTGGGACGGTGGCCGCCATACTGGATTCAAAATGGCGGCAAGTCAAGTACACTTAGCTTACAATTTCTCAAGATTGAAACGTTACTATGCTAGACAGATTTGCGAAATTAGTGTCATTCGAAAGACAAAGCTTCAACGAAGTATAAGATTACCATCAAACTAAGTTTTCTTTCTATCCCTCGATTATAGAAAAAAAATACTTTCAAATGTATATATTTTTTTGGCTCTCAAATTATGTTTTGTCTCATAACATGGTAAATATCAGTCAGATCGAAAATATGGTTATGATAAAAAGTAAAGTAGTGTTTCTCATGATTATTTTGAAAGTTGTTTCACTATGTTATCTTTCTTAGTTCCGAAGTTATGACTCAAAATATATTTGTCGGCCTTGCATTATATATAACACCTGACATAAAGCGGATTTAAAACAGCAACTCAATCAATCAATCAAAAGTATATTCCCAAATCACTGCTGTCAACACTCTAAACTTGACTCAGAAGTGTTCTATTAGTTGAAAATGACTTTTTGCTCAGATAGGCTAATCGGGACTTGGATTAGCAGTTTCAAGTAAGATACGAACCGCTATGTAATAAGCTCACCATCCCTAGTGAGAAAAGGTTTAATGGAGTGTAACCTTGCATGCCAGACTCAATAATTCACCTATGAGTTCTGAAATTTCATACCATAACAGAAATGATTGACGGGTACACAAAATTTGTATTACAGAATCCATTCCCAAGATGCTGCGTCTTACGCTTTATCTCTACCGGGAACTCTCAACCCACCTCTTGATGATATATTTCCCGAGTGGACTTATGGTGGTGGTGTCCTGGTGCAGCTTCATCATTAAGCCAGAACTGGTTCCAGGAAGAATTACCTTCATGATTACAACTCTACTTACACTAGTTACCATGTTCAACTCTCTCAGGTACGTTAATCATAATTCTTACGACTGAAACATTCTGATTTGTACTTTTTTAGTTAAAACAATCTTGATAAATGCACCATAATAAAAAACGCAAGCACGGACTAACAGTGCCAGCCAGCCTAGCAGTTTCCACGGTTCATCGCATATCGCTGTGTTCCGCGAACATCTTTATTCCGCTGAATAAAAGTCTGTATAAAATCGGTTTATCAGTGTGAATTGACAACGATATTGTTTTTTTTTTAAACAAACAGATTCCAAGATCTTCAAAGCAAGACCAATATTGTATTTGTAAGACTACCCAATACTAAGAAAAAGTTGTTTTCCAAAATTGTTGATAACGGTTTCTTAACAAATTTTGAAAATCTGAAAATTACGATTTATATTTAAAACCTTTTTGCTCGCACCATACTAAAATTTCATCACGATCAGACAACCCGTTTTTTACTTATAGAATTTTGAAAAGAGCGACCGTTTGCAAATCAGTAGTATAATTGATGCTATAACCAGGACACTTATAGCGTAGAAAAGAAGAGCTCATATGATTAAACAGCCCGATTTGCCCACACTTAAAATTATGCCAAGATGCCTATAAGCCCCAATCGGCCATGTGTGTACATATTTAAATCTAAAGAATCTTGAATTCTAGTGTAGAAATGAAGAACCCCCCTCAGACAGATTTGCCCACACTTAAAATTATGTCAAGAGGGGGCATATAGCCCAATCGGCCATGTGTGTACATATTTAAATCTAAAGAATCTTGAATTCTAGTGTAGAAATGAAGAACCCCCCTCAGACAGATTTGCATATGTGTGTAAAAGCTGCCTCTGCCAGATTGTTGTCCATAAACTTGTCAAAAATATGCCCCTCTTGATATTGTTTTGACTATACTTAAAACTAGGGCAAAAATGCTTCTATTCTCATCCTCTAGAACTTACAGATCAATACAATAGGACAAGGGCAGGCAAGCAAATTGGTTTCATGTTTTTTCTAATCTTTGATCAGTTTCATGTCCCGGCCAGCAATAAATTATGCACGCCTGGGAGATTTTATATGCTTGCATGCATGAGATAAAATCTACACTGTGCCCTTTCAGGGAAAATTCCCCATACATGCCATCATGTCATTGACTCCAAGGGAAATTCTTAGTTGTCATATATGCCTGAATTGGATTCAGGTTTTGCCTTGTTCTGATAATATATACCCGAGTGAGACTTACAGAATATTCATTGCACAGTTCAAAGTCCAACTTTGAATTGTATTTAGCTGATATAGAGCTCATAACTCCTGGGTTCTGATGCTCAATAGAATATGGACATAGTCTCATGGCTTATTGCCTTGTAAACAAGAGCTCTGGGTTTGAGCACTGGTAAAATGTGAGGTCTCCTCTGATGGCAAAGTGTTAATATTGTTGCCTTGTAAACAAGAGCTCTGGGTTTGAGCCCTGGTAAAATGTGAGGTCTCCTCTGATGGCAAAGTGTTAATATTGTTGCCTTGTAAACAAGAGCTCTGCGTTTGAGTCCTGGTAAAATGTGAGGTCTCCTCTGATGGCAAAGTGTTAATATTGTTGCCTTGTAAACAAGAGCTCTGGGTTTGAGTCCTGATAAAATATGTAAGATTGAAATACATGTGGCAAAATAATATCTCCACACGTGAGATTTTGAGAATATTTACTGCTAGCTGATATACAGCTGAGGTTTGAAACCTGGTAAAGTGTGTTGTACAACAGCATAAAAGAGCAAAACTATTTTATATTGGGGATCACCAGAGCCTAGTTATTGCTGTTGTTTGGGTATAAAAGCACCAGCTCAGCCACTAACTGCTGTTATAATTGTTTTGGCATATTGTCCATAGTTCTGTTTTTTTTTTTGGAGCAAGAAATTTTATATAAACAAACAATAAAAATGCCAAATCAAAAATATTGCAATCAGTGGAATAAAAATATATCTAGTTGTAATTGGTCTAGACACCGGCATATTTGTGACCCTAAGAAATGCAGAAAGGCCACAAAAATGTGTCCAAGATGCCATCAAATATTAAGCAAGGCTTATTACAAATGGCTTAAGTGTATTTGTTATGAACAGTCATCAACATTGCCCCCACAACCATCTACATCTGGTCTGAAAATGAAGCATGAAGCACCTGTTAATGCTAGAGCAGCAAAGCAGCCACGCTATGCACCTATCCATAGCAGTTTTAATGGCCAACTTAGGGATCACCGGTTTGTATCAGAGCCAAAATGTGACATTAAGAATTTTTTGAACAGTATAAATTCTGATGTGCAGGCAATTCTAAATGCACAAAATGGCTCTTATAAGCTGTCCCTCAAATTGTTTACACAATATAAGAAGCCAAATGGCACAAAATTTACACAGCCCCACATAACAGAAACTGTACCGGTATATTCAAATGCAAATTCAGACAAAATAATAAGCAGTTTGATAGATCAATTGAATATTAAACACTCTGAATTTGCTGGAAAAGAGTCTGGATGGAGCCTATGCGGATCTCCACACAAGCTCTATGTTAATATTTCTGAATTCAGCCCATTACAAGGATCTGCATATTTGCCATTGCCTGCCAATATTAAAAACAAACAAGCCGTGGTTAATATAAAAAATAATGATGAGAAATCCTTTTTGTGGTGTATTTTAGCTGCTTTGTATCCAGTTTCAAGGCATCCTGAGCGAATAAGTTATTATAAACAACATGAAAATGATTTTGATGAAGCAATGGAGGGTTTAGAATATCCAATGTCTGTTCAGAATATTGATAAATTTGAAAAAAAGGCCAGGAATATCAATGGTAAACAATTATCTATTAATGTTTTTATTTGTTCTACTGGCCGTGGCAATTGCTTGATAGCACCTCTCAGAATCAGTACATTTGATGATGATTCTGCTGTTCCGATTGATCTGCTCTTAATTGAAGGGGATGATACACACCATTATACTATGATACAAAATCTTGAAGCTTTAGTCAGAACACAACTAGACAAATTTAATAGAACATTTAAGTTGTGCCGAAGATGTTTAACTGTATTTGATGGTCAAAAAATGGTAAATGGGGTTCGTGAAAAAATGCAGAAATTGCTAAAAACAAGTTAATTGAGCATCTGAAATACTGTGGCAACCATAAACCTGTTCATATGGTGATGCCTAATCCAAGTGAAAATGCCAAATTCAAAAAATTTGAAGCCTTGTTGGAACACCCAGCTTATATAGTCTGTGATTTTGAATCAAATCTCAAACCTCTTGCATTCTGTAGCCCAGATCCTGAGGAATCTTCAATTACACCATACCAGTTACATGAACCTTCTAGTTTTTATTATTTGATTGTACAGGATGGTGTTGTTAGTAAAGAATATTTATACATGGGAGCAGATGCCATCAAAGAATTTGCACATAGAATAGAAAATGAGTGCCATGACATAGCATCTAATGTCTTATTAAAATCAAAACCCATGTTGCCTTTAACAGAGGAACAGATTGAAGATTTCAACAATGCAGAAAAATGACCGGTATGTGATTCTGAATTTTCAGATGCAAATATCAAGATTCATCACCATTCCCATACAGATGGTAAATTCTTAATGGCCCTGTGTAATAGCTGTAATATTAAGATCCAGAGACCAAAATTTGTCCCCATATTTTGCCATGGTGCATCCAATTATGATTTTCATCATTTGATCAGGTACGAGGGGTTTGACAAGCAGAATTTAAATATTTTAGCTGAAAATAATGAGAAATATATTGCCATTAGCAAAATAATTAAAGTTAATGGTGTTCCTATTCACTTAAGATTTCTTGATTCATACAGAATTCTGTCTGCTAGCCTGGCTACACTGGCCACTCAATTATCTGATGATCAATTCAAAATCACATGTGCTTTGTTTCCAAATCAGGACCTGAAATTAATTAGGCGGAAGGGTGTATATCCATATGATTATGTTACAGATTTTTCTAAATTTGATGAGTGTTCTCTGCCACCACAACAAGAGTTTTACAGCAAAATCAGAGCATCTGGAATTACTGATGATGATTATCACCATGCCCAGTTGATGTGGAACAATTTAAAATGCCAGACATTTGGTGATTATCACAAGGCATATTTAAAACTTGATGTGACCCTCTTAGCTGATATACTTCAGCCATTTAGAAAATCTTCCATGGAAAATTATAAGCTGGATCCAATGTATTTTTACAGTGCTCCGGGCCTAGCATGGTCTGCAATGTTTTTAAACACTAAAATGCAATTGGATCTGATCCAGGATCAAGATATGTATCTGTTTATGGAACAATGTATAAGAGGAGGCATGGTGCAATGTTGTCAGAGATATGCCAGAGCAAATAACAAATATATTCCTGATTATGATCCAGCACTGCCATCAAATTATATACTGTATGTAGATGCCAACAGCCTCTATGGTTATGCTATGATGAAAAAACTGCCATATGCAGGGCTTGAGTGGATTGAAGATTTCAATATTGAAAATCTTAAGGATTTTGATGACAGTAACTATGGCCTGTTCTTAGAGGTTGATCTGACAATTCCTGATAATTTACACAACATATTTTCTGATCTGCCCCCAATTCCTGAGGTTGAGTGCTCACCTGGCTCTAAACAGAAGAAATTGATGATGACTCTAGAGCCAAAACAGGATTATGTCTTATATTACAAAAACCTCCAGTTCCTAATAAATCATGGTGTCCAAGTGACCAAAGTTGGAAAAGTTTTGAGGTTCAGGCACTCAAGATGGTTGAAACCATATATTGATACAAACACATAGCTTCGAACATCTGCAATGAGCCAATTTGATAAGACCTTGTTTAAATTGATGGTCAATTCTGTGTATGGCAAAACAATAGAAAATGTCAGAAAATATACTGATGTTAAATTAATTACTGACCCCAGCCGGAGCAAAAAATTGATAGCAAAGCCCAACTTCAATTATAGAAGAATTTATGATGAAAATATGGCACTTTTCAACATGAAAAAAACAAAGATTAAGTTTGATAAGCCTATTTATGTAGGGGCTGTGATATTGGAATTGGCCAAATTACACATGTTAAAATTGTTTTATAATGTGTTGAAGCCTTTTTATAAGGATCGTGTAAAACTGATGTACATGGACACACATAGTTTTGTTCTTGATATTCAAACAGAAGATGTTTATCAAGATATAACACAGCCTGAATTGTTTAAATATTTTGATACCACTGAACATTCAAAAATTAAACCCCACAACAAAAAGTGCCTGGCAAGTTAAAAGATGAGACACTTCGTGATGTTATTGTGGCATTTGCTGGGCTAAGGGCCAAGATGTACAGTTTTGAAACATGTAGTGGCGCTGTTGCCAAAAAGGCCAAGGGCATTGGCAGAGTGACTGTAGACAAAGAGCTTGAATTTGAAGATTACAAAAATTGCCTCAAATTATGTAGCACAATCAGAACTTCAGAATCCAGAATTCAGAGTGTGGATCACTTGTTGACTACAAATATTGTAAGAAAAGTGACTCTGGATCCACATGATGATAAGAGATGCATTTTATCATGTGGCATACATACTCTACCATGGGGTCATTGTGATTTGAAAAGTGGTAATCAATGCCCAATTACAGAGCATGATTTGAAATAAATAAACATGCCTATGAACTTATTTGGGTTCAAAAAACAGGCTATTATGGACCTGCCAACACCACAACCCTCTTCTGATATGATATCTAAACTAAGTGCTTTGTTAATTATTCATCTGAACAGCATACTTACAGATGTTGATGATGAAACAGGTAAAACATTGTACATATTTAACAATAATTTAAATCATTACCAATTACCTGTAGGTGGTCAATTGCAATTTATTACAACCCCTGAGGGTAATGTCAAGATTTCAATAGGGAGAAATATTTATAGAATTAAGCACTCAAACATGATTTCTGGCACTGTTTATACTGTTTCTGCTGGTGACTGCTTATATATTGAGGTCCCTGGATCCTATGACAAGCTTATACTTTTTTTTATAGAATTAAGAATCAGATATTCAGTAATAAATAACCACTAAAACAAAAAATGCCTAATGATATATTTGGCCATACAAGACATGAAGATCACAGTGATGAGATTCTGATGCTTGATGTCAGAGTCAAGAAATTAAGAAGTGATTTACAAGCTTTACAAACCACACTGAATGCCAGTCTTCAACTAGAAATTACAAATTTGCAATCACAATGCATGGACCCTCTTCTTAAAATTGATTCTGAACTCAAATTGCTGCTTCAAAAATATACTGACTTGGCCACATTGGATAATTTTCAAAGTTTAGAAGAAGCTGTAGCAGCTCTTCAAGCCAAATTTAAGACCCAGGCCACCAACTCTGAGCAATTGAAACAGCAATTGGAAGAGCAGATAAATAATGTCCAGACACAGCTCCAAACAATTGTCAAAAGCATAAAATCACAAGAAGATTTTGATCTAGTGATTTCCACTCTAAAGGAACAGATTCAATCACTCCAGATACCTAATCTGGACCCCTTGAACAATGTCATTGCCGAGGTTAAAGAAAAAATTGAGACACTTGAAAATTTTATGAACAACTTGCCATCTTCTGATGCTTTGAGTGCTATAACTCGGAGTGTTGCCAACATTAAGCTGCAACTTGAAACATATGAAGATTTTGGAAAAATTCAAAGTACCATAACCCATCTTGAGGGTACAATAGCAGCAGTGCAAAGTGATTAGACAAATATACAAGAATCTCTAGAATCCCGCCTGCCTGGTATTGTAGACACACTTGTCAGTGTCCAGCAACAGATCACAAAGCTTGAAAACCTCAACACTGAATCTGAGCTATCTCATTTTCATCACTTGATCGATGATATCCAAACAAAACTTGAAATTTTACAACAATCAACACCCACTCAGGCAGATATAGCCCTGCTCCAAAATGCTATGCAAAATGTGGCTGATGCTTCTGAATTAAATAATGTGAAATTGGCACTTGAATCTTTGCAAGATACTGTAACAAATCTGCCTACATCACAGGAACTTAAAAATATTAAGAGAGCAGTGAATCGCATATTGAAATCAGAAGATATCAAGAATATCCAGACAGAGATCAGACAACTTACTCAGACAGTGGCCACTCTACCAACTAATCAACATATTAATGAACTGCATGCCCTGTTTGAGGATATCAGAAGACAGGTCCATGATCTTACTGCTCAAAATTCAAAATTGGTAGTTATTGAAAATTTGCAACAAATTGTAGCTAATATCAAGCAACAGCTAGGGACCATGGAATCCAATCAAGCAAATGCTCTGTCTGTTTTTGCCACCCAGCTTCAAGAGATTGTGCAACAATACAAGAAACTTGTTGTGGACATAAAGATCAAGCCAGGCCATGATGATGTTGTTAGGACCATCAATGAGCACCTTGAATCTGTAACAAGCAGATTGCTTACAGCAGAAAAAGAAATAACCGGCATAATTGAGAATCCAAAACATACAGTAATTCTTGAATTGTACAGCATCCCCAACAAAGAATATGATTCACCATTTACACCAGGTGGCAAAATATATATGCTGTCCCCTGCACAATTTTATTACCAGTTTTTTGTTGGGGGCACACTTAGACCAATCAAGATCAAATATTGGCTACAACCACAGGCACACCACTACCCTACCTTATCAATAACAAATGCTAATAACAAAGCAAAGGTCACCAGTGTAGAGTTAGAGGATTTTACAGATCCCAATACATTAGAAACATCTTATGCTGAAGATGATGGCTCTCTGGAATTGCATATACAAATAGGAGACTTGATTGATTGATTTGTTGTTTTAAGTCCACTTTATGCACAGTAAGGCTAATCGGGAATGGACCTACAGTTTAAAGTGGGATCCGAACCACTTGTGCCTCCACCGGGTATCGAACCCGGGACCCCTTTATTACAAGGCAACAACGCTACCACGGCGCCATCGGGGAGGCCCACAAATAGGAGACAAATTATATTTAGAAAATCCTGTAGTATCAGCTGCTGAACACCCCATAGGTGCAATATTCCTGTTTACATATTATGTCTAGACAAATTATTGTTGATGAATTACACAGACAAGCCAGACATAATTATAAGAGACTGCCAGTAGTTACAAAAGGCATAGATGATTTTTGGCAGAGCGACTTGATTGAGATGGCAAGTGGACAGCTGAAAAACTTAGACAAAATGAACAAGGGCTACAAGTATCTACTCACTGTAATAGACACATTTTCAAAATTTGCCTGGGCTGTGCCACTCAAATCCAAGACTGGATAATGTGTTACAGAAGCCTTCAGGACAATCATCAATCAGAGTGGAAGATCACCGCGCTATTTGCAAACAGATAATGGCAAGGAATTTTATAATTCTGTGTTCCAACAATTTATTAAAAGCCAGTCAATACAACATTATTCGAGTTACAGTGATCTCAAGGCCTCAATTGTAGAGAGATTCAACAAAACCCTAAAAATCTTATGTATAAACAATTTACACTTCAAGGTAATTATAAATGGCTTAATATTCTTCCAGAACTTCTACATAAATATAACAACTCGTTCCATTCCACAATCAACATGAAACCCTCTGAAGTAACTTCATCTGATGAGCAAAAATTGATCAGGACTGTTTATTATCCTAGATACCAGCCAAAAACAAGAAAGGCCAAATACAAGGTGGGTGATCAAGTAAGAATCAGCAAATATAAGCACTTATTCAAAAGAGGCTTTACAAGAAACTGGAGCACTGAATTATTTACAGTGGTTGAAATTAAACCTGGGACCCTTAACACATATATAATAAAAGACCACCGAGGAGAAATTCTCAAAGGCAGGTTCTATGAAGAAGAACTCAACAAAACTAAACAGCCTGACACATATCTCATAGAAAAAATCATCCGCAGAAAAGGCAACAAATTATTTGTCAAACGGCTAGGACTTCCAGAACACAGCTGGATCGATGCAGACAAAGTGATAATATGAGCACCTGGGATGTTATAAAAAGGCTGCCAGAACCTGAACAGCAGATTAAGAGAAATGGCAAGTTGCTGCCTGATAATATTAGATGTCTTATTGTTGGGCCATCAGCTTGTGGTAAAACTACACTAATTATTGATAATTTTTTATTGGCACCCAACTGGTTAGACTGGAAAAACAGGCACTTGTATGTTTTCTCTAAGAGCTTGGAACAATTGAAATATCAGCAGCTGATGAAGCTATATGATGGACTGGATATTGCCACTTTTGAATCAGATGTTAAGCCACTTCATGAATGTCTCGATAATTCTGTTGTTGTGTTTGATGACATTATACTGGATAATCAAAACAAGGTTAGAAATTTCTTTACACAGGGCCGACACAAAAACATTGATTGCTTCTACCTGGCACAGACTTTTTCTAAAATACCGAAGCAGCTGATCCGAGACAACAGCAATTTTATATGTGTGTTTCATCAAGATCATACCAACCTCAAACACATACATGTTGAATATGTAGGTGGGGACTTGAGCTACAATGATTTTTCCAAGTTTTGCAGTAGGTGCTGGAAACAAAACAGTTATGGGTTTGTGACAACTGATATGACAAGAAAACCCAATAGTGGCAAATACAGAAATAAAATCAACAATTTTCTAGACATTGAAACATATATAAATAACCATGAAAAGGCCAATCATTGATGATCTTAAATTAAGAGATTATCTTGTAAAAAGATTTAAGGGATGGAAATCAGAGAACCGAGGAATTTATGAACAACACAAACAAACAGAACAGCCTATTATTGATGCTATTAGTGAGTTAGGTAAAAATATCAAAACTGTTACAGAGCAAAATCAAAATTTGATTACAGAGCTTGTACCTGTAGCTGCTAGGAACATATTAGATTATCCAATCACCCCACTTTCTAGTATTCATACACCTAGTCCTGTTGCTCCTCGAAGAATTGAAGCTACTCAGGATCCTATTGAATTGGGTCTTCTTGCTCAAAAATATTTAAGCACACCTAAAGACAACAAAGATGAGGTCCTTGGCTTATATGCTGACACAGAGCGTGATGGTAGCATCATACATAGAATTGTCAATTTCAGAGTAACATTTATGGGAGATGATCTAATTGTATATTCAGAATCTCATCTTGGAGAAAAAGGTGGTTTTGTTAAATATCCTGGCACACCTGGATTGTGGGAACTGATGACTAGGAAAAGGCCTGGCAGCTATACAGATCAAGATTATGAGCATTACAAAGAAATATTAATAAAATCAGATGCTCTATACCAGAACAATGATCCCACACAAAAAAGAGTCAAGTCTAGCAGTGGAGCAAAATATAACAACTTAATCAAGCCCATATGGTCACAAATTAAAACAGTCAGTGGAATCAAACAATACAACACCCTGCCTAAAGAATTTGTCTGGGTTGATGATGTCAGGAAACTTGTAGATAGGTTATTGGTGATAGCTGGGGAGGAAAATGCTGGCAACCACAATTTTTACAATGAAAAGGTTGGAATTATGGACATGATAAGCACAAAATTGTCTAATTTTATAGTGAATGACACTAAGGGGATTGGATATCTTATAAAAATTATTAATACTCTACCACCTAAATTTTGGAATATTTCTGAGGGCCGGGGACTGGTTAATGACATTATAAACAAGCTGCCATTTGAACTACACATTCCAGGCTATCAGTATTGTGGTCCAGGCACAAAATTGGACCATAGATTAAACAGAGGTGATCCTGGTGTTAATCCCCTAGATGCTGCTTGTAGAGACCATGACATAGCATACAACACACATTCTGATCTTGACAAGAGACATGTTGCAGACAAGAAATTAGAAGAGGCTGCAACTCAACAAAGAGTGTGGCATTGTTAATTTGGATAAGTACAAAAATCAGGGCACTCACTGGATTTTTTATCTTAAATATTTAAACAATGAGGCATTTGTGTTTGATTCATTTGGAGGTATTCCACCTGAAAATTTAATAAAATATCTAAAATCAACTAATCTTTATTACAATAATGCCCGTGTTCAAAACTTCAAAGATGTCAATTGTGGACATTTGTGTTTATCTGTTCTTAGATATATGTCTCAAATAAATAAACCATCAATTGAAAATTTTAAAAAGGCCCTGTGGTATTTAAAATATCATGGGGGTATTCCATCTCACCAGCCAAAATTCAATATTGAAACTCAAATTACATGATGATATAGTGTATCCCAAAACAATAGCTCTCAGAGCATTTTATGGCATGCACTTGATCCCTAATATTACACACCACAACAACACAATTGCAGTTGGTGATCAAAAAATTGTCATCACTCCAGGGCAATATAATCTGTCCACTCTAAATGCTCAATTACCCAGAGGTATAGTATTAACTCAAAATTCTGTCACTCACAGAGTAGAGATTGTATCTGCTACAGAAACAGTGGATCTGGGTACTATAGGAGAGCTGTTAGGCTTTGAGAACAACACAAAACTTGATCCAGCCATCAAACACACTGCTATTAATATACCTAAATTCTTAGCAATAGAGACTCTGAATATTCACTGTAATGTGGCTGAGGGTATGATCACCAAATCAAATGGCATAGGCACTCACAAACAAACTGGCATCATTGCAACATTTAAACCTAATTCTGAATTTATGGAGCCCATCATCTACACTCCATCCCCAACATTATATTTTCCTGTGTGCCATAATAGAATAGATAACATTGAATTGATGGTCACTAATGAAAAAGAAGAATTAGTTGATTTTGCTGGAGCCACAACAACTGCTATCCTAGAGATTAATATTTAAATAAAAATACATACAAAAAAATGGAAAATATTGAGAGTTATGAGCTACAATCATTCCCCCCAAACAGGAGGACATTTGCAAATTTAAGTCAAGCCAACACAGAGATTGAGGTTGATCTTGATGTAGGGGATGGCTTTATACACCCCCACAGAGCAGATCTATACATCAAATTTGATGTTGTAAAGCTCGATGGTACAGATTATCCGGCAAATTCAAATATAAGATTGGTAGACAATTTTGTGCCACATCTGTTCTCTGAAATTGAGATCAGAAAACATAGTGTTGTTATAAACAGAGTAGATTATCCCGGCATTACCTCCACAGTTTTGGCCACACTAAAATTATCCAAGACCGAGGCTTCTTACTACAAAATAGGTGGATTTGAGGCTGGTGATAAAATTATATCTAAGAGCCACACAGTGCTGTTCCCCATGCGCCTGTTGCCAGGATTCTTCTCAGATTACAAAGATATTATGTGGAAGGGTGGTTTAAGAATCACATTTAGAAGAGCTGCCAATGATAATAATGCTTTGATGAGGTACAGCACATTAAACTCTACAGGGGAAGCTCTGCCCAATACCCTACCTGATGAAGGCAAATGCATTATTCAGACTATGGAGCTAAGAATCCCGGTTGTTGAATATGAAGCCAGTTATGCTCTTAAATACAAAGCAGATATTCTAAAAAATCCATTAATTCCTTTACAATTTTATACATATCAATGTGTACAGAAGCCTGCCGCTTGTACTTATTATGAGTTTGATGCTACAAATTCATTCTCCAGTATACAATATGACATGCCGGATTTTGTGGTGGTACTGTTTCAGACTGGAAGACACAATAATCAGGAAAAAAAATTCAAGTAAATTTGATAACTGCAACATCAAGAACATATATCTTAAAAATGGCAGAAATGAGGTATTTCCTAGAGAAAATTATAATTTAGACATGTCCAAGGATGATTTCCTCAAATTATATGAAGCATTTACAGCATACAAAAGGGTCACTACTGGCAGTACCGACATGTATTACACACCAGATGAATTCAAAGCACAGAGACCCATGTTTGTCATCAACACTTCAAAAAGAAAACAAGTTGTGGTTAATGACAGGACAAACATTAAAATTATCTGTGAATTCCATGAGGCATTACCTGATGACACCATATGTAGTGTTATTCTCATAGGTGAAAAATCATATGTTTATGATGTAAGAAATGAGAGAGTCACAGAGCAATTCTAGAAGATTTCTGCATATTACCGGACCGGAAGTAAATATAAATGGGTGTGGGTGGGTGAGAGTGGCTTTTTGCCTTAATTTTAAGTGTAGCCAAAACAAAATCAAGAGGGGCATATTTTTGACAAGTTTATGGACAACAATCTGGCAGATGTAGCTTTTACACACATGGCAAATCTGTCTGAGGGGGGTTCTTCTTTTCTACACTAGAATTCAAAATTCTTTAGATTTAAATATGTACACACATGGCCGATTGGGCTATATGCCCCCTCTTGACATAGTTTTAAGTGTGGGCAAATCTGTCTTTGAGGGTCCTTCTTTTCTACACTAGGATTCAAGATTCTTTAGATTTAAATATGTACACACATGGCCGATTGGGGCTTATAGGCATCTTGGCATAGTTTTAAGTGTGGGCAAATCGGGCTGTTTAATCATATGAGCTCTTCTTTTCTACGCTATAAGTGTCCTGGTTAAAGCATCAATTATACTACTCAAATCTAAAAAAACCGGCCCTTTTTTGTTCTCACGACGATAAAAATGAAAGGCCTGCTCGAAAAACAAATTGGTTAGCATAGATTAACGCAGAATTGAAAAAGCTAAATTTTGATGTAATTTGTATTTTTGTAGGTCTACCCGTTAATTTTTAATTGGAGTCCAAACTCGAGTAACTTTAATTTTTAATCCGATAGTAGTGATATTGATGCAAGGGAGAGATGCATAAAATAGTACAGTAAAACCTTGTTAATCCGAACTAATGGGGGGATAAGTTGACCGGTTTGTGGAATGTCGGTAGAAAGTGAATTAAAACTCAGTTTACAGAAAACAAAACACTTTTATTATGGTGTATTTAAAGGGCATAGGCCTAAATACACTATACAGTACAGTACAAAGTCTGCGGGAAACAGAATTTCATCAGTGGTTGAGTGCTTTTTTTTGGGAAGTTCTCGTGTTAACTTCTAGCCACATTTAAAACCTTGCATTCTGCTTTTCCTTTGCCTTTTGCTTGTCCGGATTATCGGGGCCCGGATTAACGAGGTTTTACTGTATTTGAAATGACTTAGCAGTAGCCCTATTAGATTATTATGATACAATTAACTTTTGCCTCTACTACCACTGACAACAAATAAAGTGGTCTTCTTAGATTCTGTTTTTCATTTGGCCACTATTATTCACCTACGGTTCAAGTTTCCCTAGTGTGGAATAAATTACCATATTTGAAAATGTACTACATTTGTTGCTATGAATGAGTTAATATTTGGACTTTAGATGTGTAAGGATGATGGAAAAGTAATCTTTTCAGATTTCTTTTTTAATGTTCAACCAGGGAGAAGCTTCGACCTTCCCTAGGGGTGAAGCCAGTGGAGTTGTGGATCATAGCATGCATGTCCTTTGTTGTCGCTGCATTGTTGGAGTATGCTATTGTTCTTCTGCGTGGAAGATGGAGAAGGGGTGGAAAGAACAATGAAAAGGATGTGACGCGAAATATCATCACTATTCAGGGGTCATCCGTATCTGAGGTAAGTTAGCCATGTCAATATACTATAATCCCTAGAACTAACTAAGTAACTCTCTAGCCTTCTTGAACCCGAAGGTTCATGGCTGCAGGAACACAGGCCTTCCATCTGTCCCTATCCTGAGCAAGATCTATATACTCTTTTCCATCCCTACCAATTTCATTTAGGTCCATCTCAACATTATCCCTCCATCTTCGTCTTGGTCTTCCTGCTGGTCTCTTACCATCAGGTTTCCCAACAAGTATCCTGTAAACTCTTCTTTCCTCTCCCATTCGTGCCACATGGCCTGCCCACCTAAGCATATAAATTAGGTGCTTCTAAATTATGTAACCTTCTCCACTCACTTGTTTCCTCATCCCTTTTAGGTCCAAATATTTTTCTAAGTATCATATTTTCAAATGCTATCAATTTATGTTCCTCTTTCAATGTAAGGAACCAAGTTTCACATCCATATAATATTACAGGCAAAATTATTGTTTTGTATATTTTAACTTTTATTTTCTTAGATATTAAACGAGAAGACAAAAGTTTATGAAGAGAAAAGAAACATGCATTTCCTGAATTCAGCCTAATTAATTATATAATCCCTATCCTGAACTTTTTTTCAGATTCACTTGGAGCGTGGAAATGTCACACTTTCCTTGTTAAGACACACCAAAACTTGTTTTTTTATTGTTATAAGAAAAGTTTGTGATACTATTTTACAACAATTTAATAAATTTATATGATAAAGATACACCTGCTCAGTGCCCCTGGAAAGTTTTTCGTTTGAAGGGGTACAAAAGTTCAATCCTCGCGCGCACACGCACAAATGCCAGCTGAAGGAAGACGTAAAAACCGGCTCGCCTCCTTGGGTAACATACTCTCGGTACATATTTACACACTATAGCTATTTTCAGTTCTTACGGCGGGCGCTCTAGAAGCTGGCAGGGGAAGTGGGGAGCGGCGATTATGCAACAGACCAACCAGACAACAGCAGTGGCACCGAGAGACACGACGCGGCCGGAAAAAGTACTACGTGAAACTCGTTCTACTGGCCGCTACGTTTCTTACCGTGCTGGATTGGTCGCTTCCCGCTCCCCACTACCCCTGCCAGCTTCTAGAGCGCCAGCCGTAAGAACTGAAAAGAGCTATAATTATAAATAATGATAAGCCTCCATAGCCTCAGCTGCGAGAGGTGAAAACACAACTTTTAAAATAACTTTAAAGAACTCGCACAGTCAAATGCATTTTCTATCGTCATGGTTGGACCCGACACATATTTGGATATGAAAGTAAGGATTCTTACCAGTCTCAGTGGTAGACATGGCTCTCCTTGGAACTCTCCAGATCCTCCCCAATACCTGCTTCACCAACGACTCCCGATTGACTCCCCTCACTCTTTATTCTCCTCTCTTTCCACATAACAATCCCCAGTTCTTCAGGTGTCATC
Source organism: Lepisma saccharinum (assembly GCF_977018435.1). Lineage (NCBI taxonomy): Eukaryota > Metazoa > Arthropoda > Insecta > Zygentoma > Lepismatidae > Lepisma > Lepisma saccharinum. The sequence goes on along the minus strand of NC_139243.1, from coordinate 26,830,970 downwards.
CTTCCTACTCGCACACTTCCTGCTTCTCCTCCTCAGTAAATCCAACTCGGCAATAACTGACATAAGCATTCAATTAATATTTCCTAGCTGGCTGATTGTTAACTGTCTGGGAGAAATGACATCTTTTATATTACTAATTTCCTCTTCCTGATTTTCAATGATTATCCTTCCTTTCCCTTTATGCACAATTATCATATCTTTACGCTATGCAATATCTGTAAATATGTGTACATTAAATTCACAATCGTGTCTGTAATGAAAGTACTAGTTCAAGAAGAGCTGCGAATTTTGTTTAAATTAGGCTTTACCAAGGCAGGTTCAAAGTTTTCCTAATAGTTGGCACCACCAGTTTGTCAATATATCCAGTCATGGGACAGAGACAGGATAGCAGATACGCCTGGATTTTACACATGAATTCTCGGGTGGCAAAATATAAAAATGCTATGGGAACACTTGTGTCTCATAATAAACTCTATTTGTGTTCCATGAAAATATGTAGAATAATGATGTAAGATAAATTGGGTATTGAATTTCAGTTTAAAGCATAAGACAGCGTGAGATATGTGTTTCAAATGAATTTAAAATATTTTCATGTATCAAAACGTTTTACAGGAATGCATTAGGTAACTCAAATAAAAATACTAAAACACTATTTTATTAATAACTTCATAAATATTATTTCTGGTCAGTCTTTTACGTAATGGCAATTTTAATTTTTTTCACTGTTTACTAAGCATTAATTAACTTGTTCTCGCTCAGTGACTTGTCAACGTACAGCAAAATTCCTGGACAAACAAACCTGAACGTTTAGAGTGTTTTCTTATTTTGGCTTAGGCACCCACTTAGAAGGCCTTTTCCGAAATTCATCCCCTAAAAGTAGGGAAGAAGGGAAGGTAGTGTTAAACCTTTTTACATGCATTTACAGCTCAAACCTCTGTACCCAAAATCACGAATATACCAGGTGGTTATAATTAAAGTGACGGTGTTCAGAGTGGTACAGCACGGGCTGTAATGAGAGTAGCAGTCTGAAACTTAGCAGATATGCTAATGAAGCAATGCGCTTGCGAATTATGCAACAAAAAAAATAGTTCCAATTCTCGCCACCAGGGTGAAAAATAGCGCTGTAAGCAGTCAAAACGTGGAATTTTCCGTAACTCTGACGTCAAAGCCGGTGACATTGCCTAACCATTGTGTGAGCTCCCTGGTTGTTGTTGGTGACGCTGTTGCTTTTTCCTTTAGTAATGTTCATGTAATTCGAATAGTGAAATTGTAGCGATATTTTATTACAAAGAGTATTGTTTTTTGTGATTTATAGTGTTTTTCCTGTAACTATACCAAGTTTTGACTGCTTACAGCGCCATTTTTACCCTGGTGGCGAGAATTGGAACTATTTTTTGTTGCATAATTCGCAAGCGCATTGCTTCATTAGCATATCTGCGAAGTTTCAGACTGCTACTCTCATTACAGCCTGTGCTGTACCACTCTGAACACCGTCACTTTAATTATAACCACCTGGTACTTATATTAGAATCTAAAATACTACACAGATGATCCTAGGTATATTGTATGTCGCTTTACTTGTGTTTTACGGATAGCTATCTATTTAAATGGACTAATGACCACAGCTATTCATTTCATGAACATACAGGGTGTTTCAACTGATTTGCTCTGATTTCAATCTTCATTAAAACAATTACTACAACGGATACAAACCTATACGAGGCACCGTTGGAAAGGGGAAGGTTCAAGGTTTTACAAATAGTTGGCGCCACCAGTTTGTCAATATTTCCCGCACTGCGCTGAACTGTAGTCGATGTCGAAGACAGGGAAACGGAAACTCCTGGACTTTCCGCATGAATTCTCGGATGATTGTGTGATGGAAAATTTACGGATAAGTGAGGAAGCTTATTTTCATCTCACCGGAAAAACGAATAAACAGAACATTCGATTTTGGGCTACCGAGAATCCACTTGAGTTTCAAATGTCTTGTCTGGTGTACGTACAATTTCGAATCAATATTCTGAAATGTGAACTATGGCATGTTGTGGCTTCCCACAAGTCTAGAGTTTACTAGTTGGAATACTCGAAAGCATTTTGAGAGAAACGTTGAAACATATTTTCGACATGTGTATTCGCCTTCGTCGTGTCACCAAAAAGCATGGTCGTCATATTGAATTATACTAAAATAAACTTTTTACCTTTCTCTATCGAACGGTACCTTGTATAAATTTGTATCTGTTGCAGTACTTTTTAAATAGATCAAAATCATGTCAAATCAGCTGAAACACCCTGTATTAATATTTTACTAAACTAATGCTTTCTGATGATTGCTTCTGGCATGGTCACGTTAAGATGGCTTGTTTTAGAGCGAGAAAATCTAGCAGTCTGGTAATATTAGCATCTCAGGCTAGTTGTGGAAATTGGAGGACTTGTATGATGATCTTAAATTCTCGCCACTTTTTTCCAAAAAGACTTATTGAGCTAGAAAGGGACAATACCTTATATTCTAGACTTCTGTCTACTTAAAACTAGAGAGTGGCTTATCTGTTTCAGGATAATTTTCTTATTCGTGTCGTGCAGTGGTTCCTTAAGTGTACACAAGCACGGGCTGTAATGAGAGTAGCAGTCTGAAACTTTGTAGATATGCTAATGAAGCAATGCGCTCGCGAATTATGCAAAAAAGAAAAGTTCCAATTCTCGCCACCAGGATAAAAATTGGCGCTGTAAGCAGTCAAAAGGTGGAATTTTCCGTAACTCTGACGTCAAAGTCGGTGACATTGCCTAACCATTGTGTGAGCTCCCTGGTTGTGGTTGGTGACGCTTGTTGCTTTTTCCTTTAGTAATGTTCATGTAATTCGAATAGTGAAGTTGTAGCGATATTTTATTACAAAGAGTATTGTTTTCTGCGATTTATAGTATTTTTCCTGTAACTATACCAAGTTTTGACTCCTTACAGCGCCATTTTTACCCTGGTGGCGAGAATTGGAACTAATTATTTTTTTGCATAATTCACGAGCGCATTGCTTCATTAGCATATCTACGAAGTTTCAGACTGCTACTCTCATTACAGCCCGTACTGTAACACTCTGAACACCGTCACTTTAATTATAAGTAGTGCTAATTAGTTGTTTCAAAGTAATACTTGGTACGAGCTCTTTTTTAGCCTCTTTTTTTATCAATTGAATATCACTTTTTGACATATATTGACAATTTTTGTCGACGTTTTAGCGTTTAGCGATGTTTTTGTAAATTTCCCATTTTTTCCCTTTTTTTCCCACTCATACTTGGTACGAATGCCACGATCTTACGTGATATAACGTAACCTATCCTCTTTTTTGTGCTAAACTACACGAGAGCCTCTACGTGCTAGTAGTGTAATCAGCCCGGTTCAAAGCCACCAAGTGGGGTTCAAAAAAACCTCAAAAACTCACTTTCTCTCCACGTTCCGCGCCTCATTTATTGCGCTGACGATGTTTCGCAGCGAAGAAAACAGCACCAAAACATCAAAAACTCACTTCGACCAATTGGGGTTCACCAAAATCTCAAAAAAAAAAAAACTCATTTTTATTAATTGAGGTTCGCCAAAAAACCTCAAAAACCTCACTTTCTCTCCACGTTCCGTGCCTGACGAAGGTTGGTATGGTACGTTCTGGAACCATCCTTTTGATCTATTTTTTTTTATTATTTTACGATGTTTTACGGATTAATCTAACCTACAATGAGAGAAAAGTGGACAGAAAAAAAAAGAGCTCTGGCATCACTTTTTTTAAGCTCCTCCTGCTCTTATGCTCTTTTGACCTACACTTTTCAAATGACTTACGACATTTTCCTATAAGTCTGCTGTCTCCTCTTACTGTAAAAGGTCCCTCAGTGTAATCTACTACGACCTTGTGTGCTCTCAGCGTAATCTGCTACGATGTTTTTTTGTGTGTGTGTGTGCGCGATAATCAAAATTATTTTTGTTAAGACCCTCAAAAAAAAAAAAGAATAAAAAAATAATATCCCGCCACAGAGAGAGTGGGGGGGTGCGCGTGGTGCCCAACACCAGTTCTAAAATGATCATGGCTATCGAAGCCATTTGCCTCTGTATAGAGTTTCACGAGTTATTATTTTTTTTATTTGCGCATCGAACTAACTTACATTGTATTTTATATAACCTTGTTGATTTTTTTTTAGTATGTGGCAATTATTTTTTTTTTTACGAATTATTTTTTAAAACTGTTCCGTGACCCTCTCGTTCTTCACGTCGTACGCGAAGGACTTCTCTGCGACCAGGATGACACTGCATAGAGTATCCTCGGGCAACGGACTGTTGAACTCGCAGACGACCTTGATGTTGGTGCGATCGTTGACCACCACCTGCTTCCTCTTCGTCGTGTTGATGACGGTCATGGGTCTGTGGGTTTTGAATTCGCTGGGCGTGTAGTACATGTCCACGCTTCCCTCGGTCACGCGCTTGTAAGCAGAAAACGCTTCGTAAAGTTTGAGATAATCGTTTTTGGTCATGTCGAGGTTGTAATTTTCGCGCGGGAACACTTCGTTCCTGCCGTTCTTCAGATAAACGTTCTTGATCTTGCAGTCGTCGAATTTGCTGGAATCTTTTTCCTGATTGTTATCGCGCCCGGTCTGAAAGAGTACAATGACGAAATCTGGCATGTCGAACTGTATGTTGTTGAACTGCGTTGTCACGTCGAATTCCATGTGACTTCCGGACGCCAATTTCTGCACGCACTGGTAACCGTGAAAGTGAATCGGCACCTGCGGACTCTTCAATATCTCGGCTTTATACTTGAGGGCGTAGTTCGTTTCGTATTCCACGATCGGCATTCTCAATTCCATGCTCCGGATGACGCACTTGGCCGCTTCGGGTAATGTGTTGGCTATCGGCGTGCCGTCGGCGTTCAAGTTGGTGTATCGCATCAGTGCGTCGTTGTCGTTGGCCGCTCTTCGAAAGGTGACTCTCAGTCCTCCCTTCCACATGATCTCCTTGTAGTCGGAGAAGAATCCCTGCAGCAGACGCATGGGAAAGAGCACCGTGTGACTTGTCGTCGATATTTTCGTCCCGGCTTCGAATCCTCCCGCCTGATAGTACGCCGCGTCCGTTTTGGATAATTTCAACGTTCCCACTGCCGTCGACGTGATGCCTGGATAATCTATTCTGTCGATGACGGTACCGTGTTTCCTCACCTCCACCTGCGAGAACAGGTGAGGCACGAAGTTGTCCACGAGTATCAAATTTGCTGCTGCGGGAAACGCTTCTCCGTTTTCTTTCTTCACGACGTCGAATTGAAGGTAAAGGTCCGCTCTGTGAGGATTTCCGAATATAGGTTCTATTCATATTTTACTCACGTATAGGTGTACATCATGAATCCGCAAATAGATTTGTCCTAAGTCTTATCGTTTCCAAGATAACCCCACTTCCGGTCGCCATTTTGGATTTCCGAGCATAGGTTCTATTCATACTCTTTCTCACGTATAGGTGTACATGATGAATCCCCAAACAGATTTTTCCTAAGTCTTACCGTTTCCAAGATAACCCCACTTCCGGTCGCCATTTTCAATTTCCGAACATAGGTTATATTCATACTTTTTCTCACGTATAGGTGTACATGATGAATCCGCAAACAAATTTTTCCCAAGTCTTACCGTTTCCAAGATAACCCCACTTCCGGTCGCCATTTTGGATTTCCGAACATAGATTCTATTCATACTTTTTCTCACGTATAGGTGTACATGATGAATCAGCAAACATATTTTTCCCAAGTCATGAATTGGAGGGTTCTATGACCCTGTTTGTCAAAAAATTCGAGATATTTGCAATTTAAGATTTTTTAATGCTGGACTTGGAAAATTTTCGATTGATGAAAAAATTGGTTCCATGACAACCTACGCCAATTTTGTTATGAGAGGATAGAGGACACCGAGACGATGCTAACGCAAGAAATCCCAGCTCACTATGATTATTTTTTCGAAAGTTTAGAGTGATCAAAAACATTTTTGGCAATTGGCCCACCCTTGACCTCCAAGAACCTCCGAGAACTTGGTACACGTACTCTGCATCACCAAAACTCGACAAGAGGGTCAACGGGAAGGATATTCGTGCTATCTCTTACTGTTTTCGAGACATTTTGCAATTTAACGCTGGACTTGGAAAATTTTCGACAGATGGGGGTCAAGTTTGGTTCCATGACGACCTATGTTCATTTTGGTATGGGTGGACAGAGGATACCGAGACTCGACCAACGCACTAAACCCGACCTCTCTACAACTATTCGTTCAAAAGTTACGAGTGATCAAAGTTTTGGGAGGTGGGCTAACTTCTTACCCCTTGGCCCCAGGACCACCAAAACTTGGTACACGTATTCTCCACCTCCAAAATCGACAGGGGGGGTAGCTTCGCTACCGGGATGGGGGTGTTTTTCGATATTTTTTTCGATAACTCTTACCATTTTCGAGATATTTGCAATTTAAGATTTTTTTTAACGCTGTGGACTTAGAAAATTTTCGATTGATGAAAAAAAAAAAAATGGTTCCATGACGACCTGGTATGGGAGGAGAGACGACACCGAGACTCGATGAACTAAGTGGTGCTTTGTTTGTGTGTACAATGCTTTTTGCACTTGGTTATCATCACCTAACATGTTATTAATTGTTTTTTTTTAAATTAATTACAACTGAAAACTAATAATTAATATTATCTAAAGTTACTAATTAATATTATACAAGTAATTGATATAATTTTTTTTGTTCTTGTTGCTAGTGTTGGGTAATTATAGTTGTTGCAAAAATATAAGCTCTCGCGTATGACAGTTTCTGAGTTTTGTTGAGTATATATAGACGAATCGAAATTTTACGTGTTATGTTAAATTGTATGTTAGGGTACATGGTAGGAGAAATTATTGTATATTAGAGCGCTCTTTTAATGATTTGCCTATAACTGCATACAGGCAGCCGTAAATTTAGCATAAAATATCCTGATCCTGTTTCTTCTAGCATGTGCGACGTTTGTTGTGGTGGGATCATTGGGCGAAATGTGATTCTCCCAGTATGTCATCTGACTTACTAGCATATGCGATACGAAGAACAGGTGTGTATGTGGCTTACTAGGATTAGGCTCATGGTAATGAGGTCCTAGTAGCTGAAACGTTGTCGGGGTATTTTGCATTTTTTTTATTACGTGCTAAACTACACGAGAGCCTCTACGTGCTCCAGAGTAGAAGGGTAATTGGAGCGTTTCTAAACAGAAAAGTATGAGCCGTTCGATTTACTATGGCGAGGCTCACGATCTTACGTGATACAACTTAACCTAACAATTAATAAATGAGGCTCACAATCTTACGTGACACAACTTAACCTAACAATTAATGGACTTGGAAAAAAAACCATGGCGAGCGTAACATGGCGATGACGTGGAGCCTACAATACAAGTTATTACATAACATTGTGATGACTCATATTAAGCACCTCTTAATTGTATTACTTATAAGGGTATACTATTGCACAACGTTTTTGCAACAAGTTATTACGTAACATTGTGATGATTCATATCTAATGCTCTTTGTTGTATTAACTATAAGGGTGTAATAGAATCAGCAGTTAAATAAAGTATAAATCAAGAAAAAGTAAGCCATGGTTCGCATAACCTAATAGAAATAGACTTAGGTGGTTAAAGAACACCATGTTTAGAAGATTACTTGAAAAATAAAATTAACGAAATTGAAATAAAAGTATCAGAGGTGCAAATGAATTGAGAAAGGGGTGGCAACCTAAAGTAAACTTCATAAAAAAAATGGCTGACTATTTTAAATAGATGGAAGAACTACTTTAATGACGTTTTAAATGTTCATGTAGGAGATAAATCAGAAATAAATTAAGTACGTTTACCGGAACGTTGAAACGTTTATACAGAAAGGTTGAAACGTATTGTCACGAATAGTCGAACGTGTTGTGAATGGCAAATAAAAATAAAAAATCTCAAATTCAAAATCGGTTAAACAAGACAGAACAAGATAAAAGTTGAATCTTCGGGCTCGCGTTTTTTTTTTTAACCGACCTACTCCTGGAAGTGCTATATAAAATTTTCAAGAATTGTATTGGACGAAGATGATGATATCCATTTCAGTGATCGATATTGCTGAAATTTATCCGGTGTTCTCTAGATGATCGATATTGCTGAAATTTATCCGGTGTTCTCTAGATGATCATGAAAAAAACTATATTTATAAAATTACAGGGAGAAAAAAGTGATAATCTAGAAGTCGCGAATGTAATAACAGGAGAGATGGAAGCGATTCTGGACGAAAACGACAAGGAGAAGAAGAAACGTAAGGAGACTAATCGACGCGAGCAAGACAAAAAGATGATCTGATGTAATAATACTACAGCATTTTAAGTGCCATGCATTCCTTCTTCGTTCGTAATAAAATCAACAAGTTATTCGAATTACGGAACTTGTACTTTTGACCTCCCTAGCGAAGCATGTTAAAAAAAAAAAAAAAAATCATCGGAAGTTTTCATTTCGCAAGCCACGATGAACTTAGGAGGCACAGGCTTGTATGCATTCCGTCTTTCGTTCGGAGGGACAACGTAACCAACCATTCAATGATGGGGCCTCCCCATGACGCAGTGGTAGCGTTGTCGCCTTGTAATCAAAGGGTTCCAGGTTTGATACCTGGTGAAGGCACATCGTGGTTCGGATCCCACTTTAAACTGTAGGTCCAGTCTCGATTAGTCATACTGTGCATAAAGTGGACTTAAAACACCAACTCATCAACAACAACAACATTCAATGATGATAATGTTTATGAATTTGTTCGGATTGAGAAAAGTAAAAATTATCATGGAAGAGCCACCTTCTTTTGAATATCCCCTTTCCCCTGTTCATATTTTCCGTCCTTGATTTCTATTATGTTTCCCGCTCGTCAGAGTCAAGCGTTCTTTTTTATCACAGCTCTTCGTTTTCATTTTTCTTTCAACGTACAAATTCATGTTATCATGCCATGGAAATTCTTCTCCTTTTTGCATTGCATAATTGAAGATTTGAAATAACACAGAATGATGAAAATGCTATTGGCAAACTTACGAAGAGAATAAATTTGTAAGAATTCCCTTGTCAATATGAATGCCTTATTACTAATTTTGTTTTTGTTTAATATGTGAAACCATATTACATTGAATATTAATTAATTAATTCTCTACCCTTCTTGAACCCGAAAGTTCGATTTGTCCTTATCCTGAGCAAGATCTATATATATATATATTTAATTTTTTTAGTTCCTTAGATATGAAACGAGGAGACAAAAGTTTTATGAAGAGAAAAGTAACATGAATTAAGCCTTCTTTTCATTTCCTCTTTAATATCATTTTCATTGTTAGTATTACTCCTAAGTATTTGGATTTGGAAAATTGGTTCAAACAAGTTGTTATCACTTGGTTTCGGCCTGTAAGCACATATCTTTAGATTTCTCATTGCTATCTTCTAAAACCTATCTCTTAAGCTGCTTTTTGAAAAAAAAAATATTTTTAGTATTATTCTTAATTGTATTTACATCATTCCCCAGTAAGTCTACATCATCTGCATATGCTAACAGTACTTCGTTCGTTTCTTTTACCTTCTTAAAAGCATATTCTAAGGCAAAATTAAAAAAAGCATCTTCTTTTTTTTATCCATCATGAATTGTACAATTTTTGTCAGACATATTAACGAGTTTCTTCTCGACTAATTTATCTCTTTGGCATCTTTAATTTCAATCAAGTTAGATTTTGCTGTGCGTACTTAATTTATTTCTGATTTATCTCCTACATGAACATTTAAAACGTCATTAAAGTAGTTCTTCCATCTATTTAAAATAGTCAGCCATTTTTTTTATGAAGTTTACTTTAGGTTGCCACCCCTTTCTCAATTCATTTGCACCTCTGATACTTTTATTTCAATTTCGTTAATTTTATTTTTCAAGTAATCTTCTAAACATGGTGTTCTTTAACCACCTAAGTCTATTTCTATTAGGTTATGCGAACCATGGCTTACTTTTTCTTGATTTATACTTTATTTAACTGCTGATTCTATTACACCCTTATAGTTAATACAACAAAGAGCATTAGATATGAATCATCACAATGTTACGTAATAACTTGTTGCAAAAACGTTGTGCAATAGTATACCCTTATAAGTAATACAATTAAGAGGTGCTTAATATGAGTCATCACAATGTTATGTAATAACTTGTATTGTAGGCTCCACGTCATCGCCATGTTACGCTCGCCATGTTTTTTTTTTCCAAGTCCAAGTCCAACTCAGAAACTGTCATACGCGAGAGCTTATATTTTTGCAACAACTATAATTACCCAACACTAGCAACAAGAACAAAAAAAATTATATCAATTACTTGTATAATATTAATTAGTAACTTTAGATAATATTAATTATTAGTTTTCAGTTGTAATTAATTTTAAAAAAAACAATTAATAACATGTTAGGTGATGATAACCAAGTGCAAAAAGCATTGTACACACAAACAAAGCACCACTTAGTTCATCGAGTCTCGGTGTCGTCTCTCCTCCCATACCAGGTCGTCATGGAACCATTTTTTTTTTTCATCAATCGAAAATTTTCTAAGTCCACAGCGTTAAAAAAAATCTTAAATTGCAAATATCTCGAAAATGGTAAGAGTTATCGAAAAAATATATCGAAAAACACCCCCATCCCGGTAGCGAAGCTACCCCCCTTGTCGATTTTGGAGGTGGAGAATACGTGTACCAAGTTTTGGTGGTCCTGGGGCCAAGGGGTAAGAAGTTAGCCCACCTCCCAAAACTTTGATCACTCGTAACTTTTGAACGAATAGTCGTAGAGAGGTCGGGTTTAGTGCGTTGGTCGAGTCTCGGTATCCTCTGTCCACCCATACCAAAATGAACATAGGTCGTCATGGAACCAAACTTGACCCCCATCTGTCGAAAATTTTCCAAGTCCAGCGTTAAATTGCAAAATGTCTCGAAAACAGTAAGAGATAGCACGAATATCCTTCCCGTTGACCCTCTTGTCGAGTTTTGGTGATGCAGAGTACGTGTACCAAGTTCTCGGAGGTTCTTGGAGGTCAAGGGTGGGCCAATTGCCAAAAATGTTTTTGATCACTCTAAACTTTCGAAAAAATAATCATAGAGAGCTGGGATTTCTTGCATTAGCATCGTCTCGGTGTCCTCTATCCTCTCATAACAAAATTGGCGTAGGTTGTCATGGAACCAATTTTTTCATCAATTGAAAATTTTCCAAGTCCTGTGTTAAAAAATCTTAAATTTGCAAATATCTCGAAAATGGTAAGAGTTATCGAAAAAATATATCGAAAAACACCCCCATCCCGGTAGCGAAGCTACCCACCTGTCGATTTTGGAGGTGTAGAATACGTGTACCAAGTTTTGGTGGTCCTGGGGTCAAGGGGTAAGAAGTTAGCCCACCCGCCAAAACTTTGATCACTCGTAACTTCCGAACGAATTGTCGTGGAGAGGTCGGGTTTAGTGCGTTGGTCGAGTCTCGGTGTCCTCTGTCCTCCCATACCAAAATTGGCATAGGTCGTCATGGAACCAATTTTTCATCAATCGAAAATTTTCCATTGCAAATATCTCGAATTTTTTGACAAACAGGGTCATAGAACCCTCCAATTCATGACTTGGGAAAAATATGTTTGCTGATTCATCATGTACACCTATACGTGAGAAAAAGTATGAATAGAATCTATGTTCGGAAATCCAAAATGGCGACCGGAAGTGGGGTTATCTTGGAAACGGTAAGACTTGGGAAAAATTTGTTTGCGGATTCATCATGTACACCTATACGTGAGAAAAAGTATGAATATAACCTATGTTCGGAAATTGAAAATGGCGACCGGAAGTGGGGTTATCTTGGAAACGGTAAGACTTAGGAAAAATCTGTTTGGGGATTCATCATGTACACCTATACGTGAGAAAGAGTATGAATAGAACCTATGCTCGGAAATCCAAAATGGCGACCGGAAGTGGGGTTATCTTGGAAACGATAAGACTTAGGACAAATCTATTTGCGGATTCATCATGTACACCTATACGTGAGTAAAATATGAATAGAACCTATATTCGGAAATCCTCACAGAGCGGACCTTTACCTTCAATTCGACGTCGTGAAGAAAGAAAACGGAGAAGCGTTTCCCGCAGCAGCAAATTTGATACTCGTGGACAACTTCGTGCCTCACCTGTTCTCGCAGGTGGAGGTGAGGAAACACGGTACCGTCATCGACAGAATAGATTATCCAGGCATCACGTCGACGGCAGTGGGAACGTTGAAATTATCCAAAACGGACGCGGCGTACTATCAGGCGGGAGGATTCGAAGCCGGGACGAAAATATCGACGACAAGTCACACGGTGCTCTTTCCCATGTGTCTGCTGCAGGGATTCTTCTCCGACTACAAGGAGATCATGTGGAAGGGAGGACTGAGAATCACCTTTCGAAGAGCGGCCAACGACAACGACGCACTGATGCGATACACCAACTTGAACGCCGACGGCACGCCGATAGCCAACACATTACCCCAAGCGGCCAAGTGCGTCATCCGGAGCATGGAATTGAGAATGCCGATCGTGGAATACGAAACGAACTACGCCCTCAAGTACAAAGCCGAGATAATGAAGAGTCCGCAGGTGCCGATTCACTTTCACGGTTACCAGTGCGTGCAGAAATTGGCGTCCGGAAGTCACATGGAATTCGACGTGACAACGCAGTTCAACAACATACAGTTCGACATGCCAGATTTCGTCATTGTACTCTTTCAGACCGGGCGCGATAACAATCAGGAAAAAGATTCCAGCAAATTCGACGACTGCAAGATCAAGAACGTTTATCTGAAGAACGGCAGGAACGAAGTGTTCCCGCGCGAAAATTACAACCTCGACATGACCAAAAACGATTATCTCAAACTTTACGAAGCGTTTTCTGCTTACAAGCGCGTGACCGAGGGAAGCGTGGACATGTACTACACGCCCAGCGAATTCAAAACCCACAGACCCATGACCGTCATCAACACGACGAAGAGGAAGCAGGTGGTTGTCAACGATCGCACCAACATCAAGGTCGTCTGCGAGTTCAACAGTCCGTTGCCCGAGGATACTCTATGCAGTGTCATCCTGGTCGCAGAGAAGTCCTTCGCGTACGACGTGAAGAACGAGAGGGTCACGGAACAGTTTTAAAAAATAATTCGTAAAAAAAAATAATTGCCACATACTAAAAAAAAATCAACAAGGTTATATAAAATACAATGTAAGTTAGTTCGATGCGCAAATAAAAAAAATAATAACTCGTGAAACTCTATACAGAGGCAAATGGCTTCGATAGCCATGATCATTTTAGAACTGGTGTTGGGCACCACGCGCACCCCCCCCACTCTCTCTGTGGCGGGATATTATTTTTTTCTTTTTTTTTTTTTTTTGAGGGTCTTAACAAAAATAATTTTGATTATCGCGCACACACACACACCGCAGAAGATCACACATAAGAGTTTAAAAAAAAAAAAAAATCGTAGCAGATTACGCTGAGAGCACACAAGGTCGTAGTAGATTACACTGAGGGACCTTTTACAGTAAGAGGAGACAGCAGACTTATAGGAAAATGTCGTAAGTCATTTGAAAAGTGTAGGTCAAAAGAGCATAAGAGCAGGAGGAGCTTAAAAAAAGTGATGCCAGAGCTTTTTTTTTTCTGTCCACTTTTCTCTCATTGTAGGTTAGATTAACCCGTAAAACATCGTAAAATAATAAAAAAAATAGATCAAAAGGATGGTTCCAGAACGTACCATACCAACCTTCGTCAGGCACGGAACGTGGAGAGAAAGTGAGGTTTTTGAGGTTTTTTGGTGAACCTCAATTAATAAAAATGAATTTTTTTTTTTTTAGATTTTGGTGAACCCCAATTGGTCAAAGTGAGTTTTTGATGTTTTGGTGCTGTTTTCTTCGCTGCGAAACATCGTCAGCGCAATAAATGAGGCGCGGAACGTGGAGAGAAAGTGAGTTCTTGAGGTTTTTTTGAACCCCACTTGGTGGCTTTGAACCGGGCTGATTACACTACTAGCACGTAGAGGCTCTCGTGTAGTTTAGCACAAAAAAAGGATAGGTTACGTTATATCACGTAAGATCGTGGCATTCGTACCAAGTATGAGTGGGAAAAAAAGGGAAAAAATGGGAAATTTACAAAAACATCGCTAAACGCTAAAACGTCGACAAAAATTGTCAATATATGTCAAAAAGTGATATTCAATTGATAAAAAAAGAGGCTAAAAAAGAGCTCGTACCAAGTATTACTTTGAAACAACTAATTAGCACTACTATTATAACCACCTGGTACTTATTTAGCACTTTTTACATGTATAATGTTTCTAAATTTGAAACATTTGTTTATTTTTTAACTTTAGGCATTCAACCTAACCTCACTAACTGAGCGTTGCAAGTGTTATATAGGCCCACACACTGACTTGGGCACCGCAGAAAAATCTTGAAACACTAAAGGCGCCGTGAGACAAGAAAGTTTGGGAACCCTTTGTGTAGTGTCCAAGGTACAACACTATATTTGTGGTGAACATGTAAGACAACGCGGGCGAAGCTCCGAAGAGATTGTTAGTAACATACAGGGTGTCACATTAATGGCACCCATGGACCACAGAAACGTAGAGAGGGCATCAAGACAAACAACTTTTCTCAGTAACATTTTTCTTGTTGGTGCGTCGTTTCGGTGGTACAGACGTTGAAAAAGCTCGTTTCGCCACCAGAATGCAGCATCCAAACATAACGTTTGATCATATTTGTGACGTCATTTCCTGTCTTGAAACGGTGCGTTCCAGCGTTGCCAGTAACACACATATTCTGTGAAATATGACATAGCTACAACCAGCCACATAATGTACCGTAAATCAAAGCGGAGGAGTGCGATGACACCCTGTATATTTCAAATGTATAAGAATGATGTATGTACAGTCAACGGCAAAGATAATGGTAAGGAAATTGTCCACCGCTATTTTCATTACTTTTTTATTCGACATCCTGTGTTGTTTTAAGGAATGAAACTATGTTGGTTCGAAGCAGGCATTGTTCTCTGCTAATTGACGTCTTTACTTCAATACATTGTCATCACATTGTGTAATACAGACCGAATGAAAATGGTGGTAGACAATTCGCCTACTGTTTCTTTCGCCGTTGGGTGTACTTGCAACACGGAAGCGTACGCAGTATTTCATCAAAGGGGTTGGGGGGTTATTTCCCAACTGTTTATACAAATTCACGTTACCAGTTTTTTATTATACTTTAATTACTACTGCTGCGGCTGTTGCCATTAATACCACTACTACAACCACACAACTACTAGTACTACTACTACTGTTAAGTAGTAGAGATCTGCATAAATATGTTTATGAAAGCAATATAACGAAATTACTTTATACTCACTCAATTTTTAACAATTTCTAGGAGCATGTAAACTTTTTTACGAAATAATTGTCTAGTCAACAGTTATTTGTGTATGATATTTGAAGTGTGAAGAAAATCCATGAGAAAAAGCAAATATATTAAAATAAATTTAAACAATCAAAATATGGAACTCACCCAGGACAATGAAGAGGCACGATGTAGAATTCACGCTCACTGTACACATGTTACTCAATTTCACTGTCTGATTTTGCGTTCAAAAGTTTTGAGTTTGAATTCATGATTTAAGTCAACTTTGTACACAGATAGGCTAATCGGGACTCGTCCTACAGTTTGAAGTGAGATCCGAACCACAGTGTAATGTACCACCACCAGGTAACGAACCGGGACCCCTTGATTACAAGGCAAAGTTACAACTACACCATCGTGGTGTCCCTCGTTCAAGAGAACGTTTAAAGTTCAACACATTCATCACTTCTAAGTGATTCACAAAGCACTTCTTCGACATCATTTACAAAGAAAATCAGCATCGGGAAGAAAGTTCGCAATAACGTCGCCACACTGCAACGAAGCACTTTCCAATGATGTGGAATTTTCACAATTCTCGCGAGATTCACTATGCGACTTTTTGCAAATTCAATTGCAAAATTGTACTTTGCGGTCCCTTATGTTGTTTATATATATTGACTGATCCAAAACGACACTGTAAAGATTTATGTTCAAATGAGAAACGCGCCAATACCGTTCTCAAAATCTACTATGCACATGTAGATTGTCACGCGGTTCTTACCAACAATCATTTCACAATAGTTAAGCTTACTGTCATTCGAATTCAGAAATTCAAACGTGTAAACAATGGGAAGGCAGACTTTTGATTGTATAATTTTGCCGGCCTAATCTTTCATTACATTAGAGGCTTACAACGAACCAATAACTTTCTTTAGTTACAGCTGAGATACAAAACAACTTCTTTTTCTGTTCAAATTTATAGATGCTCTCATATTTTATTTTCAAGGCATTCACTATTAAAGATGCGTGGGTTTTCCAATGTTGTGCTGTTCTCCGTGCGTTATGGAAATAATTCAAATATTTATTATTATTATATTTATTATTATTATTATTATTGCTTGATCTGCTTTATTTTACCTCGCTTTTGTACCACTTTTAGCTAATTTGCGAAGATGAGGATGAGTCATGATGTGATTAAATTGATGAATGGATATTCACAAACATCCATGCCCAGGCCAGGATTCGAACCTGGAACCCATGGCTTCGTAGCGTGACGTACCAACCACTCCGCCAAGGGGAACGGCAATTATTGTTATTGTTGTTGTTGCAAATCTTTGATTGTGATAAATTGGCCATTCTTTAGAAAAATATTTCACATTATTTTCCATATTTCAGAACCTCAAGAGGAGGGAGGGGGGCTTTAAGCCCCGCAACCTCCCCATGCGTACCCCACTGGTACAGCATAACAGTTTCTATATGTTACCAATTATGTATATCCATGTAAGTTTCTATATGTTACCAATTATGTATATCCATGTAAGTTTCTATATGTTACCAATTATGTATATCCATGTAATCTATTTTATGTCAACGTTCTGCGTGTGATGAATAGCTTTTGTAAGAACAATTAATTATGTACACTTCGCAACATCTTATTTGACCGCCCCGAAAGAATTCTAAGTCCCGAAATCGTAAACTTAGCAACATTGCACTTCAGCTCCAGGTGAGAATAACCAACTTTGAGTAAGTCCTTCCACTAGACGAAAAACGCTGCGGTGAGAGGTTTTCAATTTAACACTTCCCATGAACTTAGAAACTATAAACCGCTATTATAATACAGAATCAAACAGATATAATAAATTGGAAAAAGAACCTTGAAGGATATTTACGATTCTGCTTGCTCGACTTGAAATTTGGGGGGGTTTGAAACACTGATTAGAGTTTTTCTCCACCTGGAGGAAATTGCCATCAAGTTTGTGCAGAAAGAAGAAAATTTGAGAGGAGTTTATGCGACATTTTATTTACAATACCTTGCATAATATCGAACAGTTCTCAAAAACATATATTTTACACGACTTGTCGAGAAAATGTGCTTGAAACACAGGAAGGCGAGAGTCTTCATAAACGTCAACATGTTTTTAAGGGTATAACGTCATTAATTTAACGTAGAGCATTTGGTTAGGCGCTGCTATCCTTATTTTTCATCAAGCGTGAAAGATCGCGGGTTGAAATCCAACCCTCTCCTCTCTCTTTCTTTTTTTTGTTTGCTGAACAGATACTGTTGATATTAGAATATTTAAAAAATGAATCCGATGCACACTTGAGGAACGTCTCTTCTGCGCATATTTCCCCTTAGAAGTTGGACATTTCCAGGATTTAAAGTTAAAGCTTTTCTTTTTAGTTATTGTTCATATGTTGTGTTAACACACATATCATGAGTAATTCACAAATCACATATATGTATTCAGGATGAAAAATGTAATGTTATTTAAGTTATGTTTTGTTTGTTCTTCACTGACACCTAAAATATTGATTATTTGATTTCGATATACTAAAAAAATATATACAGTTATGTTAAGTGGTGATTTAGTGCAGTACTGTAACGAAGGAGAGCGTTTAATGAGTTCAAATTGCTAAGATTGGTAATTTTATGTCCGTTCCTTCGTAATGACTGTTTTCAATCCCCTCACCACCATCTTACCATGCGTCTAAAACTAATAGTAAATAGCTAATTAACATAAATAGTTATTGCGACGAAGGCCGATTCGATAAGAAACTACTAATAAGTATTTATATAGCGAGTGACAATCAAAAAATGCAAAACCTCATAATGATCGCTTTGTATCTAAAATGTTTGTCTTCTTTGAACAGAAAGTACGAGTAACAGATATAACAAACTTTCCGCACTAACTTTGCAATATTCGAAACCACCATTACAGACTTAGATCTATGTAACTTGATTCTGCGCATTCCACGTGGCATGTGACTTCCTCCTATCATCGAAATAACTTTCTCTTACTATTTCCTTTCCTCTCGTGAAATACAGAGACCAATGTTAACTTCTTAGCACGGTGGATAAACTTTACACCCAACGATATACTCCTGAAAAAAATCCTACCTAGGTGGAGAATCGAACCTACGACCTCCCTCGTAAAAATCATGCACGCTACCTCTTCTCCAGGTAGCTCATGTCGAAATTTGCCAGTTTGAAGAAACCAATTCACACTTAATGTCATATCTATAATTTCCTCATGGCAATTTTCATGAGGAAACGAATTCAGATAAAATCGAGAAACGCTGAAAGGAAAAATTATGAACATGTCTATTGGCGTTTTGTCATATTTTGCAAATTGTGTAAAAATTCCGTGTTTTGAACAAGCAATCGTTTAGTTACGAAGTATTTTGTTGTTTGTTTAAAGTAGGAACAGGAGAGCGAAAAGGAGTCATTTGAACCAGACCCCGTTTGACAAGAAACTTCAGCTTTTTTCCAAAGACTGTATGAAAAGAGAGAGGAACGTATGAAATATAAAATATGTGTGAAATTAAAACAATGGGAACCTTGAAAGATAATACTAACAAACTTCAAACTATGAAAAACATATTTTCGTGGTGGAAAACTCCAAGTCATTTTCGAAATATGAACTTCATGTTTTTCTATATTATGAAGTGGAGATATGGGACGATACGATCCCTCAGCAAGAAAATTTTAAGTAAGCTATCTCCAACTTTTTCAATGATCATAATTACTAATTAGGGTCCGGAAGTTGATGAAAAATCAACTTTTTTTCTGACCCTTAAATACAATGCTAAACCTGATATAATGTTCGTTTCCCTTCAGTTAGAGCCAGAAAACACTTTCTTTTTTACATTTTTTTCATTTTTCGGCCATTTTTGGCTTTTAGTTTATTGGTCAGTATTTTTAAAAGTTTTTGTTGCATTTTTACTTATTTTTGAGGTTTATTTTTCTCCTCCCCTGTTGTTTCGTGCATTTTAAATGCATTTACTAGTAAAACTTACATATTTACATTTCTTGACATGGTCCTTTTAGCAAATTCACCATGAATCGAAAATACGGTCAATGGAAAAAGATAATATTATTCTTAACTGAAATGTTTGGCAATGGATTAAAATACTTTGTGTGAAGATCTACTTAGGTTCTTTTTCTGGACACTATTATCGCTTTAATCTGTAGTTTTAAAGGAAAATTAGTCACAATATTAAATGCAATTACACTCTGGTATACGCGAAGCAGAACTGTATTTTCGGATGCTGGCCGACTACAGTATCATAGAAGGCTCACTCTGAAAGGAGATGAATTGGTTGATTTGGTGTTCTAAGTCAACTTTATGCATAGTAAGACTAATCGGGACTGGACCTACAGTTTAAAGTGGAAACCGAACCGAGTCCATAAAATAACGTGAACCGTGTGGTGTAGGGGAATCGTTTGCTTATGGAATGGAAGGTCGTGGGTTCAAACCTAATTCTTTGCAAAATCTTTTTCGGGAAGTAAACGGCTTTGGACGAGAATGCTTATCTACGTTTCTTGGATATTTTCGTTGATGCAATTTATGTCCAGCATTTCCGGATGCAGAAAGTTGACATGTAAGTTCTTAATATGTGTTAACTTATAACAGCTGAATGAAAGGAAAAGTATTTTCTAAAATCCTGCCAATCACTGAAAGATTAAAAACTTTAGTAGAAGCATTACTTGAGGCATGCACAGTGGCGACGATTATGGAGTGTGGAGGGGCAGATGACCTAGCACTATGCTAAACATTATCTACCAAGGGAAAGAAACTGTCCTTGCCCTCCCCCCTCCCCCACCTTGCCCCATCAGTTTTGAAACCCAATCGCCGCCACTGAGCATGCATCGCATAAATATTTACAGTAATATCATGTAATATTATATTACGTTATTAGAACACTTCGTACTCGGTAAATAAAAAGGAAAAAATAATAAGGAAAGGGTGGGATTTGAACCTACGATGTTTCGATCTTGACGAAAACAGTAAAAATACGAAAGTGTTGTCATCTAACCAACCACTCCGCGAGATTGCTAACAGAAAGCTAAGTAAAACACGTTAAACTCAGTTGAAGCAACATTGTGCCGGAGTTTCGAACCATTTTTCGCCAAGAACCAAGGAAAAGACACACTTTGCAGAATCGTTTGGTGTTGTGCAAGGTATCTTTTCTAAACATTTCGCATAAAATAATCATAAATTTGCCTTCTTGCATTCAAATGTGACAGCAATTCTTTCCAGGTAGATGAGAACCTGTTCAGTGTTTCACAATGCACATACATTTTCCTATTTTCAAATTCAGAACGAAGACTCTTGAAATATTTTCAACATTCGTATTTCCACTTAACATTTTTTTGTCTACTCATATATTTTATTACTGCTTTAGGGTATCTTTACTTTATGGAATGTGAAAGAATGAAAAAAAATCGCGAACGTTTTCATTCAGGAAGAAGAAATGTTGCAAAGTTGGCTACTCTTAGTTGGCTCTGAAGCGCTATGCTGCCAAATTTAGGAATTCCGGACTTTGAAATTTTTCGGGGCGGTCAAATAAGATGTTGCGAAGTGTACGTATGTAAAAAAACAAATCGTGGATAACTAAAAACACTTACAGATGAAAGGAGATCAGAGAGAATTCTTAGATTGGAAAAGGCCGTCGAGTGATATTTTTTCTGTTCCTCCAGCAAATTGAGTGTTGTGGATATTTTGAAATAAGATAAATGATTTATAGCAAGTAAGTTTAAAGTTTGAGTGAAACTTACTTTTCTTGCATTGTATAGAGCTTTTAAATGTTTTGCTACACAACAGTTCATTCAATTACTATTTACTTCGTAATACCTGTATTTCATTATTAAATATTTCAGAACCATCTGGTGGCAGTGAAGAATACTAAAGCTACAGTCACTCATAAACGTTCCTGTGTGCGCTTGAGAAATCTAACTCGACAAGATGGATGTCTTGATGTATTCTCGTTGATTGCATTTCCACTCTCCTTCATTGTGTTCAATATCTATTACTGGACTTCGAATCTCAATAACATGCATAGTAAATGGAACGAACTTTTGAATGTCTGATAAATAACATTCTATTCATTAGCAATATGTATATGTAGTGAAAACATAATACTCCTAATGTGTTGACCATCAATTGTCGGTTCTTTGAAAGTATTACATTTCCTCGTAGATAAAATTTCAATTAATTTGATTAATTTTGCTTATACAATAAAACCTCGTTAATTCGGACTAATAGGGGGGATAAATTGACCGGTTTAACCAAAGTCCGGATTAACTGAAATAATCTAAAAGAACAGTATAAAGTGCGTTAAAACTCAGCTTATAGCAACAAAACAGAAAGGAATAAAGGGCATAGGAATAAATACACTATACAGTACACTACAAAGTCTGCGGGAAACAGACTGCTTTCTTTGGGAAGTTCTCTTGTTGGCTTCTAGCCACATTCAAAACCTTGCATTAGAGTCATTCCATTCGAAATCAACACAGCCTTTGACCTGACCATCTCCGATTTTCATGCAATTTGGGGAGTTGAAACTATGCATGGAACTTAGTTACTATGAATATTTTTAGTCTCGTGCGTCTTGTAATTGTTAAATTATTCAAGGTCAAAGTTAGCAGAAATTGCCCTTTTTGAGTCCGCTTAGCAATACTAAATGGACTGTAACTCCGCCACTATTTCACCTAGAAAGCTCAAATAAATCTTATTGTACAGGGAATTGAACAAGCTTTCCAGTGATATATAACAAGCCTACCTTTCGATAAAAATATAATTTTGACACGTGACCTTGACTTTTGACCTTGAATATCTCAAAACATGTCATCACCAAAAATCATGAAAAAAATATATTTGGTCCCTCATGCCATACTCTAAAACATATCAAAAAATCATTCTGCGACTGGAGTGGGATCAGAAGATACAAAATAATATGTTTAACTATGTGACTGATAAAAGCCTCATTACATGAACCATGAGTCACAAGTCCTTTAACACCCCTTACAAAATGTAAAGGAGTTATCCTGGGTATAATTGGTCATGAAAGAAATAGGTTAGGCACAGGGAGATCTCTAGCTGTGTGTGTCAGGCGCAGGTCCGGCATATTGTTGACCGCCATTTTGAATTCAACGAAAATATTTCAAAGGAAAGTGGGCGATGTGATCAGGTTAGAATTTCGCGAGAAATGATGTGACGAAAGTTTCTCCAACGTATCTTTAGCCAGCAAAACGTTATACGCATATCTTTCACTTACGATATATGCACATTGTAGTGTTGTCAATATTCCTGTGAGCACACTCGTTGACGTCTCTCACACTCACATAGAACATTTGGCAATGTAGCAGGTGCACCATCATCGCAAGCAGCAACTATGCCTTCTCTCAGATGGTCAATATCAGGGACTTTTAGTGCATGCACCATTCTCTTCAAATATTTCTGAAGGTAAAAGTCCTCCTAAGATGTTAGATCTGGAGAATGTGCAGGCCTTTTAATAGATCCCCATCTGCCCATCAATCTACCTAGAAATTTACCATGAAGAATGTTCACATAGTGTGGTCACACACTGCCCTGTTTCAAAACTCTGGAAAAGTGCCATAGCCCGTAAGCAAGGATGAAAAACGTGTTCACTTAACATAATACATCCAAGAAGCCCTCACCATTTAAGGTTCCGTTGTTGAATATGGACCAACCATTCCCGTTCTCCATACACTATACCACATCATTAGCTTACCAGCAACAACCATTCGGCTGGGATCTGTCTACTGTAGATTATCAAATCACAGGTATTGCGTATAATTTTTATTAACTTTACCGGGAACATAAAATTAGCATCGTCACTGATGAATTTTTCATTCCAAAGGAAGTGTCACGTAATTGTTTGAGATACTTTGCCCAATATTCTCCACTATTCAAGTATTTGGTGAATGTTGCTGATTAAAATCATATGCAATGGTGAATATACATCTTTCTGTCCCAAGATGTCTGCGTGATCTCGACGAGTTCCTAACACGTTAGGAGCATTCTTAATTCTTTGTTTTTAACACCTCGTAAAGGAGAAAATGATTACAAGCATGCAGTAATAATTTTTTGCTGGTTAAATATACTTTGGAAAAACCTTCGGTGCTTCATTTCTCGTGAAATTCTAGCCTGATTTGATATTTCACATCATTCACTTTCCTTTGAAATGTTTTCGTTGAATTCAAAATGGCGGTCAACAATATGCTGGACCTGCGCTTGACACACACAGCTAGAGATCTCCCAGTGCCTAACCTATTTCTTTCATGACCAATTATACAAAGGATAACTCCTTTACATTTTGTAGGGGGTGTTAAAGGACTTGTGACTCGTCATGGTTCATGTAATGAGGCTTTTATCAGTCACATAGTTAAACATATTATTTTTGTATCTTCTGATCCCACTCCAGTCCCAGAATGATTTTTTGATATGTTTTAGAGTATGGCATGAGGGACCAAATATATTTTTTTCACGATTTTTGGTGATGACATGTTTTGAGCTATTCAAGGTCAAAAGTCAAGGTCACGTGTCAAAATTATATTTTTATCGAAAGGTGGGCTTGTTATATATCACTGGAAAGCTTGTTCAATTCCCTGTACAATAAGCTTTATTTGAGTTTCCTAGGCAAAATAGTGGCGGAGTTACAGTACATTTAGTATAGCTAAGCGGACTCAAAAACGGCAATTTCTGCTAACTTTGACCTTGAATAATTTAACAATTACAAGACGCACGAGACTAAATATTTTCATAGTTACTAAGTTCCATGCATAGTTTCAACTCCCCAAATTTCATGAAAATCGGAGATGGTCAGGTTGAAAATTGCACATATCTGTGTTGATTTGGCATGCAATGACTCATTCTGCTTTTTTTCTTTTGCTTTTTTTACCTTTTGGCTGTCCGGATTAAGCGAAGTCTGGCTTATCGGGGTCTGGATTAACGAGGTTTTACTGTATTCTGTCCTTATGGTAAATTGAATTTAAATTCAAATATATTTATTTAAATGTTGTGTAGATTTACACCTTTACACAGCACCGTGTATATTACATACTTGCATAAAACAATTTCACAGAGTACGATTAGCTACATAAAATAGGCTTATAATAATATAGATTCAATAAGTAAGCCATATTTTAAAAAAATACCAAAAGTTAAGAAGTAATTGTTCTTAAATTAGCCTACATTATTGTAGAATTTCATTCCTATACATTGAGACACGTACCCTTACTAGCATTACCAATTTGTCTATCCAAGAGTTAGATTTCAAGACTATACTTGCAATAACATTATCATGTCTTCTGGTGTTATAACGAGACGCTTTCACACATAATGTTTTCAGATTGGTTTCACAATCTACTACACCTGGTACAATATTTTCTATAAATTGATGACAGGATATATTTCTTCTACGTTCATTGTTAAATAATTTAAGTTTTTACTTAGCTTACTGTATTCATAATAGACATGAAATATTTTCAAAATCTTGTACATACATCTGCAAAAAGTGCGTTGAAGATTTTCAATTAGTAATGTATTACTTTCGAAATTTAATGGCTGCCATATTTGACAAGCATATTTTAAAGACAGCCTAATCATAATGGTATACGAATGAAGATGAAAAGTTCCAAATTACTGCAAGCTTTCCATTTTCGTATCAATTTTCCAATAATAGATCTTGCATTCTTAACAATCATATTCATAATATATAATCACATGTATACAATTTGAGCGTTTATCTCTATTAACACCATCAGTTAATTATTAAATTCAACCACTTTAAAGAACCTTGGTATCAAGACCTTTCAAGAAACTCTTTAACAAGCCTTCTTAGATGTCGGTTAAATTACACCCTAGCCCCTAAAGACTTGTACACTAGGAAGATTGTGCAATCCCCAATCTGTCAGTGTGGTGCAACTGAAGGAACACCTGATCATATTATATTTGAATGTCATCTTAATGTAACTACACGTGATTATTTCTTAAGAGATCTAAATGAAGCAGGATATAATGTCGCATACACCTTGTCAACAATTTTGAGGAACCCAACCAAGAAAATAATATATGTACTTACCTACCATATTGTGAGAGAAAATATTGTAGCGTATTATAAAATTATGGAATTGTAAAATTATGAAATGTAAAACAAATGGAACTGGTGCATAGCTCAAAAGCTACAACCAAATATACATTTATACAGGGTGTCATTTTAATGGCGCCCACGGACTACGGAAACGTATAGAGGACATCAAAACAAACAACTTTTATCAGACACATTTTTCTCATTGGTGCATCGTTTCGGCGCTACAGTCGTTCAAAAAAGCCCGTTTTGCCGCCTGAATGCTGGCAACCACACACAACATTTGATTGCATTTGTGACGTCATATCCCGTCTTGAAGCGATGCGTTACAGGGTTGCCAGGAACACACATATTCTGTGAAAAATGACATAGCTACAATCAGCCACATTATGTACCGTAAAACAAAACGAGAAAACACGTTCTGTAACCCAACAGGAAGTAAACAAACGATACGAAAAATGGTAGAAAGAAAATAGAATTCAAATCATATCGAATTTTGTCTTAGCTTACATATCAAATATTTGCAAATCTAGTTACCAAGTTGGTATCTACAATTTAGTCTATCCACTTCGTCCTTCTGATACTAGTTGTCTGTGACACACTGAACATGACAAAATAGAAATGAAATATCTCAAAATTCCAAAGGTAAGCAACACATAATATAATGTATATTCAGGGCACTATGAGGCAATTGACAAAAATGGTTGAAAATACAGGGATATAAATAGTAGTAAAACAAACTCTCCGACGACTGTGTTTATCTATGCACCGGACACACATGTAATACTTTGCAACTCTTAACAGGGCAGTATATTTGCTACCGATTCATAATTAAGCCCCTATCACACGGAACTGGATTTCTAGTTAGAATGCCCTAGTTGGCGATGAACTGACTTTCTGAGTAGTAATCATGGCCGCCTGGCTGACTGCTTGACTGGTTTTGAGGAATAGGACATGTTCTAATTGCTACTAACTTCTTCGACTAGATTCTGTGGAACAGCCAATCAGAGCAAAGTTTGGCCATCTGAAGATATTCTGTGAGTTTGCAAAGTAGCCTTTTTTGTCTGTGGCTTCCGAGTGCATACAACACGAAAGGCATGTTTACAATTGAAAAAGCTAATATTCTTCCATACGTGTATAGTAAACGTTGTAAAGTATGTATTTTATCAGCGCCGTTCTGCTCTACCTAAAACCATTTAATGCGATGCGATATTCCTCTCGGTTGGATAGTTATCGTATTTTAAAAGTGTGAAGTGATACGTTGTTTACATCTCGCGCGGCCGCCATTATGGGAACGAAAGACTATCGACAAGTACGGTATAACAAGTACCGTGTGAGGCGAAAACTAGCAAATGGGTAGCCAGTCCAGCGTCAACTAGAGCATTCCAACTAGAAATCCAGTTCCGTGTGATAGGGGCTTTAGATTGTTACTGTGGTTGTACGTGTTTTAGCCGTAATGTAACAACGTGAACCTCTGATATTTCCATTATCAGCACAAAAGTACCACAAGGCATCTGGACACAAACCTGTAGATATCAACCTTGCAACGAGATTTGCAAATATAATTGACATGTGGCTGGGCGTAAACAGCCAAATGTAAGTTGCAAGTACAATAAAATGTATTGTTGTTGATATTTGACATGTAGGCCGAGTTAAAATCCGATAATGACACTTCATTTTGAATACGTTCTTTACCATTTCTCATATCCTTGGTTCACTTCCCCCTTCTTCTGAGATGACTGCTGAACTTCTGGCTGGTAGGCTATGATGTTCAGTCTACTGGACGCGTTTCTCGCTTCGTTTTACAGCTAATAATGTGGTTGGTAGTTTGTCATTTTTCACAATTTGTGTGTTCCTTGCAAACCCTGCCGTGCGCTGTTTCGCCGCAGGAAATGTCGTCACAGATACGATCAAATGTTGTGTTGGGTTGCCAGCATCCAGGCGGCAAAACTGTCTTTTTTGAACGGCTGTAGCGTCGAATTGACGCACCAACAAGAAAAATGTTACTGAGAAAAGTTGTTTGTTTTGATGTCCTCTACACGAATCTGTGGTCCGTGGGCGCCATTAAAATGACACCCTGTATATTTTAAAAAAAATGTTTTGTACGTGCCCAGCAATATTCTTTCAGATTCATGTAAATATCTACATTCTCTGTTGTGTGTGTTTCAGAAATGATTTATATGGGTTGCATGCTTCTTCTATATTGTCTGTTTTCTTTTAAAAATAAACAAGACTCGGCTACATGACAGATTATAAGTCTTGACTTTGAAATAGTCAAAACGTCATACCTCTCTTGTAAAATTCATAGGCATGGAATTGGCAGGAAAAAAATCGCATCCTTTGAGTACAAACCTATTAATAGTGCACTGCAACAAACAGATAGAAATATTAAACTTTAAGTGCTTTCACAGGCATTCAATTATTCCCCACTATATTCATTGTATTCGATTGATTGATTTAGCCCAAAATGTCAGAAAAGCAACACATAATAGGGAGAATACGAAATAAAAATACTTATTACCACAGATAATACACGGACCATTTTTCATGCACAACGGAATGATTTACTTGCGGGAATTTCAGAAACTTGTAATTATTTTCCTGTTTTGTGCTTCCGGGCTACTAATTCTGTATATCTCGTAACTTCGATGTAGAAATCATTCAAACGTAACATGCATTAACTGAACAATGATATTTATCCTTGTAGAACATTTTTATGCACTTAAATAAAATAATTAATACGACCTTACGAGATATGTTCCGAATTATTAGCAGAAAATAAAAGCAGGAATGGAAGGATGGGGTGAGCGGATCATTGCGATGAGACGCATTCAACTGTCACTGCCAAGAGTAAGACGTGATTGGTGGAGAGGTTGTTATGACAACACTTTAAGTTTCGAAACCGCCGTAGGGTGGCTCCACATGCCGGGTTTGGTATACGCATAGATTACAAAGGAGAGATAGGAAGTAAGCGATCTTATTACTCTGTGCCATAACTTTCAACACGTCTATATGTCAAATCACAAACCCTGACACCTTCTGTAAACAAAACCACCTGCATGCAGAAAGCATTGCAAACCCATAGAAGTAAAATAATCCACACGAAAATCCAGCGTTGTTACAGGATTCATTACGTAAAGTAAAACAATGGCAAATTATTAGTATGGGATACGCTGCCGCAAATGACGTTTCACTTTAAACCCAATGCTCTTTCGTTTTTTACTTATTGCTTCACCTTTATGGTTAACTCTTTGCACCAGTAATCATTTCCCATAAATTTGGCTTCTTTCTTGCATGTGAATTGAATATATTTTACTTGCATTTTTTTAGACAAAATGATATAACATGGTAATGTATATTTCTAAGGATGATATAGATAGGAGTGTATTTGAAATTTGTTTGTAGATTTTATGTAAATTGTATCTTATGTAAATAAAATATATAATGGGCATAAACAGCCATATGCAATGCTGTAAGTCCAATAAATATATTGATGATGATCAAAACAAGACAAAAAGTTCGTAAATTTATTGCGGTTGGAAACTTTGACAAGCATCCTAATAACGATTCCGCCAAATATAGTTCACTTCGTAAAATAACTTGGTCACATGGCAAGGCAAGATAAGTGTGAACATTTTGTAGTAATATAACTTTCAATGAGCTTAGAGATTTGTGTACATAATGATATTTTATAACATTGGTTATTTTCTAAAAATAATCATGTGAACAGCAAGGAAGTAGGGCAACTTAGTAATATTGCCTGACTTAGCCTTAGAAAAATAACATGCCGAGTTCTATGCGTGAGGGAAAGTCTCCGTGTTCTCCGAGCTTGTTTTCAAAACACCAGCAAGGACAGCCTTTGAAAAGGGGGGAGAAACAGATTCTACTCAATATTTATGTAACGTTCTGTCAGTAGTATCCTGAGAAACCAGTAAATGAAGTGGTTAAGTTGGTATCCCAGTGCAGTGGTGTGTCAGTGTCTGCAGTTTTAAGGGTTATGAAAGGGAGAATGACCGGGAGAGTAACAATGTATGCGGCTGCATATTCGTCTGATGTTTTGAGAACGGGTTCTCACATTCAGAGGCTCTTATATAAAATGAATAGGTGCGGCAAACTATGAGTGTAACAGCAGATGATTGCGGTCATGGATCAGCTGACGCGGAGTGATACATCGAATCGGTGAGACCGTTTGTTTACAGAAGGTCTCAGGGATGGTGATTTAGACCTTAGCACTGTCATCTGTTGACAAGACGAAACACTTCGAGTACGATTCGACTCCAATTACGATGGACTACACGAGGTAACGATTGTATAAGTCGGAGACGGATTTCTTCAAATTTACAGGAGAAAAGACGAGAAAGTACTTACGGAATTGCGTTCTTGAGGAATTTCTGAAGCCAGGAAAATTGTTTTTTTCGAATCGTGCAACTTATTTGGCCTGTAAGTAAGGTATTTTTCGTCATTCATGCATCTCCGTTGTACGATAGCTCGTGCCGCCATTACCGTCGACAACGTGAATCAAATGTTCCGTGCGTTCGATTATGTAAGCCCCTGTCAGTGTAGCAACCACGCGGTAGTTTTAAAAGATGACGTGTGAGCGGTTTTTTTTTTCAATTTAAGGTAAGACTCTAGTTTACATCCTTTTCCTAAGGAATACGTGTCATATATCGTTGGAAAGCTTATTTTATAAGGAATTCAACAACGTGAATCCCAAAGAGAGGAAAAATTTCCTGAAGGAGTTAATCGAGAAAAACCGATGTTGTCCGGATATGCGTAATTGAACGTACTGAGGTATTTTTTAGATGACGAAGCACATATTTAGGGGTGAAATGAGTGCTAATGGAACCTAACCTAACAGGGCTAACCTAACCTCTTAAGCATACCTCGACCCCGTGAATGGATAGTGGGGCTATCGTGAACAGAATGTGTAAAAAGAAAAAGGTACTTACCCGAAGAGATGCCGGATGCCGCACCACGATCGCGCACCGCGAACGCAAAGAAGCAATAACCATGCAGATAAGGACGTAAAGTAGAGTCTAGCCTCAATCTTCGCTTAAAAACCTTTTGTGAATAGTTTGTGCGGCATTTATCAGTTCATAAATTTGGAAACACTGCACATCAGCTGACGATATTGCATATCAGCTGACGATAGACAACGTGAGTCAAGATTTGCCCGACCAATAAATGATTATAATGTTAAAAATAACGCTTTTTTTCATGGGAAAAAAAGTTATCCCCAGCTTGAAAAATGTTCCGGTATGCATATGAGGTAAGTAGAAATGATTTTTATTTGAAAATAAATTAGTTTAATGTGTCTCCGGCTTATACACTGGTACCCTACACGATGCACATTGTAACCCTAAAATGACCAAAATGTCACTCACCATGTTTTTCACCCAAGCCCTTCAAATAACATTTGTCCCTAAGGTGTTCCTAATATTTTTGCATTACTTTTGTACATAAAAGCATAAATATACATATGAGGCAAAACTCTGACACGGTCGTGCCAGGTTCAACCATAGGATATTATTAGCCATAAATATATATTAATCTCAATGCATGAGAATGAGCCAACATGAAACTCTATATTGGTATACGAAAGACACTTCTCAGGGCACGGGAAAACATAAAGATTTGCAGAAAAAGAAACAAAACTCAGAACTTATGTTTTAACATATGAATTCAGAATCTACTTGTCTTGATTATGCAATTAAAAACAAAGTTGTACATCATAACGAAACACACTAAAAGTCACATTAACAGCATAAATTTCTTCCATCCACTTCCATTAACTCCTATCAGACACTTCCTTTAGATTCGTGTTTTTAGAGACACTAATTCAAGTAAGAGGATACATCATAATATCAGAGTACAATGCACTACCGAGATATAAATACTAAACGATAAGTACTTTTCATAAACTTTCAATTATTCCTCATTACATTCGTTGTAGTCAGCAACAAACATAATGTATTTAGTATAATTTCTATTTTCTAAAACATACATATTTTTTGCCACATGAATATATCTTGCCTTCAATTTTGGGATAATTGCATACAACATCTTGCTTAATTCGTTATAAATTTTAGTGTCCATAACTAAGGGTATATAAGTATAGTCATAGTAACAAGAACATATACATTGCCTCACGTGCAACCCCAAAAACGAGAACTTTCCTGTGTCAATTATTAACAACAATCTGAAATTAATTATTATTTTAACAATTTATATACACTACCACTCACTTCTTACCTCAGAGGATAAGTAATCATCAAATAGCAACAATAGCAACCATGCAACTAAACCGTATAATGCTAATATCACAGGTAAAAGTGTTAATATTGACTCGACAAAGCACTATAGGCTGTATTAAATGATAAACATGCATTAAAACAGTAAACTTTGAACTGCCAATAACGTAATTTCAAAATTTCAGGATGAAATGTGCTGGACAGAACATACCCACAGGTCTAGTATAAAATTTAACCATCTGAAGTATAAAGGCATGCATATTTTCAAAATATTTACTTAATGATTCTTCGTATACTAGATACAGAGAAAAAACGTGCACCAAAGTAAAATAAAATATTTTTATCACAACAATAATCATTTTATTTCCTGACAATGATCGTATTTCGCCTGCCATTAAATTATTTAATGTAGGTGACTATGTTACAGGGGGATTTAAAAATACGAGACTTTTAAATCTTCCACTACAGTACGCGAAGCTACATCCAAGAACTAAAAATAAAATGTGGTATGAATGGGAACGTTTGCAGTCAATTAAAACTTAAAAAAGAATGCAGAAAAAGACTGTAAAATTGTCAATTACAAGCAAAACCATCATTGTTTACATAGTTGAAGAAATGCCATAGTTTTACTCTCGATAACCAGTTACGTTACTAGCATTTAGGTCTACATAAAAATAACATTTTCAGGTGGACAAACCAAATACGTTGAAAAACATATTTCAGAGGGTGTTATTATTATTTATGAACACACATCAAAAAGTTTAATAAAACTGATCAAAAGTCGCATACAATTATTGAACAATAGAAAAAAATATTTTACTATACAATCATCGATGTAGTTTCTTTAGTAGTTAATTTAATTTTTTTTATTGTCATTATATTATTTGTGTATTATTGTCATGTACTTAAGACAGTTAAGATGAAAATAAACTTTTATCTTCAATCAAATTTTATAAAGATTGATAGAGTCAGAAATATAATTACAAATTCAAATATTTTATCTACTAATATATTCTTACGTATGTATAAGCATTCAATATATGTAATTATTGCACAAGTCTTTGTTGTTATGTCTGAAAGAGAAGTCAAAGATCCCAATCGGTTAATTTGATTATTGAAATTATTTAATTGATTTCTTGTGTGGGTCTAGTATATTTACATGGATGCGAATTGTATGGTTTTCTTTCTACATTTTGTGTGTAAAGCATTTGTTCGTGTATGTTTATCTGCCTTTTATAATTGGAGGCTTTATATATCGTATCATTCTTACGAATGACAGGATAGAACCAGCCACTCCCAATCGATTTCTGGGTGATGTAGTTTAATTATCATTCATGCTCTAATGGTGAGAGCACTGTCTTGAGGACAAGTCTGATGCAAAGCAGCAAGAGGTAACCCTGAAACAAAATGGACTAACTAAAACAAACTGAAATGGCAACTAGTCACTTTCTGATTTTAAAAACTTTCGAACCTGAATCATAATGGTGAGCTTAGGATAAATACCTGTCTACAGTTAGAAGATAGATGACCAAATCAAACTATCGAAGTGTAAAATAAAACTGACTCTCTCCAGGCTTCTCCTTCTCCTTCCTTCTCAACCTAAGTCAGGCTTGACTACTGTCCTTCCAAGACTCCCAAAAGTACTACTGACTGTCTCAACTCAAATCCAAAAGTGTCTGTCTACCCCTCTAAACCACTGCCAGTGGAGATTTCCTTCACGCCGATTCATCAAGTATTCCTTCTTATTCAGTAAGCAGATTGCTTCTTGTTACTCCAATGTTTCAGGAAGTCTGTACACAATTGACTCTGCATAAATAAAATACCTCAGAGGAGAAGACAGCTGGTGAAAACAAGTAAATGACCCTCGGTCAGATTGAAGCTTCTAGAGAAAGTCTAATTCTATAATTTGTTACAATATGTTGAGAACAGTAATTAATTAACTATATTATATTAATTAATTAATTAACCGTATTCTTTCGTTCTTGTAAGTGTGGAATGTAACATATTAGTTAAGTATAACCTTTTACTATACCATGCTAACTATTGATAAAATAGCTGCACTGTAATACAAATGGAATAGCAGATTAACGATGCTGCACTTTCTTAGTGTATGATCAAAATTTTAGGCTCTTTTAATAGTTTATTAAAAATATTATACATTTCGGTGGTAAATTAAAACAGTGCATCCTTTTCTCTATCAAGGACCTGATCAGTCCACCATATTTGTTAAAGAGCGCTCTCGTATGAACGTGTGCAGGTGGGAGCGCTTCACTCCACAAGTGCAAACGAGTTGCCCAAGGTCGCTGTATATATTCCTCTGTCCCGTGCAGTCATGGACACTACTTGCTTGTAATGATTCCAATTAAAGTCATTGGGCTTGTTCAACCCATAATTGTCCGTGACTGTACTAAGCCGATCCTACCAGGTCTTCCCATTTCTTTTTCATATTATTAATATGATGGATCCAGTAAAAGATGTTGAATATGAGGAAAGACAGAGGAAATAAGCAGAGAGAGAACACGTCGATTGCTCCATCCCTGCGCAAGTTATTCCTTAGATACATACACCATCTTCTCCAAGCACTGGTGATCTTTGACCTTCTGTACTTCACGCTCTTCTGTGGAAAGAAAATGCCTTCTGCATCAATCCAGGTTATCCATCAATGTATATAAATTAATGAAATGTTGCAAAAATTTACTAAAAATAGAAGTACAGTAAAACCTAATTTTTCCGGACCCTGGACCCCGATAAGCCGGACTTCGCTTAATCTGGACAGGCAAAAGGCAAAAAGGAATAAAGCAGAATGCAAGGTTTTAGATGTGGCTAGAAGTCAACAAGATAACTTCCTAAAGAAAAAAAGAAAAGGCAGTCAACCACTGATGAAATTCTGTTTCCCGCAGACTTTGTACTGTACTGTATAGTGTATTTAGGCCTATGACCTTTAAATATGCCATAATAAATGTGTTTTTTGCAATAAACTGAGTTTTAATGCACTTTCTACTGCTCTTTTAGGTTATTTCAGTTAATCCGGACTTATCCCCCTCATTAGTCCGGATTAACGAGGTTTTACTGTACTTTAAAAAGACATTATGTTTAAATGTGCTTACATTTTCCTATTAATAAGTAGCCTATAAAATTGGTAATAGAAATATCGATTATCTACGTAAGGACTGTTAAGAATGGTAGCCTTAGTTAAATATGCATCTTCGATACTCTATTGTTTTATTTTATTATTATTTTGTTTTTGGCTTAACCCAAACAATTTGCAGGATTTTCCTTCATTACCGCTGATGCCGTCATTTCATTATGATGGAATTTTATGTCAATAATTGCTTTGATTTGTGTCCTACGGTTAAATTAACTGCAAACCTTTAAAGAGGAACTACAATCCATCCCCCTCTTTTGATTGATTGATTGATTTGGTGTTTTAAGTCCACTTTATGCACAATAAGGCTAAACGAGACTGGACATACAGTTTCAAGAAGGATCCGAACCACTATGTGCCTCCACCGGGTATCAAACCAAGACCCCTTCATTACAAGGCGACGGCGCTAGCACTGCGACATCGGGGAGGCCCCATATTGCCTCTTTTGATAGACCCAAAGAAGTAAGAATGCGGGTTTATAATGTCATGTATTAGAAACATTTTTCTGAAATAAATTTATAACGATAACTATAATTAGCAATTATAACTACTGCTAGTATTATTATTACTACAAGTTTGTTTATATAACTTTGTGTTCATCTCATAAGCTTGGAGGAATATCAATACCAATTTGTTTTTATCCCAACGCAATTCAAGAACAGGGTGCGGGTAATTGAAACAGAAAATTTAGATTTTAAACATGTACATCATGCAGGCATAATTTTGGGTTAGAAAGAATTTCCTATGCCCAACCAACTATTCAAGGAGTAATCCCATAGCGCGATAGTCAATTAGTATCGATTACCTTAATTGTTTTGCAATAATCGATAAGTGATAAATCACATTTTGGGGGTAAAACCTTTATTTTAAATTTTTTTAGGTAAACAAGTGTTGCCAATTATGGGTATTGATTAATCGCTAAAGAAAAAATCGATTTTTTGTATATTTTAGGTGACAAGTGTTGCCAACTATGGTTATTGATTGATTGCTATGAAAGGGAGTAGTTAGGTATTGTTTATTTGTTTGTTGTGGGGGGCTGCGACAAGTAAACAATGGAGATTCCAAATACGGTAATATATTGGTTGTCATGAAAGGAAGTGGCTACGTATTACGTCATCGTTTGATTATTTGTTGTTGGTTGCGGTTGCGTCAGTTTCCAAATATGGCCATCGATGGAGTGACAGCTCATGAAAGGGATTGGTGTTATGTATTGTTTGTCGCTGACGTCACCGATTGATTGGATATGTATGGTTTAGCTGCTTGCAGTCGGTAGATATTTCTCGACTGGCTGTGCGGTGCGATGACAGGGTTAATATCCAGCTGTGTGAACCAATAAGAATACATGTGCGCGCGCATCTGAGTATCAAGTAGAACACAAGAAATGCGGACCAGGTGTCCATCGCAGATGTCGAGTGTGACAATGTGCTTGGTCAGCGATTGTTGTTTCCCACGCTAAAGCACGTACGACTTAACATTGTTCCCACTGCTTCCGAGAACTGCAGGTGTTGGTTGTGCAAGAATGCTCTGGTTGGAGAGTATGCCAGCGCACATCGGAATAGAATATAAATGGCGTCGATCGATGTGAGCGCTTAAGTGTCTGCTGTTGTTGTTGGGAAGACTACAAGTGCTAACACCATGGTATATTTGGCATCTTTTTCCCACGCTATGTTCCCAAGCTATGCCGTCATCGCATATTTTCCCGCGCTCCCGAGTACACCGTGCGAAAATAATGAAGTTTTTTTCCATCGCTATGTCTTTATGGTGTAATTGTTGATGCAAAAGAGATTAGCGTTGAAATTTAAGAGAAACGTTTCTAGAAATGCTAAATGCTCTGCTTTGCTAAGGGAACAGGGTTCGATTCTCGGATGAGGCACATTGATTAGTGATTCGAGTCGCACTATAGTTTTTTTTTTAATATTGAGTAGTCAATCGATGGGGTGACGTCATCTTTGTCGGACTCACTGCTCGCGACGTCATCTTCTGCTACAAGTGGCTGCTGCTGCTGCATCACAGAGTGGTGTGAGCGGTCGAGCCACGGACGACAGAGCTGTTTGCGACATGCTACCTGCGACGTGCAGAGTGGTGGTGGTGGCGCACGGAAATATGTGTTTAACAGATGCACTACGATCCCATCGTTTTGCGTCAAAGCATCGGTGAAATATTCAGACGGGCATAGGCATGCATAAAGTAGATACACGCAGCAGTACTGACCGCACACCGTGCTGAGGAAACCCTGTAGTTGGCGAGGGTTACTCGACCACCGGACGCAATTGCGATCCATAAAGCGTCGAAAGTTGGATCGGATGGGAACAACGCCGTAGGAATCAAAGTACTTTCCATAACCCCTGTTGTCCACGTGGATGGCGATCCAATGTTGACCCTCTTCGCCAGATGGGAAGGTGTTGGCGACGAACACGGTAGGTCTCTTCACGACGGCGACTTCGGCCAGAAACTTGCTCGGGTACACCCCTTGGAATGCAGCTCAGGTGATTTGGTTTCCAGCTAGGGCTGCGTAGATCTGGGACGTATTCATCGTCGAACTAGTGGGCGTGTGGAGAGTGAACACATTTTTATTCCTCCTCCTGCTCTTCCTCAGGTGACTAACCGTCGGTTTTGTAATCTCCACCGATGCGTCGTAGTGTAGGTAGATTAGACATGTCATTGCTTTGTCGAGGGCGTTCTTGGATCGTGCCTCGAAGAGGAGTTCACCCTTTTCCGGAAGACTTTTGCAGCTGTTGTTGTCGGCTAGGTCGGGTGTCAGCTGGTAACACAACATAAAGTATCCGTTTGCAAACATCTCCCTGGTGATCATATGTCCCTTTTCGGAGTGGTGGATGTCCGTCCTTGTGAAGAATGTCTCGTAGGCTTGGGTAATCGCTCCGTGCTGACCACGATCGAAATTGAGTTCCAGCGGCGTTGTCTCCACGAGCTGCTCTCTGACATAGAGAGCAAAGTAGTTGAGGGACTCCGGCGTCAGATGAAACAGGTTCGTGTTTGGGGGTCCCCACGAACGAGTTGTTAGGCACCATCGTGAAGAGCAGGAATATCGGTATGGTTCCGTTGGTGATTTGTTCAACGTCAAGGATTTTCCATCCGTGGGCGCAGTGAAGGTTTTCAGTTCCGACCGTTTGAAGAAATATTTTGCGTTGCTCCTTTCTAACGCCATGCTGTGCGCCAAGAGGTATTTTGGATGGATAGTAAAGTGAGTCACATGGAGAGCCGCTTTCAGGATCTGGATTTTCACAGGTGAGGTCGTCGCATCTCCCCATAGGTAGAAATCGTCCTTCTACCTGGTCAGCACCACCTTCATATCCACGTTGTTCAGAAGTTACTTTTCCTGATTGAAAAAGTCCACATTCAGTCTCGAGATCACTTCCACCTCATTCTGGATATCGCCTGCGTCTGTATCTCCGGTGCTCCCACCTTGGAAGAATTCCAAACGTTTCTTGAATCCTTCGTTGGTCGTCGTGTGGGCTTCATTCTTAGTGTCCAGGTAGAAACAACTCGACGTGAGATGGGTGTTCAGAGCGTCCTTTCCGTAGTTCACCAGGTTTGTGATATACGACTTGTAGTGTTAGTTGGTGCTCGAACCGGTCACCAACGTATCGTTAAGGTAGACGCTGTATTGACAGAAGAGCGAGTGTAGCAGGTTGTGAACCACACCCCATCTTTTTGTTTCGGCTGTGTTGTATTTCAACAACCACCCGTCCTGTTTTGTCATCCGTAACGTAAGACCAAGACGTATCGTCGGCAGCCATCTGTAGGAATTGCTAGCTCCTTTGCTCAGAAACTGCAGGATGCTCATATTGTCCATCGACGAGACGGTGTGGCATATTTCCTCGTGGTTTCCCACAATCCCTGTCTGGAGGCATGGCTTTTAGAATATATCCAGGGTCGCTGTAATCCCCTCCATGGGCTACGGTGGACGTGCATCGTCGTCGTCGTCGTTTCAGCTCCGTGTTCAGCGCGATCCACGTCGGGTAGCATGAGCTGCACGACTGGATACTCTCTCTTGACGACAGTGTTTTTATAACGGATCGGCTCGATGTTCGAACCAATCACCAACGTGTTGTTCGGGTAGAGCGAGTGTAGCAAACAGTCCCAATTGTTTGTTTCGACTGCTTTGGGTTCCAGCATCCGCACCGTAAAACTCAGACGTATCGTCTGCAGGCATGGTTCTTCTTCGGTCGATGTCATTTTTCCCAACGACGACGGTGGACGTCTGTCTGCAGCGAAAAAACCGCTCGACCGGAGTCGCCGTTGGTCTTCTACTTCTTCTAGGGCTCGGAGAAGAGATCTGTGTAGGTTTTGTTTTGAACTCGGTTGGGTTAGCCCCTTCTGATCTGATGTTTTTTTCTTCCGCTGCGACTTCTTGCGTGCTCCTTGTCCGACCACGTGGGTTCTGTTTTGTGCTCGTCTGCGTGGTTTTGTTGCTTGACTGTTCAACCACCGTCGTTTGCTACCCGAACCAGTCATCTGCTTCACTTAGCCTCCGCCTTGTTCAGGAGATTCGTTCTGGATTCGTGCAGTCGCTTCCGTGCAATGTCGCGGACTAGTCCATGGGACTAGGTGACGTCACCTAAAATATTCGCTCCTGTACGCATGGCCCATAGCTTTAGCGCCAGACACCACGAGTGGTTTCACCGCACGGAACAACCAGGGAAAAAACGATCCCAAAATGCCGTGCCCACGTTGATATCTTTGTCCTTGGTAGTACAGACCCACGCCACGACCTGTCTGATCCTGGAAGTTGTAGCAGTCGACGATCGAATTGGTCATCGTGGCGGACTTCCTCCGAATGTCCAATTCAACTTGCGTCTGGAACGTTTATGGATCTCTCTGTCGTTGTCTTCGTCGAAAGTGAAGCACCACCAGGGATGGTATGTTGTTGGCGTGAAACGGTACAGGATCGTTTCTATCTTTCCGGAACTGTATGTCGATGGTTTCGAAGTAGTATTTATCGAGCGGGTGATAGTACACTCTGTCAAACTTGTGATGTGTCACGCTCCGGGTACCCAACTCCGAGAAATCCTGTAATCACTGAAATCACTCGCAATAGTAGGAATCTTACGTCCCCGGTGAATTGGTTTTCGATAACGTCGCAATACACAAAGATCAGCTGACTATTGAACGTGTACCGTTGGCAGAACACCGTGAAAGGGTCTTTTTAATCCGTCTGGTCGAAGATGTTGCTCAGAGCGAAAGTTGTGTTGATCATGGCGTTTGTTGTACCTTCAGCATCCATCTTGTCCAGCAGAAGGTTGTGCATGTTGTCTAACAGTTCGGTCGGAGAGGTGTACAGTTGCGGAGGCAGCTCCTAGATATGGTCGTCACGACCAATTTTGAGCGTGTTTTTCGTGGAAAGCACATTCACTTTGTACCGGTGCTGGTAGTAGTTTGGCTCATTCTTCTTCCTTTTCTTCGTGTTGTGGTTTGTTCGATCGTCGCCATCCTCCTCTGCAGGCACATTTACCACGTTCGGATTTTCCTCAAACTCCTCGTAGGTGTGTACTGTGCGTTCTTCCGGAATCGGTAAATTCAGACTAAAGGAGAGCTCGCTGTGATCTCGTTCTCCACGCAATATGTTTCTTCTCACCAAGTTTGGACCTCCCTGCTCCTCCTCCTCCACCGCTTGGTAAACGCGTTTTTTCAAAAATTGATTCTATATTGGTGATGAAGTTGTCGATGTAGGAGCGCATCTTCTGGCGAGGTTCGTCTTTCAACGCATCGAACATGTTCAGCGTGAGCTCCCCCACATGGTCGTACTGCATGAAAGATAACTTCAAAACAAGATTCTCATCCAAACGAACTACGTTGTCGAAATACAGTGGGTACAGAACATCGGACATACCCACTTCCTACTCCGGATCCAATTCTACAGGTTCCGGTAGTTTGGTAGTGCGATGATGTATCCGGGA
Organism: Lepisma saccharinum; assembly: GCF_977018435.1. NCBI lineage: Eukaryota > Metazoa > Arthropoda > Insecta > Zygentoma > Lepismatidae > Lepisma > Lepisma saccharinum. Next base: position 26,790,103 of record NC_139243.1, on the reverse strand, counting down.
AAGTACTCCATTGAACTGTTGGATGGTAGGAGCATCATAAATACGTCCGAATCCATGATTGGTCTTCTACGCCGTTCGCCGGATGTCCTCTTCACCTAACCACAAGGCAAATGACATGGGGTAGCCAAGCCACTTGATTTTATACTCCCGTTTCCCGTTGCGAGTGCGACGTTGAAGAATCCGTTCGATGCGATGTTTTCTGGAATGATGATCCTCTGTAGTTCCTCCGTGTAAAAAGAACCCTCCAATATGTTCCCTTGTAGATCCTCGACCAGGTACACCGGTACGGGATGGCGTTGTATCCTTCGGTGGATCTTGAAGTGCTCCCGTGACCAATTCGGTATGTACCCTTTTTCGAAGGGAAGCAACAGCTTACTTACACGAACGGTGTCGCCTACTCTGAAGTTTGCTCTCGTTTGTCTTTGAAAACTACTATACCCGTCCCTCATATTTTTCCACACAGTGTAAATGTTACCTTCGTTCACATCCACAAGCTTCTGCCTACACTTCTGGGGTACGAGTGGTTTTGCCCCTCCACGAGTTTCCCAAGAACATCGATGTACTTGTATGTGCAGCGAGCTGTGAAGTACTTCCACATACGTCTTTTTAACGTTCTGTTACATCGCTTCACGTCGCTCGCTTTTATATCTGTGTTTCTGGGCATCCTGTGCTCTATACCCTTCTCCTTCAGCAGTTTCTGGAAATTGGCGATTTTGAATTCCGTGCCCGCGTCCGTCTGTAGAATCAACGGTTTACGATCCACCTTCCGTAGTACAGCGGAGCGTGAGAAATCAAGTACGTAGGCATTCCCACGACTCTTCGACCTTAGCTGCAGATGCAATATTAATACTTCAGCGATTCCACACTTTCGAAAACCTGCATGTGGCAACCGGATGCGATCTTTGTACCCCGTGGGAAGAAAAGTGCCTCAACTCAAGACATACACTCTGACATTGCACAACATCTAGATCGAAAATTCTGAGTCGGATTTCCGTGGGAACCATCGAAGGTCGAACGTGTCTCATCTGCACCTTCTTGCGCAAGCGACATTTGCAGATCACCAAATTTGATATACTTCTCGGAATCCGTGGGGAAAATGTCAAGTCGTACGTGCTTTAGCGTGTGAAATCAACTACGTACACATTCCCAAGACTCTTCGAACCTAGCTGTAGGTGCAATATTGTCACATCAGCGATCCCACACTTTCGAACACCTGCATGTGGTAACCGGATGCGATCTTCGTACCCCGTGGGAAGAAACGTGACTCAACTCAAAACATACAGTCTGACATTGCACAACACCACGGAGCAAAAATGCTAAATCGGATTTCCATGGGAACCAACGAAGATCGAACGTGTTTGATCTACACCTTCTTGCACAACCGACACCTGCAGTTCTCGGAATTTCATATGCTTCTCGGAAGCCGTGGGAACAATGTCAAGTCGTACGTGCTTTAGCGTGGGAAACAACAATCGTTGACCACGCACATTGTCACATTCGACATCTGCGATGGACAACTGGTCCGCATTTCTTGTGTTCTAGTTGATACTGTTGTTTATCTTCAGGATCTTCTACTTCTGTGGGTGCATAACACTGTATCATAACGATGTTTCTGATATTGGTTTTGAAATGTGCCACTATTATCCTCGCAGACACTGGATACCATTGAATAAGGCTCCTTTTTGCTTCCTTGTCCATCAATATAACCACACCATCACGGCTCACACCTTCACCCTCAGGTCTTCCGGAATATATAAATGTAACTCCTTCATGGGTATTTACCTCTCCAAACTCTGACCATCTTACTTCACTTATACCTAGGATGCTCAGACAATAGCTCTTCATGCAGGCCACTGCCTGCCGTAGTTTTCCACTCTCCCGCAGAGTTCTTACATTCCATATTCCAATTCTCGTTGTCCTTTTCAGGCCAAATGTCGTCGTCTTAGAATCAGTTCGGCTTCCTCTTGTTGATGTTTCTTTAATAGTGTGATTTAAAGTGTGCGGGTTAATGGTCCACAGCACCCGATCTTGGTGATGAGGCTGCCACCTGAGCCTCCAGGCAGGCTAATTTTCTGTCGGGGTATTTTCCCCTAGTTTTTTAGGATCCCTCCTCTCCACAAGACAGTGGCTTTTTCTCATATTTATACTCAATGAGAATAAGTGCCTCTTCCTCCAGCTATGCCATTCCAAAGGTCTCCTTCTCCGCCATACTTGCCGTTGAGGTCTTCACCATAACCCTGGCAAGGGGCCCTTACAAGGTACTACCAGCCGGTGCCAGCTGGCCCAAGGTTTTTTAAAAAGAGGTGTTACTTCTCCTGATTCCTGGTTCTTCCGCCTCCTTCGCCGTTGAGATGGCCATCCATCTTCTTCCGCCATTGCAGCCGTTGACCAGTAGGTTGCTTCTTAGTCTGACTCTTTACCACTAGCCTGCCCAGCATGGGAGACCCCACCAGTAGCTCTGCTACCGCTGGTATAGCCTAGTGGATCATCAGAGTACGCAAGCCCCACCACCAACTACAAGGTCATGCAACCACTAAGTATATATAAAACAAGAGTTTTATAGGCAGCTCAATCAAACAATAAAGAAGCAAAAAAGGAAGGATATCATAATAATTGGAGGAGATTTAAACGCAAAGCTTGGGCAGGACAACGAAGGCCTTTTGCATGTTATGGGTAAACATGGTTTCGGAGAGCGAAATGACAATGGACAACTTTTTGTGGACTTCTGTGCTAGCCATGAATTAGTTATTGGTGGTACTATATTTCCTCACAAGAAATGCCATAACGTAACGTGGGTATCACCAGACTATAGAACAGAAAACCAGATAGACCACGTGGCAATTGGATGGAGGTGGCGACGTTCGCTGTAGGATGTAAGAAACAAGAGAGGTGCAGACATTGGGAGTGATCATCATTTGGTAGTGGCTAACTTTAAAATGAAAATTCAAGCTCAGAAGAAGAGAATGGAACAGACACGGAAGCGGTATGATGTTAGTAAGTTGAAGGATAAGAATCTCCAGGAAACCTTCAGGATTGAACTGAGAAATCGGTTCCAAGTATTGACCGATGAAAGTGAGCAGAATGAAACAATTGAAAGAGAATGGACATAAATTCGATCTGTCTTCGCATAAGTAAGTGATAAGGTTCTGGGCTTTAGGGATAGGAGGAAAAAAGATTGGATGTCTCTGCAGACCTGGGAAAGGATTAATGAGCGAAAAGTAATTAAGGGGGCAATGAACTCAAGCAGGACAAGGGAAAGGAAGGCAGAATTGCAAACAAAGTATACAGATAAGGATCGAGAAGTAAAGAGTAGTGTTCGTAGGGATCAAAGAAACTGGGTAGACAATCTGTCTCAGCAGGCGGAGGAAGCAACAAAAAAGAGGAATCTTAAAGAACTATACAACATCACAAAAGTTCTGTCAAGGAAACAGATGCAGAGAAATCGACCAGTGAGAAATAAAGATGGTACCCTCCTTACGAATACTGAGGACCAATTTAAACGTTGGAAGGAGCACCTCTCTGCAACCCTTAATCGCTCTGTGGATGCTCAGATAGACCAGGGGGAAGAGGAAGATAATAATGATGGTGATGTTGGCCCCAGTGTAAGAATTAGGACGGATGTTCCACCAGTAGGAGAGATTAATCAGGCTCTGAAAGAGGTACGTAATTGTAAAGCAGCTGGTGTCGACAACATACCACCGAAAGTGATGAAAAGTGACTCATAAACACCACAGCAAATATGTTGCAGCCCTTATTTGAGAAGATATGGATAGAGGGAGTGATGCCTAAGGACAGGAGGAGTGGTCTGTTGGTGAAACTACGGAAAAAAGGGGATACAACCAAAGTGTGACAACTGGAGAGGTATAGCACTCCTCTCCATTCCGAGTAAGATCTTCACTAGAGTTATCCTAAACAGAATTAAGGAGTTTGTTAACTTGAGACTCAGAAGAGAACAGGCAGGGTTTCGACCAAATCGCTCTTGTATTGACCAAATTAACACCTTGCGGATAATTTTGGAGCAATGTATAGAATGGTCACCTCGTCTCTATACAGTTTTCGTTGACTTCGAGAAAGCATTTGACTCGGTCAACAGAAATGCAATGTGGAAGGAAGTGAAACGATATGGAGTGCCCACAAAAATTCTTGATCTTATCCGAGAAACTTATCGTGATTATACATGTAGAGTTATACATGAAAGCCGTGTATCTGAACCAATATATGTGCAGTCTGGAGTGAGGCAAGATTGTATATTATCACCTACAATGTTCCTGATCGTGATCGATGCAGTGATGCGAAATGTAATAGAAGGGAAAAGACGTGGTATCCAATGGGGATTGAATAACAGACTAGAAGACCTTGATTTTGCAGACGATTTGTGCTTCTTATCTGAAGCACATGGTGATATGCAAACAAAACTAGCAGATCTGATAGAAAGTGCAAAAAAGCAGGACTTGTGATTAACTCCAAGAAGACCAAGGCACTGAGAATTAACTCCACAAAAACAGACCCGTTTAATATTGGTGAAGAGATTATTGAAAATGTGCATAGCTTTACTTACCTGGGTAGTGTGGTGGTAAAAGACGGAGAGGCTGCACAGGATGTTTCTCAACGAATCCAAAAAGCAAATGGTACCTTTGTGAGGTTCTATCCAGTATGGAAAAACAAGAAGATATCTAGGAAGACCAAACTTCGTATTTTTCGAAGTAATGTTAAGTCTGTACTCTTATATGGGTCTGAGACATGGAAAGTAACAAAAACGATTACCTCTAAATTACAGACCTTCATCAATCGCTGCCTGAGAAAAATTTTGAATATCTTTTGGCTAGAATTGATTCAAAACCAAGAACTTTGGAGAAAATCTGGAGAAACCGAGGTGTCCATACAAATAAAGCAACGAAAATGGAATTGGATAGGGCATACGTTGAGGAAGGAAAATGAGGCTGTCGAGAGAGAGGCACTAGACTGGAACCCACAGGGAAGAAGGAAAACAGGGAGGCCTAGACAGACGTGGCGAAGATCTGTTCACGCTGAGGCCTTGGAGGAAGGAAGGAGCTGGAATGCAGTGAAGAAAATTGTCGTCAGTAGGACCAGTTTTAGATGCTTTGTTCATGCCCTATGTTCCACAGGGAACAACAGGAATTAAGTCACGTAAGTCAAGTTGATACTCAGATGCGAGCGCACATGCATTCTTATTGGTTCACACAGCTGTATATTACCCCTGCCATCGCACCGCACAGCCAGACGAGAAACATCTACCGACTGCAAGCTGCTAAACCATACATATCCAATCAATCGGTGACGTCAGCGATAAACAATACATAACACCAATCCCTTTCATCTCCTGTCACTCCATCGATGGACATATTTGGAAACTGACGTAGCCGCAACCAACAACAAATAATCAACAGATGACGTAATACCTAGCCACTTTATTTCATAACAACCAATCGATGACCATATTTGAAGCTCCATTGTTTACCTGTCGCAGCCCCCACAACAAAGAAATAAACAATATTTGACCTCGCTTTCATAGCAATCGATCAATAACCACAGTTGGCAACACTTGTTACCTAAAATATACAAAAAGTACAAAAAAACTATTTTTTCCATTAGCGATTAATCAATACCCATAGTTGTTAACACTTTTTTACCTAAAAAAATCAAAATAAAGGTTTTACCCCAAAAAAGTTATTGATCACTCATCGATTCTTGGAAAACAATTAAGGTAATCGATACTTATTGATTTTCGCACCATGGCCCCCATCCAACTACTCAAGGAGTATTTTAATTGGGAAGGTTATGAAAATGCACTCAAAATATTTCTAAGTTGACCATGCGTTCAAGAAAATTTATTTAATAACGCAAAGTAGAGAAGTAAATTCCAGCTTGCTGGTAAGAGAAAAGTTAAAACAAACCGACGTTTATGTACAGAAACTAATCGGGACTCCACTTACTCTATTGTCCAGCATCCGAAGCACTGCACTACTTCTCCTAGGATCGAACGCCTGTGTTCTTGATTTAAAAGTTGGCACAAAAAGAACGGTCTAGAAGAATGTCGAAGGAAGAAATTAGTTTTGGGAATAAGAAATTACTACTGGTTTGTGCTTAAGAAGGTGACCATATGTTCCGTTTTGACCGGGACAGTCCCGTTTCAGAGACGTGTTCCGGTCATCCTATCGATATTTGTAACGATTGAAAAATTTTGGTAAATTTCTTTAATATTTAAATTACTTTTCGATAGCCCTCGTATAAATTCTTTTGGAGTTTTAATCTTTTGAATGTACATTTTATCTTTGTTAAAAAATTGTAACGCAGTTTCGGCCCAGCGAGAAAGAACGCGAAGCAAGTTGAAGCTTGCATTGCTTTTCTTCCTTAACAACAATGGGTTCTTTTTCGTTCGGCGCTGCGTGGGTTTGTAAATAAGTTTAGCTTGCATTGTGTTTCTGGAAATGCCTTTTTGGAAGGGGTAATTGTTGGATGCTAAAAATAACTTTTCAGTTTGTCGAAATCTTTTGTTGGGAAATAGAATTGCGGAATCTCGCAAGTATAAATATCAGCGGTCTCGCTGGCAAATTAATCAGTATAGCAGTAGATTCCGGAATCGTTAGGTGATTAAATCGCTTGTCGAGGTCCAGGGCTGGGAGAACACAGGCGTTGTGAGAGGAGTGGCTGGTCAGCTCTCCCTTCTACAATGTCCTGAGTTTTCCGTAAGCCACCTTTCTGGATTTGTGCTGGTCAGCATGATCCTTAAAGGGGATTTTGGCAGGCTTATAAATAATTTGATTCATACATATTTAATCTTAATAATTTAAAATTTTGATTCATAAATTCTATCGAAGTTGGCACTGGTCAGTGTGACTCCGATGTAAATTCAAGATATACATCCTTCTCGTCGAGTTAAATTTTATTCTAAATCATTCTGAATTCTCCTGGTCAGGAGGTTCATTTAAATAAATTTGTTTCTTTGGTACTTAAATCCGAGAGCATACCTCTGGTCAGAGAATGTCTTTTAAATCTGATAGCTTATATAGTTTCACGTCCATTTTTAAAGTCTGAGTATCCGGAACGTTTATTGGTTTCTCTTATTTAGGTTTAATATTAGATATAATTTTGAAACAGTTATAATAGGTGACCGGTCGAGTATATGTTTTTATAGAAAATCATTTAATGTAAAGGTCTATTGTTTTGCTTTTGCAATGTGAGTAGCCAAAAAGGGATAGACAGAGTCCCCTGTTATGTTAAGGAATTCCACGTGGACATTTGTAATTTGTGGCCGAGATATGGCTTTGGTAATTGGGTAGAGAAAGGCTCCCCTTATATTTAGTTATGAATGTTATTGGAGGTTGGCCCCGAAGAGGATAGTATACCTCATGAGTTCTAGAGAACATAATGCAGATGTGAAAATATGACAGAAGCACGAATAGATATTTACGGATAGATGTTTATGTAATTCTTCTTTTGGTTTTGGTTAATGGAAATTTTGTCGATCATTACTGAACAATTTGTCACCTGTTTATTGAAACCAAGTTAAGCTGGGATATGGACAATATATATATATATATAAGAGAGAGCTCTCTGGATTGTATGTTTACTCGAAAGCAAGTTTAAGTCTATGTTACGGAAGTCATTTTTGAACAAAAAAATTTAAGTTTGGCATTGTAGTTTTCTCTTGATCAGAAGATGGTATATTTTTCTTTCAACCTATGTTTGGAATTGTAAATAAATTTATTATCGTTAATTGGTATTTCCTTATAGTAAATTTGTATAATAAGTATAAATTAACTGGCATCCTTTGAGTTTGGTGAGGTGTCCCGCCATCACTGGTCAGTGAGGCGGAGGCTTTATCAATCCAAAGGACGCCAGAATCGATTATGCTGATTTCATCGCGACTCGCATGCGTGTCCTCACTGGTCAGTGGGATGCGGGTGCGATCACGATGGAGTTCGAGCATGAGAAAGGTTACCTTATTTTGAAGTCTTAGTTAAGTAAGCATAAATTTAATTTTAATTATATTATTATTCAGAAGCAGACCCTTACCCGAACTTTGGGATGCGGGGTCTCATGCCCCGCAGGAACTGAGCGTAGTCGTGGCATTTATATATTTATAACAGAAAGATATGTGGTAGGCAGCGACGCCCGGTCTTTGTCTGTCGAGGGGACCGAGCCGGTGTGTCGTGTGTCTTAGCAACGGGCGGACGCCCTACCTTGTTGCATATTATTAATATAAAAACTAAGTGTTCCATTGTCGTCGAGAATAATCGAGCAGACAACAGCTTACTGTTTAATTTAGATCGCGTCTTGAGTTGCATTGCTTGTGTGTTTTCCGTTATTTGTAGAGCAATGATTGGCCATGAAATTTGCATGTAGTTTCAATACGTTGTTCTCATATATATGTACTGATGTGGTGAAGCTCATACGAAATGAGATTTAATGTGTAAACTTTCAACCCACTTAAGTTTCTCTTGATTGAAAATTCAATAATTAGGCAAACACAGCATAAATTTTGTGTATATTAATTTACAAAATAGTAATCATGTTATAATGTAAATAGTGTTATTATCATTAAACTGTAAATTTAAATTGTAGCTGATATTTTGCAAACTATCATTAAATAAATTGCCAAAATTCAACAACAAAGTCTAAAAAATATTTTAAGTTTCAATTATATAGTACATCCGGAATGGTTTATTTTCATTGGAAGAAATGTTACTGCAATTATTATAATTTAATTTACACACTCAACAAACATTCCCATAGTACGTTCATACATACAGTATCAGAAAAGAATAAATGTATTTTTACATATACTATTTTAATTTGCTCTAATCAAACTGTTCAGATATTTTACAGGGCCGTTTTCCAGAAAAAACCTTTCTATAAAATGAAAACATGTATCTATGTGTATGGTGCCAAACACCATACAAGCAATTTTGAGTGTTTTTAAATAAAAAAAATCGATGTAAATTAAAAAATCCGATTAACCTTTAAACAGCCAATGGGTCATGTATGACCCATAGAAAGTATAGACGAAAACAGCCAATGGGTCATATATGACTCATGGTGCCGATTACAACATTCACGTGCTTTTAGGACCTTCATACTTGTATGTGAGGTTGTAAACGCAGACAGATGTTGAGATAAGACTTTGAAATGTCATGTGGAAGAAACCCCCCTCACCCTTCCTCTTTCTCTAATATGCAAATTAGCTATTTTTAGCCAGAATGCAGGATTGTACATATTGCGTCATATTTCAGCCTGTATGAGAATTAGTTTCACTTTGTTGCAAAAGGTCTACTCTTTGAAACCAATGCAAAGGTTTTTGCCCTTTTTCCAAAATAACGGGAGAAGAGGGGGCGAACGCCAAATATTTTCTCATTGAAAATTGGGGACTGGCCCCTCCCAACCTTGTTTTTCTCACTTGGGCTTTCTGAATTGTGCACGGTCGCGTGGTTCGATGTTTGTGCTTTCAAACAAAAGTTATTCGAAGTAGATTGCTCAAATAGTCTCCGAGATATACTAATCTATTCTCCAATATGCAAATTAGCCATTTTTGCCAAAATGCAGGATTGTACATATTGCGTCATATTTCAGCCTGCATGAGAACTAGGGACTTGTTTCAAGTTTCACTTTGTTGAAAAAGGTATAGCTATTCTTTAAAAACAATACACAAGTTTGCGCCCTTTTTTCAAAATAACGGGAGAAGAGGGGGCAAACACCAGATTTTTTTTCATTGGAATTTGGGGACTTGGCCCCTCCCAACACGGTCGCTTTCTCCGATGTTTTTGCTTTCGACAAAAGTTATGCGAAGTAGATTACTCAAATAGTCTCGGAGATATAGGCTAACATTTTTCTGAAATAAGTGTAAAAATTTACAAATCGCGCGCAAAGGCCGCTGCCCGAGGGGGGTTACTTTCGAAAACCGGCTCGGCTGTTTAAAGGTTAAATAAAAGAACATCAAAAATGATATTTGTACAAAAAAAGCATGATTTGTAACCACCCTGCTTGTGACACTCCTCAACTTAAGCGTAGGACTAACATCAAAGGTTGATCAGAAGGATCAGAAACACTATGTTAGTTATGTCGAAAATATAAAAATTAATGCCATTTGACAAAGGCAGATCATACTTTATATATTGTTTATGATGTATCATTTATGCGATCCATACTTTAATAAATAATAATAATACTCTAATAATAACAATGATGTTATAAATAAGCCTAAACAATTTTCCACGAAGGGGTAAACTGACTTTTCTGGAATGTCCCATTACTGGTCAAAATTATATGGTTATCCTATGCTTAAAGTAAACAAAGTTTCTCACAGTGGCATAAATAGAGTTCGGTTATTGTCATCATGTCCCCATGTGAGAGAGTTACATTATTGAATGAGTTTCTACCAGCCTGTGTCGTGGAGTGGTTAGTCTAGTGTGCCACGAAGAAAAGGGTTGCAAGTTCGAATTCCGGTCAAAGCATGGATGTTTCAAATAAGTGACATAAAATAACCAGACTACAAATGTGAGCATCTTCTCGTTCCCACCAGTAAAGCCAATATACCGCTAATAGTAAACCGAGACGGTCAGTTAAGAATGTAGAACAACACCAAACCAATCAAAATTAGTTGAACTGAGAAGGAGACAGACATGCTACCATCGAGACGAGAGTTAGTTCTGTAGGCTCTTTGATCCGTTATTTCGGTCAATTAGATGATACTATAAATGCATATTTATGTACAGTTGCAGACACTGCTGGGTTGTAACGAACACATTGAAGGTAAATGTAGTTATTACAACCCAGAAGTGTCCGTGACTGTACCTGTGTAATATAAAATGTATGTAAAAATTTCGAAAACAACACAAAATTTATAGAAATTAATTTACTAAAATTACACATTTTTTAAAAAGATTATGAATTTATCTAGAAATTTTATTCGAAATATTTTTCTTGTTTCAGAAATTATGAACCATAGTTCTAAAATTCATTATTCAAATTCCTTCTCCCCTCCTTTTTATGGAAATACTTTCCTAATACCCTGGTTGTTCTGCATTTTGAGCTTAGGAGCGAGTCACTACTGTCTTTCGCCGCCAATTAACAAGCGAGCCGCTGACGTCATCTCAATCCAACACCTATCGCTAACCCTCTTGCTCAAGCTCTATACTTTTGGTAGGCTCGCCAGCTAGACTCTTGAGGTCAGACGGAGATGTTCCGAAAAAAATCGGACTATACTTGGTACGGGAAACATTCCTAGAAGGGAAATTTTAGCTAGTAATATGAATAAGATCCTACGATGACTTGTTTCGGGGATGTTGTAGCGAAAGTAGTATATAGTACTTGTTCTTTTTCTTTATAGTGGTTGTTGATGGGAAAAAATGGAATGGAGGAGGAGACTGTGTGAGAATTCACCTCTTATTATTCTGCATAAATTCAGTATTTCCATATTATTGTCCATAATGGGTTACATTCGGCCTTTATTTAGTGATGAATGGTTTATTCTATTGTTAAATATTGAACACGAAAACCTACAAACTGGCAACACTGTGGGTGAGAATGAGGGAAGTGAGATTGCTGTTACCTTGTCCTGCTCTTATCAAGAGATAGTACCTATCCTAACCTATTAGGTTACATTAAGTTAACTTGTCTGAATCTACTGGTTCTTTAACAGGTTAGATATTATCTTCACTCAATAAGTATTATCATATTCATTGCGTCTTGAGACACACTTTTACTAAGCGTGTGAACCTCGAAAGGTTCTGGGATCGAACCTGGAGCCCTTTAGATGAAAGTAATTATTCTTCAATCGGGGGTTAGCGGTAGCCCGTAAGCTCTCGCTTGGCTGCATCTGCTAACTGCAGGAGGTACCTGAATAAACTTAAATTTACAGAACCCTTTATAGAATGTCAACTCTCTAGATTTGGGTTACAATGACCTTAAGTCTGCATTGGCAAAGGATGGCATTAGAAAAGTATATTACCTGTCTCTCTTTAGAAGCGTGGACCGAAGAGTTTCTAAAGTAACTGTCACTCGCTTGCTGAAGTTCGTCTCTTAAATTGTCACTTAGCTTCGCTGAACTCCACTTCCAAACAAGTTTCTAAAAGTCTGCATCCAGCCTGAATCTCCTTCCAAACCAAACTCACTCTCCTCTCTCCAAAATTCAAAACCCCCTTTTTTCACTCCCGAACCACTCTCCTGTTCTCTTCAAACCCCAAGACCAACTCCCCTGTCTCTCCCGAGCCAGATGCAACTTCCATTCACCCTGATCAAAACTCCTCCCCTTTTTCTCTCTCATCACATTTTCCTCTGCAAATATTGGCGAATGCTTTTCGCTGAGCTGGCGCTGAAGTTAACACTTTCCTATACTTCCTGCCAGGCTGCCTAGCTAAACGTAACTCGAAAATGAAAATGAGGGATAAGTAACGGTATCCAGCTGGGCGAAAAAAATTCCTTTGAATTTTTAAAACGTTTAGATAAGTTGCAGGTACAGTGCCGGTTATGCCAATGCAGTCCCTTAGAAGGTCTATTTATTTAGTGAAGAAAAATAATAATACATTCACATCAGTGAAAATAAACACTACAGACTAACTCTAAAACTAAAGGGGAGAAAAAAAATGCAGTAGAAATTAGATTTGGTTGACAGGTGTCAAGTCGTAATCTAATTTGGACTATCGAAAATCAAGACAAAAGCTCTGTGGGAGCAAACTAAAATTAAAAGCCGAGATGGCAATCAAAAATGAGAAGTCCAATGCCATATTTCGTTCGTCTCTTGCATGAATGAAATGAACGCGTGCGTACTACAATATTTATGCTGAGCACGCATACATTGGCTTCCAAGAAATGTTTATCAACACGAGCTAAGCGGTAACGTCAGCTCGGGTCAGAGAACCATGAAAAAGATATTGATACATCAAACACACACCACTGAACTCACTTGTCAGCTGAACTGACGTCAGAATGGCCAAAGCCATAAGTTGTGGCTCCACCCACTAAGCATGTGGGGGAGGGGCTAACACCAAAACATTAGGAATATGGGAGCAACAGCTCACGACACAATAAATTGCAAGGCAATTTGCACTAATATAAGAGGATCCTGGTGAATATATATTGTATCGAAGCACACGCAAGTTTCTCCGTCCATTGAATCTCTCTGAGAGAAATAATATATGTATAGATATAAGTACCATCTTCCAATAAAAATGAGAGGAAAAAGATTGTTGAAAATATATCATATTATAGTGAATAATGCCTATTAGGTTACATTAGGTTAACTTGTCTGAATCTACTGGTTCTTTAACAGGTTAGATATTATCTTCACTCAGTAAGTATTATCATAATCATTGTTATCTATTCATCTTATTGCTAATAGGCTACTGGAGATTACTAGTGTATAAAATTATTGTATACCTGTATAGCTAATAAATCTTATTAGTTCTTACAGAGTTGAATTACTTTGTTTGTAATATAGATTACATTTTATTACTAAACTTCGACTCTATTACTTATTATAATTAGTTTATTTTTTATTGATAACTCTAAATGGACTGGAATGAATAGAATGAAATTGCGAACAGCATCCTGTTTTCACAGGTCAACACTCCCTGTCACAAGGTCTGTCTAAACCATTCATAGTGTATTTCTTACGCTATTAAGTAATTGATCATCCACCTTATACTCCTGATCTAGTTACATGTGACATATTCGCATTGTTAGGACTTCCTAACGCTGTGAGCATCAGGTTTCAGATATCAAGAGAAAGATATGTCATTTTTTTCATCGGTTGAATTTGTTTAGAATCGTTGTAAAATGTGAAATGATCCTCGAGTGTAACATATTTAATGAACTGGTGTAGCTAATTATCAATTTGCACTTGTAAGGGTGGAAACTTATCAAGTACCCCTCGTATATCCCATTTTTTCGTAATAAAAGTAGACCTGTCACCAAAGACTATATATACATGCGACCACGGTTAATTTTCAAGCAAGAAAAAAACTTGAGGACCTTTGGAGGTAACCGTAGGTAGTAGGAACTATTAATACACATGTAGAAAAGTACCTCTTAGATACTAGTATAGCGTGTCCAAGTAGGTATTTCGTAACAGGGGAGGGGTGAGATAAGGTTTTACAAGGCGATTTCTATATTCTACCACTTCAACGAAGTTCGCCCTGCACCATATTTTGCGGACTAACGAAGCTATGGCGTCTGCATCTACGGCCAGTATAATCTTCGTAGGACTGTGTGTATTGTCCTGTGTTTTGTCCTTGTTTGTGCTGAGTGTCACTTTACAGCCTCAGCTTTTAACCCAAGTAAGGATATTTCAGTTTTCAGACATGCTTTTATTTTAGTGATTGTAAGAGGCTGGCTGCACCCCGCATAATGTGATGGGTGCAAAATAGCCAAAGTGTTGACGAACCCAAAATTTAAAATTTAAATTTAAATTAAATTCAAATTCTATATTCTACATTTAGAGAATCTGAGCCTTTCTTTATTGCAAGGATTAATTGTTGTATTAATTTGTTTGTCGTTGGATAATTTCATATGTAGGCTATATCGGTGAAATGAAGAATGGAATTAAAATATTTTAGGTTGGAATACATCCCATTCTAGATGACGCCTCTGCTGTGTATGCCACTTTCTAGATGCTATAAGATGAACTCAAATATTCTAGAAATTCAACCCTGGGCATTTGGGTTCAAATGAGACAAACTTCTGTTCAAGTGAGTAGGTGTAAAACCAAAGCGCGCGCTTTCGCTGCTTCTGATTGGCTGTCGGTTGCGGAATTAATGTCTAAAAGCAAAACCCTGAGTAAATTAATATTTACTTGTGATTCTCGTTTCTCCTTGGCCGTGTTGTTCTCCAGTTGGGAAATTCCACTCTCTTGTATCACCAAGGGGCGGCTTCTAAATCTCACTCCTAGAAGAACAATTGCGTACTCCAGAAGAGCCAGGACAACAGAAGTCATACAGGCAATCATCCACACTTCCACTGGCTTCATCTCGAATGAAGGTTGAAGTTTCTGTCTGTTGGAAAGAGGAAATGCAGGAGAAATTGAACTAGTGAACAATTAATCAACTACAGTGTTGATGGGTCTCGTAAATATAGTAACAGAAAGAATACAAAATGGTCTTAAATGATACGGCGTCCATCTTGAAAACATGGTGATGGAATTATACTTTTTTCAATGTCCATTTTTTAGATTTCAAATTACCGTATTTATGTACATACATGCCGATATCTAAAAAATCTTGAGCCTTTTGTTTATTTAGCTTAATGAAAATAACTATTTCCGACAGAAGATGACTTAGTAGTTGTTATACAAAAAATATAGAAAACAATATACTAAAAATCGAAACACTGTCAAGCTTTGTTTACATGTTTAATGAAACACTAAAAGTGCTGACCAAGGCAGTGTGCTAAAGGCGAGCTTAATTTGTGTGTATGTACGAGAGTCGTTTCAAAGAAAGTGATCACTCAACAATTTGTCCACTGTCGATGGCTTTTCTCCCTCCTCTACACGTGACATGTCGTAGTTCCACAAATTGACGTGTGGCGGCACCAAAACGCTTACTGTAGCTTTATTGAGTAGTGTGCTCTAAAGCAACGTTCTCACGAAAATAACAAATTGCGTTAATTCAGAATTAAAATTCGATTAAAACTAAAGTAGATTTTAATTAAAATTAGATAAAATTCAAATTGCATATGATAGCAATGCTGATAAGTGTCACAGAGAATTACCGCATGCTTGTGGGTATGAGGTACTTCTATATCCAACACTGGTTCAGTGGTTCGCGCCAAAGCCGAGAAAGTTCCGACAAGCACCCAACAACATTAAGATTGTAAAGGAGTACAAGGTCGTTCCTTTGTTACGAAGTGCCAAAGGAGTTATCGTGGACAGTGAGTATTACAGTAACTTTGTGGAGAATCACCTTCGTCTAGGTATTCGTCGGAAACAAGCAACACTTCTTACGAGATATTGTTGGAAAGAATAGAATGTCTCACGAAGATCTCTTGTATGTACAGTTTATTTACACATACCTCCCCTAACCGTATATACATCTGTCACTTACAGATCCAGCAAAAACTGATCCCGGTTGCCTTTTTCCCCAAAAACAGAGAAATGCACTTAACAGGATTTCCAGGACTCTACGAGCGCACTATTTTATATAGCGCTTAACCCGCGCCGACAATTGATCATGCAGAAGTCCCTATACATACGGCGCTCACTCTCTGTGTATCTCTATGCATTCATCTGGCTCAGTAAAAAACTGTCTCAATCTATCGGGCCTTGTATCGGAGTATCTGAGAGAGCCGGTGTAACGGGGAATTTGGAATCCGTAGAAAAGTGACTGTACAGTCAATTTTCTACGGACAAATATGACTACCCTTCCAGTTCCAGACAATTAATAAGGGGGTACAATATCCCTGTAGAAAAATGACTGACTCTCAATTCTCACTTAAAAGAAAGGGTACAATTTCCCCGTAGAAATGTGACTGCCCCCTTAAATTCTTCTTATATTAGGAGGGGGTACAAATTTACCGTAGAAAAGTAACTGCCCTATTGAATCTTTCTAATATTAGGAGGGGGTACAATTTCCCCGTAGAAAAGTGACTGTCCCTTTAAATCCTGCTTATATTAGGAGGGGGTAAAATTCCCCGTAGAAAAGTGACTGGTCCCTTAAATACTTCTCATATTAGGAGGGGTAAAACTTCCAAGTAGAAATTGGACTGCTCCCCTTAAATACTTCTTATATTAAGAGGGGGTACAATGTCCCCGTAGAAAACTGACTGCCTCTTAAATCCTTCAAATATATGGAAGGGGAACAATTTTCCCGTAGAAAATTGACTGCCTCCTTAATTCTTTCTTATATTAGGAAGGGGTACAAATTCCCCGTAGAAAAGTGAGTGTCCTCATAAATCTTTCTTATATTAGACGGGGGTAAAATTTCCAAGTAAAAAACTGACTGCCTCCTTAAATCCTGTTTTTATTAGGAGGGGGTACAAAGTCCGCGTACAAAAGAAGTGACTGCCCCCTTAAATCTTTCTAATATTAGGAGGGGGTTCAATTTCCCCGTAGAAATCTGACTGCCCCTTAAATGCTTATAATATATAGAGGGGGTACAATTTCCCCGTAGAAAACTGACTGCCCTTTTAAATCCTTCATATATATTGAGAGGGTACAATTTCCCCTTAGAAAATTGACTACTCCCTTAAATCCTTATAATATATGGAGGGGGTAAAAATTCCCGGTAGAAAAGTGGCTGCCCCCTTAAATCCTTCTTATATTAGGAGGAAGTTCAAATTGCCTGTAGAAAGTGAATTTCCATTTAAATCCTTCTAATATTAGGAGGGGGTACAATTTCCTCGTAGAAAAGTGACTGTCCCCTAAAATCATGCTTATATTAGAAGGGGGTACAATTTCCCCCAGAAAAGTGACTGCCTTTTTCAATACTGATTATATTAGAAGAGGGTACAATATTCCTGTAGAAAATTGACTGCCACCTTAAATCTCTAGGATTTATGGAGGGGGTACAAATTTCCCTTAGAAAAGTGACTGCTCCTTTAAATCCCTCTTTTATTAATAGACGTACAATTTCCCCGTAGAAGAGTGACTGCCCCCTTAAATCCTTATTATATTAAGAGTGGGTACAATTTCCCCGTAGAAAACTGACTGCCCCTAAAAATCCTTCATATATATATAAATAGTGGGTAAAATTTCCCCGTAGAAAACTGATTGCCCCTTAAATCTTTCCTATATAGGGAAAGGGTACAATTTCCCCGTAGAAAACTGACTGCCCTTAAATCATTAATATATATGGAAGGGGTGCAAATTACCCGTAGAAAGTGACTGCCCCCTTAATCCCTTCTTTCAACCTTGTAACGTGCCCGCAGTTACAATATATTTTTCATGAAACGCACTATTTTGGTTTTGTCAGCGAAGATTTGATAACTCCTTTTTTCTGATTGTTGAAATGCTGCATAATCCTTCATTGTCGTGTTATCTTATCTGCTCTGCGCTCCGCCGAGGCTCATTGTTGTCTAAAAAGTTTGGTACATGCTTTATATCAGCTGTGTTTCATTAACATGTATATTTTCTGGCGTTTAGGGTTTTTAACAGTAAGGATTTGGGTAATCTAGTTTATCACAGTTTGCAATATGTAAATATATGAGGTTTGCTACGTGTAAATTTGTGACGTAGTTAGGTACATCAGCGCCACCTGCATTACCTATATAAGTAGCTCACACGGGCCGAAAAATCAGTCTCTTTATGGCTCCCTGATGTCAACTGGCAGACATCCAGGAAACGGCCTACTTGCCAGAGAAGCCCAGTAGCAGCATTGGAGGACTTGGTTCCCAGGTTCAAAACCCGGGAAGCCCCCGGCCAGGTCCCTCCTCAAAAGATGAAGCCCTTAATGACCCGGTTCCCAGGAGCAATCCTCGGGAAGCCCCCGGCTGGGTCCCCCCAAGGTTTCTGGTTCCCAGGTTCAAATCCCGGGTGGTCCCCGACCAGAGACCTGTAATAGATGTGGCCCAGTAAAGTTCCGGTTCCCAGGTTCAACACCAGGGTAGTCCCCGGCCGGTTCTTTTCTTTCCTCCCCTCTTTTTGCTTTGTATTTTGTGATGGAACCGACTCCCAGGTTCAATCCCCGGGAAGTCTCCTGGTCGGTTTCCTTTACCCTCCGTTTTTCCTTTCCTTAATTAAGCGTATGTTCGGAAGGTAGGAGAGAGGGGGAAAAGGTTTACTTTTAATTTAACCTAGTTTTATTTAGTTCAGGAACCGACTCCCAGGTTCAAACCCCGGGAAGTCCCCGGTCGGTTTCTTTCCTTTCCCGTTTTAGCTTTTAAGCATATGCACATGAAGTTTTGACATTTTATTAACCGGCAAACGTTTCAAGTAAGTCTGGAAACCTAACTGAAATAAACATGTTTTATTTTAATATGAGATTGGCTCATCTAGGTGGCTAACTGAGATAAAAAGGTTTATTTAGGATCTAACCCATTTAAAATTGTTATATAAAGATGTATATTGTTGTCACCGGGTTAGTGAAGAGCCCGGATATCACTGAAAGGAAGAAAAGCTATTTTGTACTTATTTTGTTAAATTTCGAGAATTTGTGTTAAATAAGTAATAAATATCTCTTATGTCTTGTAATTTCCTTTTCTCACTTTGTAACGGGTCACCCTCATCCTGGTCACCTGGTTGGTCCTATACACACACCCCGCAAGCCCTGAGGTATTTTAGAATCTTGTGATCTCCGGCTGATTAGGCTAGTAATCATGGGTAAACTTTGCAATGCCGCCCACTTTGTGAAAGTGTTAGAGTGATGTAAACGGCTCTGCGCAGCCGGTGAATATCCATAGCGTGTGCTAACATAACTGAGCTGTCCGTTGCAAAAGTTAATGGCTCACATAACTGGGGCTGTCCGTTGCAAAAGTTTTTGGCGCCCAAGAGTGACAGTCCTAACTGTTGCAAAGTAATTGGCGCCATAACGCGGGGCACGACTGTTTATTTATATATATTTGTTTATATAGTGAAGCCCGACTGTTTATTTATATTTATTTGTTTATATAGTGAAGCCAAATTGTTTATATAGTGGAGCTTGATTGTTTACATAGTGAGACAAGTATTGTAAATGCTGTAAACTAATGAGGTGACCACAGGATGATAAGGGAGTAGTTGCACAGTGTGAAGTGAAAAATTAGGTTTTCTAACAAAGAGCTTAATATTTTTTTTGGTACAATTACATTGTCATTAAATTGTACAGAATATGTTAAAAGAGACGATAATTACAGTATAGCCCGCTGTGAGGAGCTAGTATTGAGTGTTGTTTTATAGTTAAGTAATAAGACCTAGCGCTTCAGTCTGCGAAGAGCTCTGGTGCAAGACAGTCCGTTTGACTTGAAGTCCGGCTAGAGGGTAACGCTAGTTTGTGAAGATGGAAAAGCATCCAGACGTGCAACTGCTGAGAAGCAAGGCTAAAGCAAGTAATCCAAAAATGGCTATTTTAATGTGTCCAGTGCCCCAAAGAAAATTGATTCCGGCATTACGGAAGGATGTCAAGACTAGAGGGATTAAACTTCTGCCCCCCTCACAAGAAGATCCTGACGTTCGAAAGAAGTGGATCCCTGATAAAAGCAAGACAGCTGCCTTCAGGAAAACCTTGCTACGAGTAAAAATCTCCAAGGACTTGGAAAATGGAAAACCAGCAACTCCATACTACCCCTCCAGGCCTGCGCTGAACGACGTTCTGGACAATACCAGTAGCAGTAAGTCTAAGGTGAATTTTACTAACATCAAGAAAAAGGTGTGCAGTACGTCCACTTCTGCAAACGTGTACCAACGATTTGCGAACAGACCTATCCCAGTCATTAGTGACTCAACCCTCAAACCTCTCTGTGTGGTGGTACCTCAGCTAACGGACAATAAGCAACAATGTGTGTGTGCTGATAAAGAAAAACTTCGAAAGTGTGACAAAAATTCAGATGTATACCAAGAAGAACGGCAAGAGCTAATACAAAAGATCAGACAACTGGAAGCAGAAAAACGATCGTTACTAAGACAATTAAGTGAAGAGGCCGATACCAGGAAGGCTTGGCAGATCAATCCTGATACAGTTTTTGATGAACTTGACGATGTCCCACGACCTGGAGGAATGGAAGTGCCTAGGGAAGAAACTATTCAGTCCCAACCAGACGGAATGGGAGTGCCTAAGGAAGGAACCGAGCAGTGTCAACCAGAAGAAATGGAAACCCTTAAAGAGGATGTGAGTGAAGAAATAGTGCCTGATGCCGAGAAGGAAGAGGAATGCGGCCGACCTCCCACATCTCCCGAGGGAAAAACGGAGTTGTCTCTTACTCAGAGAAGTTCTACAGAAGGTAAGAGAATGTTTTTATCCCGTGATAAGAATAGTGAAGAAGTTGAGCAAGAACTGATAAGATTGTTTAAAGATAACCCAAGAAACCTACGAGAAGTGAGAAGGGTTTTGAAGGACAATCACATTAAAATACCGCATACTTTTCCTTTGTTTAAATTTTTGAACCAGCACAAGTTGTTGCTGAAACCTTGAAATTGGAGATTGTGAAGTTGTTCTTAACAGGTGATCATTAGTCATTTGAGGTATAATCTGATTTTTATGTTCTAATTAAAAGCTTAAGATGAGCCAGAACTAGGAACTGGTGTACTTAAAGGTGTCCCCTATTATAAAAGCACAATGGCCGAGAATAGGGCGTGCTTGAGAGCAGTGGCGCTCTCGGAGCTAGGGAAGCTCCCACTTGGGACATATAGGAGTATGACGGTTATTAAGTAAACGGTTTGTCAAAGTAATAAAAGGAATGTAAGATAGTAGAATCTGTACCGGGTGATAGATTGCTTTGACCTGTTAATTACATACATTGGTTTGACCTGTTAATTAGTAATAAACTATAAGGTAAAGTAAGGAGTATTTTAGGGTGATATATATAAATATATATAAAAATCTTTTGTCTTCCATTAAACATTATTCATCCAAAAGATTTTTCTCTGAGCAAGGGGGAGTATGTAACGTGCCCGCAGTTACAATATATTTTTCATGAAACGCACTATTTTGGTTTTGTCAGCGAAGATTTGATAACTCCTTTTTTCTGATTGTTGAAATGCTGCATAATCCTTCATTGTCGTGTTATCTTATCTGCTCTGCGCTCCGCCGAGGCTCATTGTTGTCTAAAAAGTTTGGTACATGCTTTATATCAGCTGTGTTTCATTAACATGTATATTTTCTGGCGTTTAGGGTTTTTAACAGTAAGGATTTGGGTAATCTAGTTTATCACAGTTTGCAATATGTAAATATATGAGGTTTGCTACGTGTAAATTTGTGACGTAGTTAGGTACATCAGCGCCACCTGCATTACCTATATAAGTAGCTCACACGGGCCGAAAAATCAGTCTCTTTATGGCTCCCTGATGTCAACTGGCAGACATCCAGGAAACGGCCTACTTGCCAGAGAAGCCCAGTAGCAGCATTGGAGGACTTGGTTCCCAGGTTCAAAACCCGGGAAGCCCCCGGCCAGGTCCTTCCTCAAAAGATGAAGCCCTTAATGACCCGGTTCCCAGGAGCAATCCTCGGGAAGCCCCCGGCTGGGTCCCCCCAAGGTTTCTGGTTCCCAGGTTCAAATCCCGGGTGGTCCCCGACCAGAGACCTGTAATAGATGTGGCCCAGTAAAGTTCCGGTTCCCAGGTTCAACACCAGGGTAGTCCCCGGCCGGTTCTTTTCTTTCCTCCCCTCTTTTTGCTTTGTATTTTGTGATGGAACCGACTCCCAGGTTCAATCCCCGGGAAGTCCCCTGGTCGGTTTCCTTTACCCTCCGTTTTTCCTTTCCTTAATTAAGCGTATGTTCGGAAGGTAGGAGAGAGGGGGAAAAGGTTTACTTTTAATTTAACCTAGTTTTATTTAGTTCAGGAACCGACTCCCAGGTTCAAACCCCGGGAAGTCCCCGGTCGGTTTCTTTCCTTTCCCGTTTTAGCTTTTAAGCATATGCACATGAAGTTTTGACATTTTATTAACCGGCAAACGTTTCAAGTAAGTCTGGAAACCTAACTGAAATAAACATGTTTTATTTTAATATGAGATTGGCTCATCTAGGTGGCTAACTGAGATAAAAAGGTTTATTTAGGATCTAACCCATTTAAAATTGTTATATAAAGATGTATATTGTTGTCACCGGGTTAGTGAAGAGCCCGGATATCACTGAAAGGAAGAAAAGCTATTTTGTACTTATTTTGTTAAATTTCGAGAATTTGTGTTAAATAAGTAATAAATATCTCTTATGTCTTGTAATTTCCTTTTCTCACTTTGTAACGGGTCACCCTCATCCTGGTCACCTGGTTGGTCCTATACACACACCCCGCAAGCCCTGAGGTATTTTAGAATCTTGTGATCTCCGGCTGATTAGGCTAGTAATCATGGGTAAACTTTGCAATGCCGCCCACTTTGTGAAAGTGTTAGAGTGATGTAAACGGCTCTGCGCAGCCGGTGAATATCCATAGCGTGTGCTAACTTAACTAAGCTGTCCGTTGCAAAAGTTAATGGCTCACATAACTGGGGCTGTCCGTTGCAAAAGTTTTTGGCGCCCAAGAGTGACAGTCCTAACTGTTGCAACCTTTTAAATTAATATTATATTAATAGGGGTACAATTTCCTCGTAGAAAAATGGCTGCACCTTAAATCCCTATAATATTAAGAGGAGGTACAATTTTCCCTTAGAAAACTTACTGCCGCCTTAAATTTGATTTTGATTTGACTTAGTTTATTTTACTTCGCGTTTTGTGCCTCTTGGCTAATTTGGGAAGATGGGGATGAGTGATGAAATGATGAAATTTATGAATGGACATTCACAAACAACCAAGCCCGACCGGGATTCGAACCCGGGACCCTTGTCGTCGCAGCGCGATGTGCTAACCACCCGGCCACAGGGTCGGGCTGCCGCCTTAAATCTTTCATATATAGGGAGAGTGTACAATTTCCCCGTAGAAAACTGATTGCCCCTTAAATCCTTAATACATATGGAAGGGGTGCAAATTACCCGTAGAAAACTGACTGCCCCCTTAATTCATTCTTATATTAATAGTGGGTACAATTTCCCCCCAAAAAATGACTGCCTTCTTAAATACTTCTAATATTAGGAGGGGGTACAATTTCCCCGTAGAAAACTTACTGCCCCCTTAAATCCTTCATATTTATGGAGGGCGTACAATTTTCCAATAGAAAATTGACTGACCTATTAAATCCTTATAAAATATGGAGGGGCTAAAAATTCCCTGTAGAAAAGTGACTGCCCTTTTAATTCCTTATATTAATAGGGGTGCAATTTCCCCGTAGAAAATTGACTGACCCCTTAAATCCTTCTTATATTAAGAGAGGGTAGAATTTACACGTAGAAAACTGAATGCCCCTTAAGCCCTTATATACGTATAGGATATAAAATTCCCCGTAGAAAAGTGACTGTCTCCCCTAAATCCTACTTATATTAGGACGGTGTACAAATTCCCCGTAGAAAATTGACTCCCTCTTAAATTCTTCTTATATTAAAACGGGGTACAGTTTCTCCGTAGAAAACTGACTGCCCCCTTAGATCTTTCATATATATGGAGAGTGTACAATTTCCACGTAGAAAACTGACTGTCCCCTTGAATCCTTCATATATATCTAAGAGGTCTTCATGGCGTGGTGCTAAGCACAGGGGAACACTTTACCTTTGTTATATCTAAGAGGTAAAAATTCTCCGTAGATAAATGACTGCCTCCTTAATTCCTTCTTATATTAATAGGGGGTACAATTTCAACTTAGAAAAGTGACTGCCCCCTTAATTCCTTCTTATATTTGGAGGGGGTACAATTTCGCCGTATCCTAGGGACTGTCCTTTAAATCCTTCTTATATTAGGAGAGGGTACAATTTCCCCGTAGAAAAGTGACACCCTCTTAAATCCTTCTTATATTAAGAGGGGGTACAATTTCTACCATAGAAAAGTGACGTCACTATAAATCCTTCTTATCTTAAGAGGTGGTACAAGTTCGAGTTGAATAGGGACTACTCCTTAAATACTTCTTACGTTATAAGAGGGGTAGAAAACTGAGTGCCCACTTAAATCCTTCTTATATGAAGAGAGAGTAGAATGTCAACGTAGAAAAATTACTCCAGATTTTTACACAGAAGATACCCAGTTATATTTCTAAGATCATTACGTTTCGTTGGAACATAAGCTTCAGTCACTTAATTCTGACTTGAACGATGTCAGTAACATGTGTGTATCTAACCGTCTTAAAATATATCTAAAAAAAACCATTTTCATGATCATAGGTTCTAATTATTTAATGCCATTAATTAAAAATATTAAGATCGAGTTCAAATTATACTTTTTACCCATTGTCAGGAATGACATTGTTAAAAATCTCTCTTAATACAGAGTGTCCGAAAAGTCACGCAACCCGGTGTTTACGACCGTATAACGGAATAGCGAAACGGAATGAGAAGAAACGCTTTCTGCCAAGAGAATGCCCTGTATATTGGGAAAATTTAGAGAGACAAACATATGTAAGAACATGCATGTTTTAATAACAAATAAGCAAAGCGTTGCCAAATGCGGAAAAAAAATATTTGCAAATCGTGTATATTGATGCGCAGAACTCACTGAGGTAAATTATTGCAACATTTCACAATACCAACGAACAATTTGGATGGCCATCTAATGAATTTGACAGAAAAAAAACTTTGACGAAGTTTCAAAAACATTGCAGAAGGGAATAAATGGGCTGTTCCAAAAATCGATGTTTTCACAATATTACGAGGGACACTGGCAACACTGTTGGTGTTACGTGTCACCAACAGACGTGTTTCACCTCAGGCTATCACACTAAGGCACTTTTAATGACAAAGGAGAAAGTTGGTTATTCTCGAACATATGCAATAAATTATGTCTATGTATAATTTCTATGGGGAAATTGTACCCTTATTAATATAAGAATTTAAGGAGGCAGTCACTTGTCTACGTGGAAATTGTACCCCCATATATTTGAGCATTACCCCCACACCCCCTATACGCCTTCATGGCGTGGTGCTATGCACAGGGGAACACTTTACCTTTTTTTACCTTTTTACCATATATTTGAATGATTTAAGAGGGCAGTCAGTTTTCTACGGGGAATTTCTACCCCCTCGAATATATATGAAGGATTTAAGAGGGCAGTCAGTTTTCTACGAGGAAATTGTACCCTCTCTTAATATAAGAAGTATTTGAGGGGCAGTCAGATTTCTACGTGGAAATTGCGCCCCCTCCTAATATTAGAATTGTAAGGGGACAGTCACTTTTCTACGGAGAATTTGTACCCCGTCCTAATATAAGGAGGATTTAAGGGGACAGTCACTTTTCTACGGGGAAATTGTATCCCCTAATTGTATAAGAAGGAATGAAGGGACAGTCACTTTTTTAAAGAGAAATTGTACCCCTATTTATATAAGAAGGAATTAAGGGGAAGTCACTTTTCTACGGGGAATTTGTACCCCCCTCTATATATTATAAGAATTTAAGGGGCCAGTCACTTTTCTGCGGGGAAATTTTACCCCTTCCTAATATAAGCAGGAATTAAGGTGACAGTCACTTTTCTACGTCGAATTTGTACCCCCTTCTAATGTAAGCATCATTTAAAGGGGCAGTCACTTTTCTACTTGGAAATTGTACCCCCTCCTAATTTAAGAAGGATTTTAGGGGCGAGTCACTTTTCTACGGAGAATTTGTACCCCCTTCTAATATAAGCAGGATTAAGAGGGACAGTCACTTTTCTGAGGTGAAATTGTTCCCCTTCCTAATATTTAAGGGGAGAATCACTTTTGTACGGGGAAATTGTACCCCTTCCTAATATTAGAAGGATTCAAGAGGGCAATCATTTTTCTACGGGGAATTTGTACCCTCTACTAATATAAGAAGGATTTATGGGGGCAAGTTTCATTTGTACGGGGATATTGTACCCCTGCTTAATTGTCTGGAACTGGAAAGGCTCTCATATTTCTCCGTAGAAAATTGACTGTACAGTCATTACATTACAGCTTTCAAATGGAAAGCAAGCAGTAATTTGGATCTTTTCATCTTTATGTATTCCATCATGGTTAGGCCGTCCTTAGAATATGCTTGTCGGGTATAGCATCCGTTAAATTTCAAAAGTGATACATCGCTAATTGAAAATGTTCAACGCACGTTTGGTAGATTTATGTATAATAATTTTAAAATGTATCATGTCTATTATGAATACAGTAATCTAAGTAAAAATATAAATTATGTAACCTTGAAGGTAGAAGAAATATATTCTGTTATCAGTTTATAGAAAATATCATAGCAGCTGTAATTGATAGTAAAACAAATCTGGAAAAATTATGTGTAAAAGTGCCTAATTATAACACCAGAAGACATCATAATGTAATTGCAACTACAGTATTGAAATCCAACATTTGGATGAACAAATTGGTATCAGAAGTAGCTACAGGTGAATATCCCAATCTATGAAAATTATATTGATAAAATGTAAGCTATTTGAAGAACAATTGTGTTTTATCTTGTATATATATCTTGTTTTTAATTTCTGATGTATATATTGAGCTGGACACACCGGGTCATCACCGCGGGAGATGTTATATGTTTTATAGGTGTAAAATATGTTTATATGTCTATATGTTTCAATTCCATTTTTT
Organism: Lepisma saccharinum; assembly: GCF_977018435.1. NCBI lineage: Eukaryota > Metazoa > Arthropoda > Insecta > Zygentoma > Lepismatidae > Lepisma > Lepisma saccharinum. The sequence continues at coordinate 26,762,903 of NC_139243.1, read as the reverse complement.
TAAATTGAAAACAACATCCCTATGAGGATTATAATAATTCCCTTTGCTGGGAATAAATATTTTGTGGGGGAAAATCCCCGGCAACCCCTCTGTTAATTTGTACACTGAGAACAAGTATCTGTTATGATTTCTCCTGGTATTGTCGCAGTGGGAAACAAACAAGTGTGAACACAAGGCATTATGGGAATTACGTACTATAATTTTCTTTTTACGTCACTAGTGGGATATGTCTGGTTAAAATAGTTTGCAAGTAATACCAACGAAATCTTCAGGCTTGGCATACTTTTGGTAATAATGCACAATATATCCCTTTTTACCGTACCTACAGTTCTTTTATGCCATGCTTACCTGAGCGAATTGTACATGGTGACAAGTGTAAGCAACGTTGTGATCATGAGCGCAATCCTCCCTGGAACCATTTCTGGTTTTATGATGAAGCTGCACCAGGAGACTATCACCAATAGGCCACTTGGGAAGTAAGTCATCAGCAAATGGGTTGGAAGTTGACGGTACAGGTACAACGTCAGGTACAGTGTTTTGGGCACCAAATCTGCAAGGGCATGAGTTACCAAATTCATTAATAAATTATGATTTATGTTTATCGATAATATTATAGAGCTAACAATAGCTTGTAAAACGTCAAAGCTCCCTTTCGCTTTCTGACCTTGCATGATTTAATGTTAAATCAGAGAATTTTTCTTTCCTATGACGTAGTGGCAACGTCATAGCCATATGATCAAGGGGGTTCTGAGTTCGATACCAGGTTGAGGCACATAGTAGTTTGGATTTCACTTTAAACTGCAGCTCCAGTCCTCCATTTCTCTATCCTCCTCTCTGCGAAGCTCTAGCTGTCATGTGTTTGTGTATTGCCATGCCAAATTGTCAGAAATTAATAAATCGTAAGTTTTAAGACTAGTGCCGTGATGTAGTCTCGAATATACGAAAATAAACATTAAAAAGATTACTTATAACAATTAATCTTTTTAATGAAGAATATGTTTTTCGTAAACAACATTCTTCAAGAAATAAGAGGGCCTCCACGATGGTGCAGTGTTAGCGTCGTCGCCTTGTCATCAAGGGGTCCCGGGTTCGATACCAGGTGGAGGCACATAGTGGTTCGGATCACACTTTAAACTGTAGGTCCCATCCCGATTGGCCTTACTGTGCAAATAGTTGGACTTAAAACACCAAATTATTCATCAAATTCAAATATTAGAGGATGAGAAATCTCGAAATCGGTCACTAAAATCAAAATAACCTTCATTATCTACTTACCCGTTTTGAGGATGGGTTCTCCTGTTTGAAACTTGAATTTAAACATGGGTAGCTTCATATCGTGTGTGCCCCAATCATCATCCTTCATCTTGAACGGGGTCACAGAATACCACGATAAATTGAGATACTTCTTAGCCACAGCTACAGTAAAGGAAAAAGCGGTGATGGGTTAAATATAATAATTATCCTAAATAGATGCTATAAATCTGTATTGTGTATGCTCACAAGAATTAAGGCTCCGATCTGCATTGAGCGATTCCGGAGTTCATCCAGCTAGTTATAGGCGGCCATAGCGTGGTGCTGATCACTAGGGAACGGAACTTTAGGTAAATAAAAGTTTTTTCTGCGATAAGATAGAGACCCTCGTTTTTGCCAAAATTCTGATCATAGCCTTATATGTCAACACAGCAAATTTTATTTTACATAAAACACATATTTTCCAGTTTTCCGTATGTAAATACATATTTTGCGAATTTTCATTTTAAATACATAAAATCGCACATTTACTTCAGCTACCTCGAAATCCTCGAAGGAAAAATGTTTATTCTCCGCACCTCTTTCATATCGAGAGTGTTAGGTTTGTTTTGGCTTTGAACACGCTCGCTTGCAGACTTCTGGCGCCTCGCCTACGATCCTATTGGGGGAAAATATTACCCCCACTGTTTCTAACCCTCAAGTGCTAATGTCTAAATGTACAGAATTTTTTTGGAAAAATCAAGGTTTTCAAACTTTGTGCCAAATTGCACGTGTTTTGGAAGGTGAATTAGAGGAAAAGGAAGCTTTGGAAAACTTCAGCGTTAGTGGCTTCAAATATGCAAGAATTGTTTCTTGTGACGTGGAGTGATCTTTCTCGCAATATAAGATGCTTTTTAGAGATAATCCTCACAGATTTACAATGGAGAATTTGGAAAAACTATGGTGATCCACTGCAACTCTTCCAAAAAATAGTTCACTAAGAGGTAAGCATTTAGAAACAGATTTCAAGTGTTTAAAATGCATGTAATATTTTATTTTTGTTACCAAATGTTTTTTTTTGTCACATATTTTCCTGTTTTTATCACATATTTTCAACATTTATGACACATAGAAAATAAATATTTCTGAGTATTTTAGCACATAAAGTTCCGTTCCCTACTGATCACATCACCTCCGCAAATGTCAGAGACTGTGAACGTGTGGGGTCCTACATTCCACCATATGTTTTCGTGACACGTTGCAATGTGCAAGCTACACCTTTAACACACGCACAGCAAATACACTAAAATAAATTGAGGGAGTGCGTGTGTGTGTGTGTGTGTGTATGTGCGTTGTATTGAATACGAAGTAGCAGCATACATGGAGTTAAGAACAAGGAAATGTTACTACATAAAAATAAAACTGAAAGTAACATTAAATTGGAGTAACATTACTTAGTCACACACTAAAAACTTTTCTCAGGCAAACTTTACTAACTTTTAGTTAACTGAAGTATTCTTAGGATAATATATTATTTGCGAAAAGTAAAACGTCAACTTACTTGCAACAATATCCCATTTGCACTTCTGCACATCCATAGGGTATGAATCAAAATACATCCCGCAGCTTAGATCACGAGAACAGCTGAAACGTATGATTTTGATTGGATTAGTAGGTTGATAACTTACATATCAGTATATGTACGTATATATAAGTTCGATACATGTGTTCTCTCAATACAGAAAGTTAAGGAAGATATTAGCATCCGGTAGTAGGGATGGACATTTTAAAAGAAAATCGATTTTCGAAAATGAAATTTTTTGGAAAAGTTTCGTTTTTCTCGTTTTTCGTTTCTGGTCATTTTGTTTAAGAGAAGTTTCTATTTCATTTATTTTTATTATGTCTTGCGACTTTCTAATTATCTATAAAAAAAATTGCACAGTTATTTGGCTCCATAAAACCTGATTTAGGAAGCAGTATTTAAAGTTCATTTGGACAACTCATACAACTATCATAACATGAAGAATTTTAGTATAGATATTGCGAAAAGAAGATTGTAAACGTTATAATTCTCAAGAATGTCAGCTGCTAATGAATACTAATATTCGTGTTCAAATCTTCTAATGCATGATTCAATAGCAAACCTAGTAGGCTCCGAGTCTAAGCTTATTATCTTTACTTCATTTGTGCACCATCTGTTGGTGTACGTAAGAAGCTAATCCTAATCATTCAGTGAAGATGCTAACAGGGTTGCGCAATGAGCTACGCGCAAACTTTCTGCGCATGGGCGTTCATGTTTTCTGTTACTGCGCAGTGGTCAAATTTACTACGACTAGCATCAAATATTTTATAGTTTTATGGTTAGCACAGCGTGGTACGACGTCGGTTCGAATACCAGCTAGGGCTTGGGTGATCTTTCTGCGTGTATCTTCATCAATTTTATCGTACCATTACTCATGCTCATGAGCCAGAAGTGGGAGATAACGAAACGAAAAAAATCAATCAAATTGGAGAACACATGGAGGAACTTTAGCGTGCCAAATGATGTTGTTTGGTCATAAAACGCATTTAAAAGTACTGATGATGTAGAAAATTATATAATAAAGTACAAATTTCAAAGAAAATAAAGTATTGCTCTCGCTTAAAGGTTATGGTTTGAGAAAAAGATCAAAAGTTATGCCTTTAAAATAAAAACGGCAACGTACCAGTAGCATTTCAGACATATATATGTATATGTATATATATATATGTAATTCTAAAATTATCATGCTTTTAAGTTATTGAAGTACTGGTATCGAATAAGCCCTGGATCCAACTTATAAATTGATTATTCAAACTTTCGTGGAGTTGCGAATAAATCTTAACCTAGCTTACGAGGAACTTACTTACTTGAAAGGGGGAGGGGGCTCACAAACCCAAACATTTTATTATCACTAAAATTCAAGAAATCGTTTTCTAATTGATTCACTGCTTCATTTGTTGATTATATATTGTAACGATTGATAAATTTTGGTAAATTTCTTTAATATTTAAATTACTTTTCGATAGCCCTCGTATAAATTCTTATGGAGTTTTAATCTTTTGAATGTACATTTTATCTTTGTTAAAATTGTAACGCAGTTTCTGCCGAGCGAAAAAGAACGCGAAGCAAGTTGAAGCAGCATTATTTTTCTTTCTTAACAACAATGGGTTCTTTTTCGTTCGGCGCTGCGCGTGTTTGTAAATAAGTTTAGCTTGCATTGTGTTTTTCGATATGCCTTTTTGGAAGGGGTAATTGTTGGATGCTAAAAATAACTTTTCAGTTTGTCGAAATCTTTTGTTGGGGAATAGAATTGCGCAATCTCGCAAGTATAAATACCAGCAGTTTCGCTGGCAAAATAATCAGTATAGCAGTAGATTCCGGAATCGTTAGGTGATTAAATCGCTTGTCGAGGTCCAGGGCTGGGAGAACACAGGCGTTGTGAGGGAGTGGCTGGTCAGCTCTCCCTTCTACAATGTCCTGAGTTTTCCGTAAGCCACCTTTCTGGATTTGTGCTGGTCAGCATGATCCTTAAAGGGGATTTTTGGCAGGCTTATAAATAATTTGATTCATACATATTTAATCTTAATAATTTAAAATTTTGGTTCATAAATTCTATCGAAGTTGGCACTGGTCAGTGTGACTCCGATATAAATTCAAGATATACATCCTTCTCGTCGAGTAATTATTCTTAAATCATTCTGAATTCTCCTGGTCAGGAGGTTCATTTAAATAAATTTGTTTCTTTGATACTTAAATCCGAGAGCATACCTCTGGTCAGAGAATGTCTTTTAAATCTGATAGCTTATATAGTTTCACGTCCATTTTTAAAGTCTGAGTATCCGGAACGTTTATTGGTTTCTCTTATTTAGGTTTTATTTAGTGTAGAGATATGGAGACCATTAAACCGAGAAAACCTCGTCATGTTAATATTCACACTTGTTTATTTCCTGAACTTGTCCGACCAGCGAGTGATCCCAAGAATGCGCTAACTTGTAACTTCCGTAAAACAAGGAACTGGAAAGGCAAACGCGTGGATCTAAACAGGATCTACCGCGTTTGAAAGGTTTAACAACCTTTCGACGCCTAGAATGATAAAAGCAAGCTCCTACCCGGAGCTCGCTCTCTTTTGATTCTGACACTCATCGACGCTACATGGAGAACTAGTCCAATTACATTACAACACGTGACACTGCTAACTACGACGATGGAACACGGAGTTACCGCTGCCTAGCATGCTACAAGGCGCAAGGGATCGCTTGGCTTGGTGAACTGAGGGTCGCTGGATAGAACCTTGGAACTGTCACGATTCGGTCTGCGAGAAGCATTAGGACAAGACATCACACACATCTACCAGGTATGAACAAGCGTGAATAACCTTTTACACCAACTTTCCATATCTCTACCCTCCTACGGAGCAGGTTCAGCCATCAGATATTATTAAGCTCTACCTAAATGTTTAAATGAAACTTCCCTGTGACCTCTCAGAGCCCAGGTAAAACGGGCTTACAACATGGTGGTGGTGCTTCAGGCCCTTTTTGCAATTAAGTACCCTCCTGTACGAATTGCTTTACATTAAACTAGTCTCCCTCCCCCCCTCCCTCCCACTTTGGGAGCATTTTTAAAGTAAATTTTTAGTAATTCCAACTCATACTCCCACAGTACGCTTAAGATGCGTCAGACCCAGTGACAATTATGTGTATTACCCTATGGACAACAACCCCTCTTTTTCTTTTATGCCGAGCCCCCCCTTTTTCAACAAAATCTAGTTCTTCTGCATAACATGTATTCAAGCATCATTCACACAGGAATGAGAACACTTGCTTATACTTATTTGACCAGCGATATATTAATGACATAAATAACTGTATACCCATACTTTCATTTGTTCTTTGGTCAGCACGACGAACCTTCGTTTATGAATACGTCACAGATAGCGTTGCACGAACACCTAGATTCCTCCCTCGACCAAATCATAGAGTTAGCAACTGCAATCACGGCAAATCCAATAAATTCACGACCTTTATCCCCAATTCCCTCCCCTCCACTAACACGGTTAAGGTCTGCTAATAGAAATTACCCTCAATTTGTCCTTGGACTACAAACACCCAACAAAAACCAACCCCAACCCTTAGCAAGTACCCCAGCTCCCGTTTCAACTTCCTCTAACACTGTTAATAGTTCTGGTAACGTAGCTGTACAAATTTTCACCACTAACATGGCCACCCCAATCCCCACTGCATTGTACCCGGCACCATTTAGCGGAAATGACCCTAAGCACATTGACTCATTTTTCCTCAAGTTCCAAAATGTAGCACACGCCGCAGGATGGTCGGAAGCTATGCGTAAAGAGATGTTACCTTTATTTTTGACTGACACCGCTTTAACTTATTTTCATGACATACAGAAACGACCCAATTATGTAGACTTGACATACACCCATATCAAAGACGAGCTAAGTACGCTATTTAAGGGATCGTACCTGTCAGCAGATCCTGTACAGATAATTCTCCAAAAGAAACAGATGATTAGTGAACCCATTCACACCTACGTTATTGCTAAAAAGGCATTAGTCCAGCAATACTTCCCGAACGCCACTGAAGAACAAACTCTCTCTTATATCATCACGGGACTGCGAGCCAAATACATTGGCTGTTTAACCAACAAGCATTTTGCTAGAACAGAAGAATTAATTGCCCACCTACAGAATTTCGAACGCCAGCAGTCATTAATTAATTCACGTATGTTGGAAGAGAAATTGGAAATAGATCAGGCAATTGCTCAGGCAAGCTTGCCCCAAACATTTACCCCGTCACCACTTCACAGCTGTTCGCATGCACAGGTCTATTCCCCCCTCCCCAGTAATGCATTGAACCCGACTCAGCAGTTTGTGTCATACAACCAGTGTCCATCTCCTTTTCTCCCACCATCGACACATCAAGTCCAAAGTCTACAGTCCAATCCCGCACCTGTAAATAATTCCCACACAGTGTATCAAGGAAGGTATCATGTACCGAGTTCTGATAGTGTCCGCTGGGCGGCGCCACCAGCCGTAGCCAGAGTAGAACACGCTCCAAATGCCGCCTCTGGTGACGAAATAAACAAACTTTCGTCACAAATCTCGACCTTAGCTCTGCACTCAACCGAAGAGATGAACGCGAGTTCTCTTTTCAATCTTTGCTCAAATGTACTGGAATTTGCGAAAGCGGCTAATCAAAACGCACAGAACAGAGATTTCAACAAGGGGGATAATAAGTCCTCTTTCTACAGAAATAATAATAATCATAGAGCTAATCACAGAGGTAGCTTTCGGTCGAACTCACGAGGCCAGTTCAGAGGTAATAGTAACAAGAGGTTTCAACGTCGAGATCAGGCTAATCGCGACGATGCAAATACCTCAGCCTGCAGGTTTTGCGGTCGTTATAATCACGAGAGCGACAATTGCTTTTACAAGCCACAACGAGAGAGCAGTTTAAACTAAAATCGTCTTCGACTTGCGGGAACGAAATCGAAGATAATAGCAGATTAGATAAAGTTCCTATAATTGAGAGAAATGGCCTATACTTTATTAATAGTAGCATACAAGGGAAACAGGTAGATTTACTTATTGACGTGGGTTCCCAAATCTCAATTTATCCTTCCCACCTTCTCCCTACTGAAAGAAAAACATACAAGGTACAATCCACAATCCAAGGTGTGTCCGGATCGAAACTGAGTGTGTCTGAAATTGTAGTTCTTCCTATCATAATTGGAAAGCGTAAATATTCGCACCCATTTAGAATAGTAGATTCAACTAACGTCCCTCCCCTTTTAGGAAATGACTTTTTACGAACGCAGAGGTTCGAAATGTCGTTGAAAGACAACACAATAACTCTTTGTCATTTAGGACGTACTCCAAATTATAGTATTTTAAGATCAAAGTACAAGACTCACCAGGTGTCGCATGACATATTTACCCAAATTGAAAATGGAAATGTGTATGAGGGAAAAGCTACCCTTTCAAACACAGTTCAGTTAAGTCCACGAACAGAAACTTATATCAATTTGAACATCACCACTACGACACCTAACACCCCTAAGCCTGTACTTTTTACCCCATCTGCTTCCCTTATGGCCCAGCATCCAGTAGTCCTTCCCAATGATACAGTAAACACTCAGTCACCTGTAATTCCCAGAGACAACCCTATAGAAAAGACTAATCCTGACAAGAAAGATGATGATGATGATGATGACTTATTTTTTCATCAAGTATTTCATGCACAAGCAGCAGATTTTGATATTAGTTCAGAACAACGTAAAGACCCCTATTTCAGAGACATTATTAATGTTTTAGAAAACAAAGATAAAGCTAGTGACCCTAAACTAGAAAAGCTTTCGTATTCTTATGTACTCAAAAATGGAGTCTTATACAGGACTAATAAAATCAAAACTGGTAATAGGGATAGACTTTGTATTCCTCATGCATTAAGAAATCAAGTTTTCGACCTTATTCATGCACACAAAATGAATGGAAGTCACCAAGGTGCACAAAAGACATATAATTTAATGCTTATGCGTTACTTTTTCCCTAATATGAAGAAATTTGTGTACGATAAGGTTCGACATTGCATCCCTTGTCAGATTTCAAAGAAACCACAAGGTTCTAAGCCGCATACACTGCAAACATTTCAACCAGCCCAAATTCCTTTCCAACGAATTCATATTGACGTATGTGGTCCTTTAGTCTCTTCAAAAACGTACAAATACAAATATTTCCTATCAGTAGTCGATAGTTGTACAAGATACGTAATAACAGCTCCTTTGGCTAATCACGATGCACAAAACATAGCAACAGCCCTAGTTGAGAAAGTCTTTTTAGTCCATGGCATCCCGGAAACGATCTATTTAGATCGTTCAACACCCAATTCAAGTTTACTCTTACGAGAGTTAGCTAATATCACAGGTGTACAACTAAAATATGTAGATACTTGTGCACATTTCACGAATGGTTTAGTTGAGAGTTCATTTAGTTACTTAAAGAAAGTTATGAGAGTTTTTGTGTTAGAAAAGAAGGCTTCATGGTGTGACTATTTAGCTAGCGCAGCGTTCAGCCACAACGTTACAATCCATTCTGGATCCCTCCAGAGCCCGTATTTTACTTTATTTGGCTACAACCCAAGGATCTTAGCTGACGCAGTCCTTCCTTCGAACCCCGACAATGTTTCCCAGACGAACGCACAGAGACTTGAACTCCTGACCTCCATACGTAAGACAGCACATGACAACCTGCATAAGCGTTACGAACAGCAGAAAAAGTACGCAGACAGCACTTCTAGGAAAATACAGTACTCACCAGGACAACATGTATGGATTCTAGATGCCACTCCAACTCCAGGTGTGTCAAAAGCCTTTGCGTCCTCTTATAAGTACAAAGGAACTATTCTTCGCAAAGTTAATGAGAATTCCTACGAAGTAACTTACATCGCCGGCAGGAATAAACAAAAGACTGACACTATTACTATTTCTAGACTCAAAGCCCGCTACGACTAGTGCCATGATAACCCCAGTAACATTCATTAACACGCCACTCCGTTGTCACCTACTTTAGCCTCCTCGCTCCTCGTTGCGTACATGCTAGCATCCCCTGATCCAGCATTTTCTCACGCTCATCGACTCCCCTCCCCCCTCTTTCCACTTCCAGTGCTCGCACTGCATTTCTTCGTTAGAACGAACTCATTTTATTTTTAACAAGATCAGGATTACAGAATGCTATCTCAATCGTCGGAACATTTATAATACATCTCTTGCCTAATAATTAATTTTTTTTTACAGATATTTTAATGTTATTTTATAATTTGCGATTCAACGTATAGTAATAGTCAGAACATATCACTTAGCTGATTTGACTAATAAGTACTTAGTGTGTTTATGATTCTAACTAGCAAATATTTTTTTCCCCCCATTTGCTGGTACATATACGCTCAAATGAAGAAAAAAGTACACAGAAATAAAGAATGAATGAACTAAGATAGAACAAGATCAATGATTTAAAGAACAAATGAACTGCGTAGAACTTGCTTGAACAATTGGCTTTTTGGCCATAGCAATTTTTTTTATTTACGCTTAGGTGTAACGCGAACTGCTTCTTTGAAAGCTGCAATGCACTAAATATGTTAATAAAGCATATAATAAATATAGGCAAATTTTCCCACTCTCTCCTTTAATTTTATAGTTCAAATATTGATAGCATACAACATGGTATAGCTCATATCCCATGAAATTAAAACCTACTCTATTTTTCAATGAACTATTACACAAACATATTACTTACTCTTTTTCACTTCTTTTTCAATTTTTTTTATTAGCAGCGAATCGAAGGCGCTTAAACCTTTGTCCACAAGACACGTAAAATTCTTGCAATTGCTTTTATAAACGACATTTACACATATTACAGAAGGAAATGTCTAGTAATCACTTAGTTCGTTCTATTATCGCTGAATTCTCCTTTCTTTTCTCATTTCATTCCCGGCTAAGCCGACTATTTTAACTACCCCCCCCCGTTGCCCCCCGGCGAACTTTCCTTACAACATGGAATTATTCCACCTACTCCCCCCCCGTTGCCCCGGCGAACTTTTCTTCAGGTAAACCTGTTAATCATAAACAGGCCCCCTTAAAAACTCTACATCATATAAGTAATAACGCCCCTTCGCCGTCATTCAAATCAGATATTACCTCCCCTCCCCCCCAAAATAATTCACCAGTTTTAACTGAAAGTCCCTTTTCAATCTATTTTATAACCCGTCATCATTTATTGTAACCCTGCTCCACTACCTTTTGCTTTTTCCTAATTTTTCCCTTTTTGCGCTTGTTTCATTTTCTCATCGCCACGGATGCTACCGGACCCATGACGACCACTGGCTTGTACCATCGAGCGACAGACCTAGGCTCATCGCAGAGACCGACGACGATTTTGTGGAGTTCCAGCCCCAACAAGGACCCGTTCCCGTCTGGACCCCATGGCTGATTTTTCCATCTTCCAAGCCGCGATGCAGAACTGGAGTTTTTACCCAGGACGTTTCTTGCCCCGAAGCGCCATCGCAAATTTGACTTCCAGAAGGCCCCTCCCACTGAGTGCTTCCTGCTCCTGTTTCCTGACGTCATATGATGCATATGTTATTTTTCATCGGCTAAAAGTGTTACGGTGCTCAGCTACTTCAACTACCGTAAGGCACACGCTATTAGTACGCACGCATGTCCATTACAGTGCCAAAGTTTGTGCCCATGGGTACTGCCCATACTGGATTAGAGATACGTCTCTTTCTTTTGTGTTTTTTTTATCGTCAGCCGCACAGAACGTCCAGCCTATGCCGGCATGCAGTTTACAGAGTTGCCATAGGTAACATACCTCAAGGCTCCGCCCAGCATCGTGTATGTTCCGCCGAGTGTACTTTGAACTCAGCAAACAGTAAATACAACCGCTTGCGGTTCCCGGCGTTTCTTCACACTGTGCTGACATGTGTTTTTTTTTATTATCGTGTTGTCATCACTCAATCAAACCTAGTTCAGTGTCACACTTATGTAATTATTTTTATCCATGCCTCAAGACTTAGTTACTTGTGCTCGTACTTTTTGAGTTTATAAGAGGCTATGACCTACAATTTAATTATTTTTTTTTATTCTACGTGTTTTTATATTTTTTTTTCTCAACGGTGTTTGGTGCCACGATATGGTATGACTCTTCTGGTGATTTTTTTTTTTTTTTTACGGTGATGTGATTCTTCTACTGATTGGTTTACTGTATTGGTTTTCTAAGAGTTTTGATATGTTAATAAATCATAATTTTTAAATATAATCTACTCCGGACGAGGTAGTCGACCATCACAGAGTGGTTCGATTATTTCAACAAGGGGAATGTAGAGATATGGAGACCATTAAACCGAGAAAACCTCGTCATGTTAATATTCACACTTGTTTATTTCCTGAACTTGTCCGACCAGCGAGTGATCCCAAGAATGCGCTAGCTTGTAACTTCCGTAAAACAAGGAACTGGAAAGGCAAACGCGTGGATCTAAACAGGATCTACCGCGTTTGAAAGGTTTAACAACCTTTCGACGCCTAGAATGATAAAAGCAAGCTCCTACCCGGAGCTCGCTCTCTTTTGATTCTGACACTCATCGACGCTACATGGAGAACTAGTCCAATTACATTACAACACGTGACACTGCTAACTACGACGATGGAACACGGAGTTACCGCTGCCTAGCATGCTACAAGGCGCAAGGGATCGCTTGGCTTGGTGAACTGAGGGTCGCTGGATAGAACCTTGGAACTGTCACGATTCGGTCTGCGAGAAGCATTAGGACAAGACATCACACACATCTACCAGGTATGAACAAGCGTGAATAACCTTTTACACCAACTTTCCATATCTCTACCCTCCTACGGAGCAGGTTCAGCCATCAGATATTATTAAGCTCTACCTAAATGTTTAAATGAAACTTCCCTGTGACCTCTCAGAGCCCAGGTAAAACGGGCTTACAACATTAGATATAATTTTGAAACAGTTATAATAGGTGACCGGTCGAGTATATGCTTTTATAGAAATTAATTTAATGTAAAGGTCTATTGTTTTGCTTTTGCAATGTGAGTAGCCAAAAAGGGATAGACAGAGTCCCCTGTTATGTTAAGGAATTCCACGTGGACATTTGTAATTTGTGGCCGAGAAATGGCTTTGGTATTGGGTAGAGAAAGGCTCCCCTTATATTTTGTTATGAATGTTATTGGAGGTTGGCCCCGAAGAGGGTAGTATACCTCATGAGTTCTAGAGAACATAACGCAGATGTGAAAATATGACAGAAGCACGAATAGATATTTACGGAAACATGTTATGGAAATTTTTCTTTTCTTTTGTTTCCAAGAAATTTTGTCGACCATTACTGAATAATTTGTCACCTGTTTATTGAAACCAAGTTAAGCTGGGTTAGTTCCATGATGGGATATGGACAATATATATATATAAGAGAGAGCTCTCTGGATTGTATGTTTACTCGAAAGCAAGTTTCAGTCTGTTACGGAAGTCATTTTTGAACAGAAATTTAATTTTGGCATTGTATTTTTCTCTTGATCAGAAGATTGTATATTTTTTCTTTCAACCTAACTATGCTTTGTAAATAAATTTATAATCGTTAATTGGTATTTCCTTATAGCAAATTTGTCTCATAAGTATAATTTAACTGGCATCCTTTGGGTTTGGTGAGGTGTCCCGCCATCACTGGTCAGTGAGGCGGAGGCTTTATCAATCCAAAGGACGTCAGATTCGATCGTGCTGATTTCGCTCGCGACTCGCATGCGTATCCTCACTGGTCAGTGGGATGCGGGTGCGATCGCGAGGGAAGTTCAAGCACGAGGATGGTTACCTTATTTTGGAATTTTAGATAAGTAAGCATAAATTTAATTTCAATTATATTATTATTCAAAAGCAGACCTTTACCCGAACTTTGGGATGCGGGGTCTCATGCCCCGCAGGAACTGAGCGTAGTCGTGGCATTTATATATTAATAACAGAAAGATATTTGGTAGGCAGCGACGCCCGGTCTTTGTCTGTCGAGGGGACCGAGCCGGTGTGTCGTGTATCTTGGCAAACGGCTAACCACCATGTTTGTTACAATATGTACAGTTATTAATTATAATAATTACATAAATTACCATCAATAATAAAAATAACCAATTATTCCATGAGTGTCACACCCATATTTTACCATTCACTAGACCTCACAAAAACCATAATAATTCTCATTGGTGCTCTTTGTTTATTGAGGTAAATATATTAATTACAATAATTACCACCATGTTCAACCAATTGTATACTTTAACTGGCATAAGTGTCTCAAATTACATAACTAACTAACTAACTAACTCCCTAGCCTTCTTAAACCCGAAGGTTCATGGCTGCAGCAACACAGGCCTTCCATCTTTCCCTATCTTGAGCAAGTTCTATAAACTCTTTTCCATCCCTACCGATTTCCCTTAGTTCTATCTCAACGTTGTCCCTCCATCTTCGTCTTGGCCTTCCTACAGGTCTCTTACCATCAGGTGTCCTAACAAGAATCCTGTAAACTCCTCTTTCTTCTCCCATTCGTGCCACATGGGCTGCCCACCTAAGTCTTCTTGATTTAATTATTCTAATAATATCTGGACATGAATACAAATTATGTAGTTCTAAATTATGTAACCTTCTCCACTCACCTGTCTCCTCATCCCTTTTAGGTCCAAAGATTTTCCTAAGGATCTTATTTTCAAATACTCTCAATTTATGTTCCTCTTTCAATGTAAGGGACCAAGTTTCACATCCGTATAATACTACAGGCAAAATTACTGTTTTGTGTATTTTAACATTTAATTTCTTAGATATTAAACGAGAAGACAAACGTTTATGAAGAGAGAAGTAACATGCATTTCCTGAATTTAGCCTACTTTTTATTTCCTCTTTAATATAATTTTCATTTGTTAATATTACTCCTAAGTACTTGAATTTGGAAACTGGTTCAAACGAGTTGTTATCAATAATTAGATTTTGATTATTACCTAACACTTGGATTCGGCCTGTAAGCATATATTTAGTTTTCTCTTTGTTAACTTCCAAATCTATCTCTTTAGCAGTTTTGAAAAATATTTTAGCATTATTCTTAATTGTATTCACATCATCCCCTAGTTAGTCTACATCATCTGCATATGCTAACAACTGAGTCACACCATTTAATTTTAGTCTTTCTTTAGTTTCTTTTACCTTCCTAACAGCATATTCTAAGGAAAAATTAAAGAGCAATGGAGATAATGCATCTCCTTGTTTTAACCCATCATGAATTGTAAATTTGTCAGACATATTAATACCTACACGAATTTTACTTTCTGTTTCACTGATGCATATTTTTATCATATTAACAAGCTTCTTAGGTATTCCAAACTCTACTAATATATTATATAATTTATCTCTTTTGACCGAATCATATGCTTTTTTGAAATCAATGAATAGCTGATGGACATTTTGATTATATTCCCACTTTTTTTCAAGTGTCTGTCTGATGTGAAAAATTTGATCTGTAGTTGATCTGTTATATTTAAATCCACATTGATAATCACCTATAATTTCATTAGCATATGGGGTTAGTCTTGTTAAAAGAATGTTAGATAATATTTTATATGTTGTTGAGAGTAGATAAATTCCACGGTAATTATTGCAGTTCATTTTATCACCTTTTTTAAACACAGTAACAATTATGGATTCTTTCCACTGTTGAGGGATTTCTTCTTTTTTCCATATTAAACAAATTAATTTATGAATTTGACATATTAATGAATTTCCACCACATTTAATTAACTCAGCTGGTATTCAATCAATCCCAGGTGCTTTGTTATTCTTTAGCCTTTTAATAGCATCTTTAACTTCAGTCAAGTTAGGTTCTGGAACTAAAGGTTGTGCTGTGTGGACTTCATTTACTTCTGATTTATCTCCTACATGGACATTTAAAAGGTCATTAAAGTAGTTCTTCCATCTATTTAGAATATCGCTTGGGTCAGCTAGAAAATCACCGTCTTTATCTTTTATCAAGTTTACTTTAGGTTGCCACCCCTTTCTAAACTCATTTACACCTTTATTTAAATCTCTGATATTTTTATTTTTGCTGTTTGTTTCAATTTCGTTAATTTTGCTTTTCAAGTAATCTCCTTTTTTTACTTCTAAACGTGCGGCTAACTTCTCGCTTTATTCTATTATAATTGTTTAGATTTGTATCATCAGAGTTATTTAACCACCTAAGTCTAGCCTGATTTCTTATTTCTATTAGATTATGACATTCATTATCAAACCATGGCTTACTTTTTCTCGGTTTATGGTATCCTATACTTTCTTTAGCTGCTGATTCTATTCCATTACGTATGTGCTCCCAATTCTTATTTACGTCTGTTTCATTTATATTTTCATCATCATTTAAATCCTGCAAAACATCAAATCTATTTGACAGTTTAATTTGGTAATCTTTCTTAATTCTTTCATCAGTAAACTTTCCTGTATCAAATTTTAGAACTTTTACATTTTGTTGCTTATGATTTATCACTGAGAGTCTTTCTCTTAATTTAGCAATTACTAAATAATGGTCACTGGCACAGTCAGCACCTCTATGTGTACGAACATCAATTATACTAGTATGCCTTCTCTTATCAATGAGAATATGATCTATCTGATTATGAGTTTTACCATCTGGAGGAGACCAGGTATATTTATGGATATCTTTATGTTTAAAAGTGGTACTTTTCACAATTAAATTCTTTGAGGTTGCAAAAGTAATCAATCTTATACCATTATCATTACTTAATTCATGAACCCTTTCTTTACCAATCGTGGGTTTAAATGTCTCTTCTTTTCCAATCTGTGCATTACAGTCACCTAACAGAATTTTCATATCATACTGAGAAAATTTATCAAATTACCTGTTCTAACTCTGCATAAAAATCATCGTTAGTATTATCATCTTTATCTTCCGTTGGTGCATTATTAAAATAATTTTACACCACCTACCTTGTAAAACTGCATATGGTATCCTATAATTAATAAATTCTACTGTTTTAAGAGCCGAGATAATTCTATTATTTATGAAAAAGCCTGTTCCAAAATTATGACTTTCAGTACCACCATAGAAAAAAGTATAATTTTTAGTTTTAGAATTCCCTTCTCCTAGCCACCTAACTTCCTGGACAGCTACTACATCTAATTTATACCTAACTATCTCATTAACTGTACACTGAAATGCCCCAGGCCGGTAAAGGCTCAGAACATTCCAGGTGGCTAATTTAATATCCTTATTCCTAATGTAGATCTTATCCTTAGTCCAGGGACCTTCCAAAGTAGTCCCCACCCGGAGATCCGAACGGGGGACAATTTTACCTCCGGAATATTTTACCTTGCGAACATCCATGGTAAACATCCATCCAACGTCTCAAATTACATGCATTCAAAAATGGCTCATGATTCGCACCAAGTGCATTTTGCCTCCTATTTACATTACATTAACGTTTTTATCAATAAAAGTAATGCATAAATATTGTAAACACTCTAGTGAACAATGTATATTATTTTCAATCTTTTATATAAAATGTCAGTTGAAATATAGGAAAAATAGATGTGGTGGGCTTGACAGACCCCCCTCGGGTACGCTAGGTATAAAATATATAGAGAGACAGAGTTTAGCATTGAATTTGAACATGGTGTTCAACCTTCCGGATTGTAGTAATACAAATATGTTCTATTTACCTTATTTCATAACGCAGAATCGGAGGTTTATTATCTTGAGGTATTACATAAGCCGTTGCTAGGCTACACCTATCACTGGTAAGTTCTGTAGACGATGATGGGTAAATATGTACCTTTGGGAGCCATATTTTGTCCATAAAGCTCTTTGCAACGTAAGTGCTTTCCTTTAGTGTTGTGGTCAGACGATGGTCGTCCCAATAGAATTTAATGCAAGTATCCAACGTTATTTCCTAAAAATACAATGAATCCATTAATTAGTTAATTCTATGTTGGCGTATTGGTAACGCTGTCGCATTGTAATGAAGGGGTCCCGAGTTTGATTCAAATCAAAACTGTTGAACAATCCCCGCTTATAGGTCTTTTCTACTCTTACGGCGAGCGCTCTACATGCTCCAGACCCCCCAAGAACTCACATTCCGATGTTATCTGGCTAGAGTTCTTCACAGATTGATTGATTGATTGATTTTGATTTGTTTTATTTTACTTCGCGGTTTGTGCCTCTTGGCTAATTTGCGCAGATGGGGATGAGCGATGAAATGATGAAATTGATGAATGGAAATGGAAATTTTACAAACAACCATGCCCGAGCGGGATTCGAACCCGAGACACCTGGCGTCACAGCGCGATGTGCCAACCACTCAGCCACGGTGTTCTTCAGAGAGATTGGGCTGCTATTTCTCCGGAGACGTTCCGACAACAAATTGAAATTCTCCCCGGTAGACCTAGGGCTGTACTGTGAACCCACTACGTATTAATGTCAGTTACTGGAACCTTTACATGAGATACATCTGATAGTAGTTTTGACTAGGTGTCCAGATACTTTTGATCATATAGTGTATGTATACCGTCGGTTCAATAACAGTATTTCACTTCTATGCATTCGCTTGTTTAGTATCGCACAGTTTTTACTACGTCGTTCTGTCAAAGCATCACGGAACCTGATTTCCTGTCTGCGTTTCCCTTGCATCCATCGCCACTATTTTGTAACTGGTCTCGTCCATTTAGCGCATGGGTTGTATCTGAGCATAACGCGGACTTAAACTTTACCAATTAAGAGTTTGTATATGTTATTGGAACTGAAAATGTAAGCAATACTGTAACCCATTGATAACTCGTGAGTGTACGGAGTTGAGCAGTGTATTTGATATTATGAGAAGCGGATATATCAAATCGGGGTTGGTAAAAATGTATCACTTTGCCTAATTCTGAAGCCTCGTATTCGGTTTTCAAAAGGAAAGTTTTTCGTATGAGATATGTCTCACCTTAGAATTGAACCCCAAGACATAGTATTTACAATTAAAATATACAGGGTGTTTCGTAAGTTCGTTTGCAACGCTTGGGAGGTCATTGTACGAGTGAAAATAAGGTGGAAAGTTCATGTAACGAAATTCCGGAAACGGCTTTGTTGCCGAGTTATTGACGTTTGAAAACGTGGAAAAATGATTTTCCGAAGTGAATAATGGCAAAACGGGTGGAGAGAAGTCGTCGGTGTTGGGCGGTCTACTAAGAAATTGGGTAGGCTCTTGTCAAAACATCACGCGGCAATGTTGTGCAATGTCGGCGCAAGGGATTTTCCAAAGGACGCGAACCAAGATGTTGACGGGAGTGGGGTGGGTGTGCGTTCTGCGTGAGCTGGTATCGACGAAAATTGGCATGTGTTGAATGGCGCCAAAAAACAAAGAAAATTTCCTGAGCGAAGGGCACCATGACGTAAAAACGAAAAAAAATGAACTGTCATAGGTTGCATACCCTCAAGGGCAGACGGGTGTCCGTGTGATCTGACGTTAAGTACCAAATTTCCCTCTAGGGGCGCCAACAGTGTAGGTTTCCTCATGAAGGAGCGCACGTGGCTGTGCCATTCGTGCTTCAGGTGCTGTGCCAACAGCAGGTTGTTAAACATTCACGGTTGAATGGAAAGACGTGACGTTCTTGGACAGTTGTGTTGGTCAAACATTTGACCTAGCAGTGTTACGAGTTAATTCTTAGCCACAGCCCATCGTGTTCTGTGAAGTGTACTAGTGTTAACGGCCATAAACACTTGTAGCCCGGTGTAAGGGATGGCTGCATACACGTCCCAAGAGCTGGCGGACATGCATCTGATTTATGGGGAGGCTGGAGATAATAGCCGTGCTGCAAGGCGTCTGTATGGGTCACGTTTTCCAAATAGGGTGTTACCATCGCACACCTTATTTCAAACTGTAGACACTCGACTCGAAACAGGATCAGTTTTGCCACCTCGTCGAGAAGTTGGACGACCGCAAAGTGTGCGAACACGACGGTTTGTGGAAGCTGTGCTAACTGCAGTGATGGATCATCCAGGCACCAGTACGCGCGCACTAGCCCACGAACGAAACACCTCCCATGTGAATGTGTGGCGAGTCCTGGCAGAAGAGGGGATGCACCCGAACAAATTGAAGAATGTGCAAGACCATTTACCTCGGGACTTTGGCCCACGTGAGGACTCTTGCCAAAGGTTTGTTCATCAAATTGAAACTATCCCCAATTTTTAGAATACGGTACTATGGACTGATGAGGCTATCTTCACGAAAACTGGTGTGTTCAATAGTAAAAACAGTCATGTGTGGGAACATGAAAATCCACATGTACTTCTAGTGGCACATCATCAGCACAGATTTGCAGTGAATGTGTGGTGCGGGATACACCATGACCATTTGATTGGACCGTGCATTCTCCCTGTTCGCCTATGTGGACCCACTTATAAAGCATTTCTCAGTGAGGTTTTGTCTGAACTACTAGAGGACGTGCCCTTGGCACTGAGACAAAGACTGTGGTTTCAACATGACGGTGCACCCCAACATTTCGATCGGAATGTGCGCCGTTTCCTCAATACCGTATTCCACAACCAGTGCATTGCCAGGGGAGGGCCTGTGCCATGGCAACCTCGATCGCCTGATATTACGCCCTTAGATTTCTTCCTCTGGGAAGAGATGAAACTCCTCGTTTACGAAACACCTGTCGTGTCAGCCGAGAACCTCGTTGCCTGTATGAATGTAGCTGCAGCATCGATACCAGAAACGCCGTGGTTGTTGGGTCGCACTAGGCAATCCTTGATTCGCCGTTGTCGCATCTGCTTGGAAGTACATGGTGGACACTTTGAAAACCGTGTGTGATGATGTTCTCTTCACATCTGCCCTTCAGGGTATGCAACCTATGACAGTTCATTTTTTTCGTTTTTACGTCATGGTGCCCTTCGCTCAGGAAATTTTCTTTGTTTTTGGTGCCATTCAACACATGCCAATTTTCGTTGATACCAGCTCACGCTGAACGCACACCCACTTCACTCCCGTCAACATCTTCGTTCGCGTCCTTTGGGGAATCCCTTGCGCCGACATTGCACAACATTGCCGCATGATTTTTTGACAAGAGCGTACCCAATTTCTTGGTGGACCGCCCAACACCGACGATTTCTCTCCACCCGTTTTACCATTATTCACTTCGGAAAATCATTTTCCCACGTTTTCAAACGTCAATAACTCGGCAACAAAGCCGTTTCCGGAATTTCGTTACATGAACTTACCACCTTATTGTCGCTCGTACATTGGCCTCCCAATCATTGTAAACGAACTTACGAAACACCCTGTATATTCTATATTCTCAGCAGTTTAACAATATATCACTGACCTTGATTAATATGGATTATCTTTGAAAATCTCTAGTTTCTTTTCTTGTCCTGCATGTTTTATCTTGTCCAGTTCCATAAACCAATGACACGAATGACTTACAAAACTATCAACCAATAAGTATACTATCAGCCCCAGTACAAATATTCGTAATAGTTTAGCACAGTTACATATATGCTCACTTAAACGTGTAATATCATTTCAGCGTAGCTTTCAGTGTTCAGAAAATTATCGTTTAAATGTAACTGACATACATTTACAGTTATTTGGATCAAAAGTTACTATATTACAATTACAGTTATTCATACTGTCCTGATTATAATCAACAAAACGAATTAAAACAATCAAGGACACTAGTCCTTTGAAATCTTGAAAATTTTCAGTAAGTAAATATTCGAATTTCCTGCGCAAGAATATCTATTGTATGTGATAGGTAGACATTACGCCTGCGCAGTCCCCAACGCAACTATTACAAGGAACTTCCAGCGTCACAGCAACGTTATATGGCCGCTTTAGACCAGAGCATTTCTTTTAACATTTTTGCTGGCATAAATGCTATGTAAATGCTTCCAAAACTCTCATAGCAGATTGTACTTTCGACGGAAGCATTTCGTGTAACATTTCAGTTAGCTTTTGCGATTACAATGTAATAATTTATACAACACGAATGGCACGTCGAGTTACACCATCTATGGCGAGGGCACGATGTTTACAGTTGAAGTAACTAAAACAGCGTCCATACGTGTAATGTATACGTTATAAAGTTTCCATTTAAGCAGCGCCATTGCTTCGTAGCTAAATGATTTTCATAGGAAACGTTATTCCTCTCAGTTGAATAGTTATCGGTTTTTTACAATGTTAAGTGATACATTGTTTACATCTTAGGCGGCGGCCATTACATCTGCACTTCTGCACTCATGACCAAGATGTCGCTTCTGATTGGCTATGCTAAGAAAATTTATAGGGAAATAGGATCGATCCTATCCTTGAGAAATGCCATCAAATTTGGCATTGCATCTGAAATGCTCTAAGATTTTTCACTTTACACGGTAGCATTTTGCATGGCGTGGTGCTAAGCACAGGGAAACACTTTACCTTTTTTTTACCATAAAAGTTAAGCAAAATGCTAAGGAAAATGCTTTCGTCTAAAGAAACCTGGAAATTCTATAATAAATAAATAAATATATTAAGTTAGATCATAAATATACATGGTTAACAATTCCTTACAAGATTTGAAATACTAGCGTATAAGATTGAAAGCTCACCTGCTTAAATTCGTCGACTATTGGATCACGTAGTATTACCATACTCATCGTCACTAAAGTCGGAATAACTGAAATAGAAGTGATAACAACGATTAAATTATGCTATTTCTTTTTGTGTCTACTTGTTTATTCATTTTACTATACTTTAATTCCAAGGCGAGGATAAAATACACAAAAGGTTAAGATTTGTGACTCCTGATAGGCTGCTGGCAAGTTACTTAACTACTTGGTGTGGACTAGTAGAGTGGCAATCTTGGTCTCCAGATTTAAACCACAAGTCTATAATTCCCATTATGATAATGTTAGTCCATCCTCCTGCTTAGAACTATTTACAGTGTCGCAAGAATCATACATAAACAGAAGGATAAAAAAGAGAGCAAATCATACAAAAGTAAATCTTAAGAAATATGGAGAAACAGTCAAATGAAAGCACGGAATGTAAGATATGTATAAACGGAGGAAGAGACAAAAAGATAAAGAGTGGATGGAAGAAAGAAAGAGATACAGAGACAAGGGAACAGGAAGATGTAAAAAAATGATGAGGGAGAGAGAATCAAGGGAAGAAAGATAAAGCGTAAAAAGAAGGAAAGAGATAGAGAACAAAGGAACGGAAGGATGGAGTAGCTGAGGTACAGATCGTGAAACAGAGGAAGAAGGATACAGATGGAGAAAGAGAAACAGTGAGAAAGAGAAAAGTTAGAAAAGAAAGGAGCGGAAAGAAAGAGTAGCTGAAGTACAAATAGAGAAACAGAGGGAGAAAGAAACAGATGGAGAAAGAGTGAGAAAGAAGGGAAGATAGGAAACAAAGGAACGGTAAGAAAGAGTAGCTTAAGTACAAATAGAAAAACAGAGAGAGAAAAAAGAGATGTAGGGAGAGATTGAGAAAGAAAGGAAGATTGAAAATAAAGGATCGGAAAGAAAGAGTAGCTGAAGTACAAATAGAGAAACAGATGGAGAAACAGTGAGAAGGAAGGGAAGATAGAAAACAAAATACCGGATAGAAGACGTAGCTGAGGTACAGATAGAGAAACGGAGATGAGATCGATGAAGAAAGAGAAAGAGATAGAAAACAAAGGAACGAAAAGAATGAGCTGAGGTACAGGTAGGGAAACATGGAAAGGAAGAAACAGATGGAGAAGAGAGGGTGAGAACGAAGAAAAATATAGAAAACAAAGAAAGGGAAAGAAAAAATAGCTGAAGTACAGATAGATCATCAGAATGAGAATTAAACAAATGAAGAAAGAAACAGATGGAGAAAGATAGAAAGTTAATAGAGGGAGAAAATAGAGAAAACTCGAAAGAAGAAAGAGAGAGGAAGAAGAAAGAAAGAGGCAATCTTAATAGCCTACACTACAGAAGCAGAAACGACCTAAATGAAATTGTCAGGAGACGCTTCTGTAAACATTCTACGTTTTTACTCTACTAAACAGAAAGAGCGCAGTAATTAACTACCTTTATGATAAATGTTTGTGTTCGTTTACCGGTGGAAAATATCAATAATCAATGAATTTCCGCAGCTACACGAAAATAACAGCAATTGATGATTGATCTACTAAATATGCAAGGTGGGCACAAAGTCGCTTTCCCCAAAACAAGCAAGGAAAGAAATAAGCGAGGTATCAGCGAGCGTTTTTTTTTTTAAATTTTTATTATATATAACAGTTGGGCTGAAAAGTTCGTAGGCTGACTCATAGATGGCATTACTAGAATTAAATCCATGTGATTTTTACTTAGTACTAACCTTCAAAAGATACGTGTATAAATTTCACAGCTGCCGGATAATTAGTTCGTGAGATATAGCATTGTGAGTGAAGCAGCTTTTGTTATTGTGAAAAAATGGATAAAAAAGAATTTCGTGTGTTAATAAAGCATTCCTTTTTGGCGAAAAAGAATACTGTTGAAGCCAAGGCTTGGCTTGATAAACATTATTCGGACTCTGCACCAGGAAAATCAACCGTTGAGAAGTGGTTTGCTAAATTTAAACGAGGCGAAATGAGCATCGAAGACGATGCACGCAGTGGACGCCCCAAAGAGGCTGTTACCGACGAAAACATCAAAAAAGTCCACAAAATAATTTTAAATGATCGTAAAGTGAAGTTGATCGAGATAGCTGAGACTTTAAAAATATCAAAGGAACGTGTTGGACATATTGTGCATGAATATTTGAACATGCGAAAGCTGTGTGCAAAATGGGTGCCGCGCGTGCTCACAATCGATCAAAAGCAACAACGTTTTGATGATTCGGAGCAATGTTTAGCGATATTCAACCGTAATAAACACGAATTTTTCCGTCGATATATTACAATGGATGAAACATGGCTCCATAACTACACTCCAGAGTCCAATCGACAGTCAGCCGAGTGGACTGCACGTGATGAACCGAATCCAAAGCGTGTAAAGACGCAACAGTCGGCTGGCAAGGTTATGGCATCAGTATTCTGGGATGCGCATGGTATTATATTCATAGCTTACCTCAAAAAGGGCCAGACCATTAACAGCAATTATTACATAGCGTTGTTGGAGCGTTTAAAGGATGAAATCACGAAAAAACGGCCCCATTTGAAGAAGAAAAAAGTGCTGTTTCATCAAGACAATGCACCGTGTCACAAATCAATGAAAACTATGGCAAAATTATATGAATTAGACTACGAATTGCTTCCCCATCCACCATATTCTCCAGATCTGGCCCTCAGTGACTTTTTCCTGTTTGCAGACCTTAAAAGAATGCTCGCTGGAAAGAAATTTAGCACTGATGAAGAGGTAATCGGCGAAACTGAGGCCTATTTTGAGGCTAAAGCGAAATCGTACTATAAAAATGGCATCGAAAAATTGTATGACCGCTATAATCGTTGTATCGCCCTCGAAGGCAACTATATTGAATAATAAAATCGAATTTTGTCAAAAAAATATTTTTTACTATGTTAGCCTACGAACTTTTCAGCCCAACTGTTATATACACGCGGACACACTATGAGTGGCACTCTACTGTGTCTCTAGGACTGGTAACCATGTTTTCGTACGTGTTTTATTTACTGTTTGTTCAAGAGAGTTGTTTACTGAGTGAAGATGTTATCTTGCATTGCAGGTCTTGAGATGAATCGCAAATTAACAAAGGAACAACGTGTTTTCGTGCTACAAGCTTGGTGGAAACACAACAAAACACAAATGTGGTGACAACAGAATTCAGAAGAAGATTTCCAGGTGTGGAACCACCATCACGTCAAGCCATGAGAAATGTGAACCAACGATTCGAGGCTACAGGTTCTGTACATGATCTACAGCGAAGCGGACGACCCCGAAGTGTACGAAAT
The DNA here is from genome assembly GCF_977018435.1 of Lepisma saccharinum. Lineage (NCBI taxonomy): Eukaryota > Metazoa > Arthropoda > Insecta > Zygentoma > Lepismatidae > Lepisma > Lepisma saccharinum. The sequence continues at coordinate 26,737,152 of NC_139243.1, read as the reverse complement.
GAAGAAAACACTGCACATGTTGCTCAGAGTTGTGTATCTAACCCGAAGAAGTCGACCAGAAGGCGCGCAAGGGACCTGGGAATGTCACGTACCTCTGTAAGGAACATGTTAAAGGATTCGAAGATGAAACCTTACCGGCCAAAGCTTCTGCACGCGTTACACGAATGTGATCCGGACCGACGTGTTGAGTTCTGTGAGTGGTGTATCATTCGGAACGAAGCTGACAGAGACTTCTGGAAACGAATTTTGTGGACAGATGAGGCATCGTAAACAAACACAATTGTGTTTATTGGAGTGATTCCAATCCACAAGAAATTATGACGGAAGAGTTAAACGTCCCTGGTGTTACTGTTTGGGGTGGTATTTCGGGTGGTGGTGTAATAGGACCATTCGTTTTTGAAGGAACTGTTACCGGTGACACATACCTTCAGATGTTGCAGGACGTTCTGAATCCAGAACTTCTGAATAACCCTCGTTACGAAAACATTCCGTTCAAGTGGCAACACGATGGAGCACCGCCTCTTTATAGTGTTGTTGTGAGGGAGTTGTTGGATCAATATTTCGATGAATGGATTGGTCGTTGTGGTACGACAGATTGGCCACCACGTTCATGTGACCTCACACCAAGCGACTTCTCCATGTGGGGTATTGTCAAAGACGAAGTGTTTTCTGAGAAACCGCAAGATTTGGTTCACTTGCAACAGCAAATCGAACATTCATTGAAGAGATTTGATGACAATCCTCAATTGTGTCATGATATTTGCAAATCAGTGCTGAAGAGATGTACCTTGTGCATTGAACATGGTGGGGGACAGTTTGAGCAGTATTTGAAGCACAAACGACACTTTGAAGTACAATAAAGATTGTCAAGTCACCTAGGTTATTTTATTTGATTACTTCATTTATTTGGGAGAGCGACTTTGTGCCCACCCTGTATTATTCATTTCAACACTAATATGCCTGGCAGCAAACAGCAACAATCACGTGACACATTAACATCGAGGCGCAACCACATTTTTTGTCGGGGATTAAACATCACGTCACTTCACCCCGTACAAATTATCTCCATCCATGGTTTTGGAGGGGGCAACGCCCCTTGGATAGCATTCCATTTTGCCTAATGCCTTATCAGCACCTGTCAATCAGACCTGACAGCTGTTCGACATTTTAGGCGAAATGGGATATCCCGTTTCGCCTAATCCCATTCTCGCCTAAACTGGTTGGAAGGGATATATTGCAAGTGAGGGTAATTTTGGACGGCGATAAATGTAAACACCAAGCAAAACAATTCCGAACATGTGCCGATGCTAATTACGAACAGTCACATGAGTCAGGTGTTGCTTCAAAAAATGAGAACTGTCACACAACCCAACACTTGTATTTTCTATAAGATAAAAGAAAATATACTCAAACTACCTTACCTAACCTAACCTAACCTGTCCTTTTTCAATTGGCCGGACCGATCGTTGGATCAGGTGTCTGACATCAAGAAGAGCTAAGGATGAATTAACATAACAAAACAGAGCACGTATCTTCCTGTTGAATGACCGTTAAATTTCCCCCTTTTGAAATACTTCATTCTCAACCAGTATAGGCGAAATGGGGCTTGGCGAAAGGGGATATCCCGTTTCGCCTAAAATGGCAACCAGGTCATAAATAACATTATATTGTGCTGATAAGCAATTAATCGAAAGGGGATTAGGCGAAATTGGACCACAGGCCCCCAGTGGTTGCATCTTACAAACTGGTTACTTATCCCATTTATTTAACTAAAGTATTATAAACTAGCTCCGTACTTAATTCTCATGAATGGTTACTTATTCAATTTATTTAACTATGATAAAGTAGCTCCGTATTTATTTTTCCTGACTGGTTACTTATCCCATTTATTTACACTATTATAAAGTTGGATTATGTGCGTTTCAGTGTTCGTGTTGTTGTCATGGCCAGTTCATAGACTTATACATACGTATAAGTTTAATTAGAAATTGTGGTTGCTATGTTGTTTTCATCAAGTTGATTCAATTTTGGATACTTTAGTATTATACGGACTACCTCATATGCAAACCTAACCTAACCTAACCTACCTAACCTAACCTAACTTAACAAACAAGTAGTATTAATATCTCCTGAAAGATTAATGAAATTTGCAATTAAAGAAAGCTAGAATTCGAAGTAACAATGAATTATAAAAGAAACTACAAAACACACTTACTTGAATCATTTTTCACTTTGAATGGTGGATGATTTCTGTTGTATCCCATGGTGATATTTACAGGTACTTCGTTTATCATGTCTTCGAATCCGTCAGCATGCATACCGAAGCTGCAAAATATGAAGACACTTTAAGGAATGTATAGTCTATGGCAGTGGTTCCAAAAGTGTTATTGAACGTACCTGACTACATTAAGTCATAGAACATCGGTTTTTAGTTTGACGGTTCTGCTAACTCACGGTCATAGTTGATTGTGTTAAATTCTCGACGTTAAAATGAGGACGAGTAAAGGAACATTGGTATTTTTATGTGGGTGAGGATGTATCAAAGACCTGTACGAAAGCCACTGAACTCATCATACTTGAAATACCGAGTAATGCATTGCAAAGAGACTGGATTGATACTGCACAAATGGAACACGCATTGAAATGGTTTGAAATTTAAATGTTTATAATTGTTTAAAAATTTGTTCGTGTGTGTGCAAAATAACCGCTTAAACTGCTCGTTGAATATTTTATACTTTTGAAGTTCTTTGGTTTAACCACTATTCTTTGCCAAAATGTGCGTAATGATTTGTGAACACCCTGTATTGTATTGACGAACATTCATACCGAATGGTTTCTGGGAAGAAATTGCTTCCCGCAAGCATTCATGAAGGACTATTACAGTAAACAAATCAATACTAATGTCATGCACGTACCAATGTCCGCCTAGATAGCATGATACTGGTATATTGAATGGTCCCTCCCCCTCCCTTCTTCGTTTGTCACCCGCTGAAGGTAGAGTTGCCAACCCTCCCGGAATGGCCAGGAGTCTCCTGGACAGAATTTGTTATCTCCAGGAATAACGAAATTTACTATTATTACAGCAAAGAAATGTGTTTTTGGAAGCCAAACAATTAAACCTCACAATAATGTTTTGAAAACTTGTGATGACAAATGAGTCGTTATTGAAGTAAGGGGAGGAGGGAGAAAGTTTAGAAAGTAAAAGAAAAAGAAGATGGAAATAGAAAGTTTAAATACAAATCGTTTGCACAAGAGATGCAGAAAAAGAAAACAGAGGCATTTCCCTACTCCAAATATGGCTTCATTATATAGATTTAGCTCATGACATGTTAGTGTTACAGTTGGATTATGTGCGTTTCAGTGTTCGTGTTGTTGTCATGGCCAGTTCATAGACTTATACGTGCGTATATGTTTAATTAGAAATTGTGGTTGCTATGTTGTTTTCATCAATTTGATTCAATTTTGGGTACTTTAGTATTATACGGACTACCTCATATACTAACCTAACCTAACCTAACCTAACCTAACAAATAAGGTAATCCGTATAATACTAAAGTACCCAATTTTGTATTCACAGTAGCAAGATCACAAGCCGACAGCAATTGATATTGAGAGCATTAGCTTACATAACATTTTATTCTATACTCTGTCTCGGAAATCCGTGGAGCAAGACCACGTATAACGGCCGAGAAGGGGGGAAAGCGAGTGGTTGGAACAAAGCAGTACGCCCACCTGCTCGTAGCTGCAGCCGCATTTTCCCTCTTTATGAACTCACTTCCCATCTCCCATTGGTCGAGCCCTATAGAGTCATTACTGCGCAGAAACGTGTTTTCTTTCACTTGCTCCAGAGATCTCCGAAATAATGATTTGAAGAATATAAAGGAATGTCCAGGATTATTTTTCTATAAAGTTTGGTAGCCTAGCTGGAAGAATATTGCGGATTAAACTTTGAAATATATGCCTTGTCCTGTTTGAGCACAAAGTAAATTCAAGACGAAGACACTTTGTCCATGAGAGTAAAAAATAAAATTCACAAGAGTTGAAAAAGTATGTATTTCTTGTATGTATACGTACACTTATACTTGGCATTCTTATCCGCTTTTACCATAGTGAAGCCTCACTCTTATACTCTGGGCATGCAATTGTTGTGAAATGAGAAATGAAAGAACTAATGGCGTACGCAGGATTTTTCATTTTTTTGATGGCTCTGGAATTGTAAACGTGTATAATAGTTGCGTTCTAGGGGGGTGTCGATACCTACATTCTTACAATTTTTAAACTTCATCTTAAAGATCGGTCCAAGACAAAGAAACGTTTACTTCGTTAACGTCGAAGATCTGAAGAAAGCCGCCACCACGAACGTGTGTGGGGATGAACAGCGGGCGAGTTGTTTTCGTTCAATCACACTCAACCTTCGGCCCAGCTGTCATTCTGCTCGTCTACTCCACGTGGAGTCTCAGTCACATGACTGCGGATACGCAACTGCAATGTGGAGACCGTGGGAAGGTGCTTGTGCGCGGAGAAACAAGGTGGCGTAGAGTAGATGTGGAGAGTAGATGTGTGGCAACACTGTGTGTTGAATATGATTCTTGCAGCTGGTGGGCGCGCTCCGTAGACTTGAAAGCCAGCCGGTCGTTAACTTAGCTAGCGCGTCGACTATTCGCGATTAAAATTATCCGATATGCCATTTGGTGAGATTTTCAGGAACCACTCCACGTACGACACTTCGCTGCGCTTCGCCGTGTTGAAGCTGTTTAAAGCATGGATAACATGCGAAAAAGTAGCGTATACTGTTAAGTTTTTTTGCTCTAAATAGTTTTGTGGTTCAGGACAAGTGAAAAGCTTACATGTGTTTTCCACCCCGTGGAATCAACAAAAATAAATGTTTAAATAAATCAGGGAAAACAGAACTGAATGACAAGACTGGCATAACTGAAATGCGGCAAGGAACTTACGAAGAATGTACGAGTCTGTTCACTTTATTTTCCGAAATAATCTTTCGAAAAGATGATTTTATTGCCATGAAAGTAAGTTTTAAATTGTTCTTTATGAATATTATATTGTTTTAGAAAACAATGTATTATGTATGTAATTTGGAACAGGTGCAAGTCGATTAAGTGAGAAGATGAAAGTAGTTTGAGAATTAATTAATGTCCGTAATCATAGAAGTAAGTCAGAAAAACATAATTGACATGTTAATGTTGCTGTTTCATTCAGTAAGTCAATTTTTAGTGAAGACTGAAGATAGCCTCAATGAAATTGTTGTTATTATTATTATTATTATTATAATACGGGGTTGTTATTAAACCAGCCTGCCTCTTTGGAAAAGAACTACAACGGCATGTTTACATTTATTTCTGTCCAAGCTTTGCAATACAGGCGAATTGCTTTATTTTCAAATCATTTCTGAGAGCCCCAGTTAGGCAGTTACAACCGACGTGCAGTGCAGATGAAACAGCACCGCTTTGAAAAACCAGTGCGTATACATTAGTTTGATCTCAGTTTTCCGTGTTATTTTAATTATCAGAATTAAATGCTTCGCTCTCAGCACAGCTTCACCTTCGTTATAGTTCCTGGAATTCACATCGCATTCGCAATATTTAAATATAACGCGTAATTTAAACGTTCCTTCCATACCAGCAATGGTAACACGCTGCTATTACGTACTAATACTGAATGTAAACAAAGATTTATCCTACGTAGAGTGACCATATTGGAAGCGACACTAGCGCTCAGATGGTAATTTTAATCGCGAATAGTCGGGCGTCATTTTGAGGCAGGATTTTAGTTACCACAGTGTTTTTTCCCGAGTTTTTTATTTACTGCTTTCATTCCATCATTTTATCAACATTTCTGGAGAGAATGTAGCCTCATCAGCCCACATCTGCGTACGCCAGTGTAAAGGACCAGTGGCAAAACATGAATAATTATGGCACTGAAGGAATGTTACTCACACGCTTTAAATTAATACTCACCTTAGAAAAGATACAGTAAATAGAACGAATGTTTGTTTCACTATTTCAGGGAAAACATCGTCCTGAAAAATAAAGAGAATTATTATTTCATCGCTCGTAAGAATGTTTCACTTAGTCTTAAATGATTGAGAGTTTTAAGCAATGAAGTATATTTGGTCTGTGGTAACAAATGCAATGACTTACCTCTAATATCATTGTTCGATTCGTCTTGAAACAAGAGACTAGGGAATGCTTGGCTCTCCTGTTGACGTTCTGTGACCAAACTCTTAGTTTGGCGACTCAGATATCGACTGTTTCCAGACGATTACCATCTATATTACTTACCTTGCGTTATTTATCATATTGATTACTTAATCAATCCCTTTTCCGTTCCACTTCTTCTTCTCACCTTTCGTGACTTTTACAATGTTGTCTCCCAAATCTACATCACATAATGTTTATAAGCTGGCATTATGTACGGTGCGTTAATGGAGGTCTGCAAGGTAAATAAAGGTAGACTTGTGTTACGCAATTGCTAACGCTTTCGCATTGTAATCAATGATACCAGAACCAGATTTCCCGTGGAGGGGCGTTCCAATGGTCTGAATTCATTAAAATGGAAGTACAGAAAAGGTTTTTGGTCAGGACCTCATGCCTCCACGAAAGACACGAACAGTTTGACATGTGACTGTACATTGGCCCCGATTGATTAATTGATTGGTTTCGTGTCTTAAGTTCACTTTATGCACAGTAAGGCTAATCGGGACTGGACCTACAGTTTAAAGTGGGATCCGAACCACTATGTGACTCCACCGGATATCGAACTACTTTGGCCCCGAATGTTAATTAACTATATCCTTTAGTTTCAACTTAAGTTCATTTTATTTATTTGCTTCCTGCTTGTATTGCTATTAATGAGTTCCGTACGACCATAATGTCAAATTGGGTAAGGGTCACATTAACCCTTAACTGGTGAGGTGGGGTTTGAGCTATCCCACGAATATTTTGAAGTGACTGTAATTACATATTAATCACATCTGATACCTGAAATGCTGAGTACCTTTCAGTCAGTTCTCTAGCAGCTGTGCAAGGATAAGGTTGTGTTAACCTATGCAAACAGTCCGGTGAAATATTGTTGCATATACAGAGTGGGGTGGACTAAACCCCACCTCACCATTTACGTAACTTTTTTGGACAATATAAACTGCATGAAATATGCATTAGCGTAATCTGATTGTAGAATATTTTTATTATTATTTATATTTATGTCGAAATAATCAATATTTTGTAAGAACTTGGATTTTTTCCTTCTTTAGGAGCTGCAAAAATTTAAAAAATGTGAAAGTGTGCTTTTTTGCTTTTCATTTTGCATTTTGAAAACAAAAATAGCATTTATGTGTATTTTCTGTAATGTATTGTCTAAATAAGTCATGTAGTTATGTTAATTAAAATCAACTTCATTCATTCTGTTATTTTTTTAAATCTATTCACAACCATTCCTTTGTGAGGACATTTTCTCACCCCCACCTCATCAGTCCACCTCACCAGCTAAGCGTTAACCAAACACGTACAGTCACGCGTTGTAATGGTGTCATTTACTTTCAATGGAATCGCTACAACGCAGAAGTGTCCGTGACTGTACATCAAAGATCGCCCTTACGTTCCACCTCAATACGGATCGCATGTCAATAAGGCTCACTTTAGACGGAAACATTTTCTTTAATATGTTAGCTAGCATAACTGCTACGTAAATGCTTCCAAAAATCTTGCAGCAGATAGGACTTTACACGAAAGCATTTCATGTAAAATTTTGGTGAGCTATTGCGATCACAATGTACAGCACGAAAGACACGTCGAGTTACACCGTCAATGATGATCAATGGTGGTAGGACGGATCCTATCCTTGAGAAATACCATGAAATATTTCATGGCGTCTGAAATGCCATAAAATATTTCATTTTACACGGTAGCATATTGGTCATGGCATAAATGTTAAGAAAATTGCTAGTAGAAGTTATTTGTCTAAAGCGGGCTTAACGGTCATAATATCAAACAAAACCCATTAAGAGGAAACCTTAATGAATATACACTGGCAATAAGGCTCAAAATACATAATGGCAACTAAAAAACACACTTTTAAGGACATTAAGCTAGCACACTTATAGAATAGAGCGAAATACCATAAGATTCAGTTTATAATGTTATCTAATGAGTACACGGTTCTACCGACTAAAACCAACTTTAACCTAGGATGAACGCCGGCTGTGTTACATGTTTAATAATATTTATCATATCAGAAAGAAGAAATTATTATCTTTTAAATGCCGTAATTTTAATCAAAATCGGACTGTGGGTTCCTGCAGCTATTTATATATTTTTCGAATTAACTTGAATATGATTTAATAATTCACTTTAGTAACAATAATTCAGAGATTCGTAACAATGGGTATGGTTATATGCTAAACAATGAATCTGAATTGAACAATGATCTGAAATCCATAAACATAACTCATTCTAGTGCAAGGCCTTTGTCGAGTCGTAAATGGGGTTGCCTAGGAATCCAGCGCATCTCCCATTTCCCGATTCTACAGGGTGCCCCTCAAAAGAACAGGAAGTTTAAAGTTATTTGTATTTTATAAGTGTTATTTTGTTATTTTAATGTTTCACTGTGAAGATTATTTGTAATGTGATGTGTAATTATTTGTAATGTCATGTGTAATTATTTGTAATGAGATGTGTATTTATTTGTAATGTCATGTGTAATTATTTGTAATGTGATGTGTAATTATTTGTAATGTAATGTGTACCAGGTTGTGTATAGAGATGAAATGTGCACCCAAATGTTCCACGACGTAAACAGAGTAATGAACCGGGATGAATGGACGTGGCAACAGACGGAGCAAAGGTCCATACAGCCAGGGACACTGTGGCATGGCTCAGAGCCAATAGACCTGACTTTATTGAACCTAACGACTGGCCGTCAAAAAGTCCAGATCTTAACGTAATGGATTTTTGCATATGTGGTCTACTGTTACACCAAGTTCAAATGCAGATGAGAGGAATCACAGACATTGACTGCTTAAAAACTGTGTTGACAGAAGCTGGAAACAATATTGCGCTTCAAACTATCCACTGCAAGTTGGTTACACCGTCTACGGCGTTGTGTAACAGCCCACGGGAAGCATTTGGAACATTTGAATTGAATATGGCAAAGTGTAACAAAGGTACAGTCATATTAAATGAGCTCAAACAAATTTCCTGTTGTTTTGTGGAAGCTTGCATAAGAACCAAGTAGGTTTGAGGGTTTCTAACAGAAAGTTCAAGAAAACGCCCATTGACGTATCCAATGTGCATCGGATGGCCTTCGCTGAATGAAAGATAGAGTCTACGCCGTGTCGGTATCGGTCCCTGGCGTCAACTATACCGTGCCTCAAGACGTTCCCCTGAAGTTTGCAACTTGCAGCCCGAACTGGCAACCACATGGAAAGATGCAGGGTTGTTAAAGGTCCAGGAACCCATAAATTCTAAAGGGTTCTATTGAGTTCCGTTGCAGGACCGGAACCTATTTTCTCGGACAATTTAAATTCGGTCCAAGTTGGGTATTGTTACATTGAAAAAAGGTTCCTGGACCGTATTTTAATTGTTCCTGAATAAAGGTCCCTGAACCGTATTTAAATTGATCCGGAAAAAGGTTCCTGGACCCAATTGAAATGCTTTAAATATGAAAAGGTTCTACATTGTCTAGAACTCATTTACGTTTGCTGATTTTGTCCGGGATTGAACTTATTTACAATTCCTGGACCAGGATTGTAAAGGTATATACCATGAAGGCGTATAAGGGGGTGCGGGGTCGTGAGTAGGGGTCATCACGCCCCTGACCGCCTTTACCACCCAGGGTTTCCCCCAGGTACCCATGTTATTCGACGCTGGGTGGGCGCCGGTGCCGCTTCCAACGTTAGAAAAGTTCCGGGATCGAACCCGGGACCTTTAGCATAGTAGTCAGACGCGTTACCGACTGAGCCACCGCGGCCATATTAAATCATTGACAGATTAAAAGTTGCCTTCTAAAAATGTCGGCGAATACGTTTTACATTGGAATGTCACACTGCGGGTGTAGAAAGCGTAGCTTAGGGAATAAATAATAACGCTGTTGTTCTCTTGTGGGCCAGGTTCAAAAACTCCCTTGTTGAAGAGTTACTGTACATAACGCAATGGACTATATTAGTGTGGCGACACATTGAGTTCATACAAATGCGTCACGTGTTGCTCTGGCATTCGATCCAATGAGATAACGTGAGGCTGCTGTGTTCCCAGCAGATATTACAACAGGGAAGGGCAGTGCTGCTACAACCATGTGAAGGATCGCGCGGGAGAGAGTGGGGCTATATGGAGAGTGGTAACGTGACTGCAGCGTATGCGTTTCGCCCATTTCTACCTTGCACCTTATATTCTCGAGACAGCCAGCACCTGGATTAGTCTTTCATGCTCACAAGTGGATAACTGTTTATCGTTAGGTCCGTATTCGATCCAAGTTGTGTATTCCTTCATTTCAATACGGAACTTGGACCCTATTTAAACTGATTCGAAAAAAAAGGTTCCTGGACTGTATTTAAATTGATCGGGAAAAGGTTCCTGGACCGAATTGAAATACCTTACAGATAAAAAGGTCCTTTACGGTTCCGAACCCATTTACGCTTGCTGAATTTCTCTCCTGGACCGGAATTGAATTTAATTAAAATTCCTGGACCTTTAACAACCCTGGAAAGATGCTCTTTCGTTCGCGGTTCACCAGCGATTAGAGGAAATGCTTTCTCCTACAGGCACAGGCACATACACACACACACCCACAAATGATCATCCAAGCCCAGGCCTGTATTCGAACACGGGACTTTTGAGATCATTAGTCTAACACTCAACGCTGCTGTCTACTTCAAAATTGGCCTTCTGATGACGTAGTTTCAACGTTGTCGTCTTGTAATCAATGGGTCCTGTGTTCGATACCTAATATAAGCACTTAGTGATTCCGATTCCACTTCAAACTCTGCGTTCAGTCACGATTAGCCTATTTGTACATAAAGTGGACTAAAAATATAAACAAACAGACCCTTGCATCGTTGTTCTGTAATAAGCTGGCCAGTAAGAGGAAGAGAAGTACGACAAATAACGACAGTAGAGATGAAATCCTTCCGTAGAATAGTTAGTAAAACAAGAAGAGATAGAGTACGTAATGAAAGATTCAGAGAAGAATTCAATCAGAAACCAATAGAAGGGAAACTGACACAAATGGTTCGAGCATGTGGTAAGAATGGACGAAGATAGAAAAGCAAAACAACTTATGGAAGCTAGAACAGAGGGAAGGAGAACAAGACGAATAGAATAAGTAGGACAACAGAAAAGAAAAGGAATAACAGAAATGAAGAGGATGGCATAGGATAGGAGTGGATAGGGGCAACCCCGACGCTATGGGGCAAAAGAGAAAAGAATTCCAAGTGATGTCCCTGCAATGAGCGGATCTGGGGTTCAGTTAAATAATAAAAAGGGCACTTTGAGAGGGGCAACCGTAAGTGGCATACACTGCTGAAGCGTGGAGTTGAACACATCACCTTGACAGGCATCTGAGATTGAGAACGTGTGGGGCCCTACAACAACCCCTCCACATGCCTTCAGTTCATTCTACATAGCGTAGATAGCTTAACCTTACATAAACTGGCATATGCTTATACAGCATATGTTATGGATGATTTTTGCTTCCTGTTTACCACCAGACAAGCAGCACATCAACACTTCTGTGTACCCTGTCAGAGAGCAAGAAAGAATTAACTTGCAATAAATCGTATCCGTGCCCCATCTAGTGAGCAATTTGCCAAGTTAGCGCACTACAACGTTCACCTCTGAAGCAAAACATGATGAGCAGATCCTGACGGTAGAGAGTGATCAAATTAATTTCACCGATCTCGATGTGTGGAATGCGAATATAATGTGCCGTTCGAAATGTCTCCAGGTCTAGATTTTTCAAAACTCTTGCCTGATTACATTTCTGAAGCTTACGGAACGGAACGTACATGTAAATACTTTAGGGCATCATATGAGCCACACTTTGACAATAAAAAACATATAATATGTGGTTCAGTGGAAATTAGGGACATTCTGAATAACAAACGAAACAGCGTAGCATGTGGGGTCCCAACATAAATGTACGAGCAGTGAATCAACCACAACAACTACCTGTGCACCTTGATATACAGGGTGGTCCAAAAGTGTGGGAACACCTGAATAGAAATTGAATGGCATGATATTTCCAAAAACTAACATTGCAGGTTTTTAATAAAGGGTGGGGGAAAATGTTATAGGGTATATGAAGATGACGGCCGCCATCTTGAATGCAACTTTAAAAGTTCAAATGGAAACCATGTCGTGTAATACGTCATTTCAATAGGAAATTTTCTCGTGAGTTCAACGGTGTGCATAATTTTGCTCTAGCAGCAACAGGGACGAAGTTATTAACGTTGCTATGCTTGCTTTATCGTTGCAGGTGACGTAACACAGCATGGGTCTCACGCAGGCAGAACGCATTGAGATCGTCTGGGGAACATGGTGGCCACTCCACAGCACCTCGTCGTCCAATCCAAGTGTTGGGAAACTGCATATCCAGGTACTGACGAACACAATTTTCGTAATGAGGAGGGGCGCCATACTGATTTTGGTTTATCAGCCACAGTTCCGGTTTCACGAAATTTTGCAAACACTTTACTGACGATACCATAATGGATGGGGCCCTATCTGGGTGACGGTGGTTAAAATCGTCTGCAATCACCCTCCTGCTTCGTTCGTTTGAGATAAACACGATATCAATGCTTTCTGCCTGCGTGAGACCCATGCTGTGTTGCTTCACCTGCAACGATAAAGCAAGCATATAAACGTTAATAACTTCGTCCCTGTAGGTGCTAGAGCAAAATTATGCACACCGTTGAACTCGTGAGAAAAATTCCTATTGAAATGAGGTATTACACGACATGGTTTCCATTTGAACTTTTAAGGTTGCATTCAAGATGGCGGCCGTCATCTTCATATTCCCTATAACATTTTCCCCCACCTTTATTACTAACCTGCAATGTTAGTTTTTGGAAATACCATGCCATTCAATTTCTATTCAGGTGTTTCCACACTTTTGGACCACCCTGTATAGTTTTAGTTGCATCGTAGGCAAGGGGTACCTTTAATGTTATATTTTCCCTTGTTCACTATATCCTACTATTGTTACTGAAAATATTTTACATTTCCAGCGTTTTATTCACGTGCTGTTAAGCAATGTATTCTCGGGAATTTCTTCCTCTGTCCATTATTAGTCAGGGCGAAATTGTTCTGCAGGCTTATGACATTATGGGAATATTTTTTATTGGAGAGTAGACCTTTTTTTCCAATGTTGTCTAAACTATTATGAGTTAAATTGAATAAGGTGGGAAGAATTTTGATGAACATTTCGTGTTTGTGCACAAATTTATGCTCAATTTCGTTACGTCTTGTCAGTATTGCTCGCAAACTGCTGTGCCAAAGCTTGTTGGAGTCGAAATACATTTTAACTATTCGGCTTTCTTGTTACATTGAAGAGAATTAGGGTGACTTTACTATGTTCTATGTTATTATACAGGGTGTTCCAGAAATAATTGAGGGGTTACAAAAGTGTATTGCAAGTAAACTATTGAATTTATGTTAATGAAATCAATCCAGAAAGAGCGAGGAACGCGAACAGTTTGTGCGTGTTTGTTTTGTTAAGCTGAGATTTCGTATCTCCGCAGCTAGGCCTCACTCAAATCACTCACAGTGTTTTGTGCAATGTTTTGGTCTCCAAGATCACCAGACCTTACACGGTGTGACTTCCTTTGGGGGATTTCATCAAAAACAGGGTATTAGTCTCTCCGATGCCGCATGATATCGCAACCCTAAGGGTGCGTGTCATCGCAGCGATATATACTATCGACAGGCCCATGTTGATGCGAGTGTGGCAAGAAATAGACTATCGTGTCGATGTGTGCCGTGTTACCCGTGGTACACACATTGAACATTTGGAGATCTACAAAAAGACTGTTCGAGTTCCTCCTTCGTTCTGAACTTGTTTCATTAATGTAACTTCAATACTTTACTTGCAATAAATTTTTGTAATACCCTCAATTATTTCGGAAACACCCGGTATTTGTTTACATCGGAACGCAACTCTTGCCAATGCAATTTTGCTCGGTCTAGGTCATCGCGTCGCTCGAAGTTTGTCGTTGCATGTTCACGTGTGGAAGTGAAATTCCGTCCACCTATTCACTTCGAGAATGCACGGATTGACGTGCATGTGTGCGGTAGTTGCTAGATGCGACGGGTAGCTCGGGGTATATCGGGGAAATTAACATGCACTAGTGAGCTAACTGCAATTTGGCAACATCGTTTGTTTCCGCAGTCTTCCAGTCACCATTAGCAATTGCTTTTGAAAATTCCTGTTGAAAAGCGATGCCATTCCCCATACTTATTCCACTTTCCTCTTCCCCAAAGCTTTGAGATGTTTAGTTTGTAGCCTCTGCACAATATAAATATTAAGCGACACAGGTTAATCCGGCAAAACACAAGGAATCATGGCTTGCTTAGGAATTGTGAAGATTCATGTACAGGATAATTCAAAATGATTGGTGCAACTTTAAACAGTTATTATGACGTCACTATTTATGATAGAAAATCAGATAAGGCATCAACATGAAGAAAAACTGTGGACGTTTTACTCACATGACTCACATTACAAAGATGCAACTTGGGAACCACGTGTAATGTGTGTACATCCAAAGGATAATCAAGTACATGCTATGCATGAGAGTGTAAAACATGTTAATTACTATCAATACGCATGTGGAAATGTCTTTACACCATTGTGTGTGTATCAGTTCTTGATAGCTCCGGCACACAATACGCCTTATACTAGCCCACTATCAATATTGAAACACTGGCGATCCTGGTGGAACAGCGGCAAAGCAGCATAAGCCTACTTAGTGAGAAGAAACTTCCAGAGTTTTTCTTTATATTGACGTCTTGTTTAATTTTCTATAATAAATCGTAACGTCATAATAACTGTAAAGTTGCATCATTCTTTTTGAATTACCCTTAATTTCTGCAAATCTTTAAGAAACCATTTCTCAATAAGCAAATATTACTTGTTGTCACAAAACGCCGTGTGCATCTGTTTCTTGATAGTGGCAGAAGCCTTTTCTGCATAACCTGGCTGCAATTTCAAAGCTGTAACCCAATCAAGAGCGACATTTGTCAAGGATAAGGATAATATCACCCTGTTGTAAGGGTTGGTTGAATTTTGAGCATTAACGAAATGATAAATTTTGTTTGTTTCTTGAAAAATTAAGAGGTCGAATTAAATTATAAATGTTTTCGGCTATATTCACTTCAGGGAGGCTTATGATTTATTAAATGTTCCAAAGAATTATTAAGAACGTTTAGGAGCTTGCAAACCTTCCAGACAACCTTCCGTTATGTTACTGCGTGTAAGAAAGGGACCGATTAAGTTTATACTCAAGGTGCACTGGGAATTCGTTCTGAATCAGACAGAAGAAAAACTCGCAAAAAACCTGAATCTACCAACATATTGAGGATATGTATTCGGCTTCTCCTAGCAATGTATTAGTTTTTTTTTTAATGGGCGAATTCACCATTACTCCCATCACATCACCGTGACCGTACGGCATGATGGAAACCCTCGAACCCACCTTAGTTCCTCACCTCCATGGCCCTCAATAGTGCGCCACATTTATACACTACTCCTCAAAATGTCAGATCTCTGTCATAAAATGGTTAGCAGAGCGCGCTACAACGCCAAGGGTCCCGGGCTCGAATCCCGGCCTGGGCATGGCTGATCTTGGTGAGTGTCTCTTCATCAACTATATCATATCATGGTACTATTTTACTATAGGGGTGACACCTATAAATCATTTATTTCACACTTTTTACATTGCTAATGTACTATTCTGGAATGCGGAACATTTCTTTAGGTGAAGTAATGAATTTCTTAGGAAAATAATGTATATTTCTTACATTTACGAGTACTTACTGTTACTCGTTATTTCGATTCTGTAACACGCATTATGGCGATAGCGTACTGGTTCATCGCGCGTTGTGAGAGTGTTTTGTCGATTTATGCAGTGTGCAACCTTGTTCACCGGAAAATACCTACTTTCGTGCCCGGATTTGAAATTATGCTAATACCTCGCAAACCATTGACGTTAGCCTCACAAACCATTGACTTTAGCCTCACAAACCATTGACGTTAGCCCCACAAACCATTGACGTTAGCCCCAGAAACCATTCACGTTAGCCCCTCAAACCATTTTCCGTAAAGTTAGGTTAACTTAAGTTAGGCAAGCATAGTTGAAAAAAAAAATGAAAAATTAAAAATACTCGACACGTCATGTTATAGTGAAAACACGGCGAGTTTGAAACACTGACTACGGGGTTCACGTCATCTAACACACGGAACATTGTGCTCTCGTGCAGAAAGCAAATGGCGGTTTCAAAAGAGCGTGTCGGACAGAGATTTTCGCAAAATAAAACATGGATCAAAACTACATTCACGAACTTCCACAACGCTACAGAAAATGATTTGCGTAAGTACTTTCTCCTGTAAAAAGTAAGTAAACCGTCACCCCTATAGTAAAGTGTTACCCATATCATCAATCATGCTCATCATCGCGATTGGCAAACGTGGCAGAAAAGGGAAGTAAAATGTACCAAATCAATGAATCCATTCTCCTCAACAACAGTATTCTACTAGCCAAGCATCTCAATTCCATGAAGACAAAAATAATCAGCAATGCACTGATCCGTTGTAGTCCCACCAGCATTCCTTTCTATGATGTCTGATAATGATGAGGCTCCGGGTGCGATTCTGGGTGTACACGTATTGTATAGTGACTCGGGTCCATGTATTTCATATATGCGCAGATTTTGTGTATTGTTGAATGATTGGTAAATATTTGAAGATACGAGATACAAAAAGGACATATTACAGAGGAGGGATGTTCTTGTCGGTTTAAGATGCAGACCTTACGGATTCCATTAATTGCTTCATCCGGGATAGCTCAATCTAAATTGATAAGTATTGGAATTTGTATGCATGCGTTTGATTCGAACTCTTCATGTAGATAAATATTATTTACATACTTTACGAAAAGAACTAACATAATATTTAGGAAACATCTTGATTTTTGATTAATTTATTTCGAAATATTAAGCAGCACTATTTTATGAATACTAATAGTCGAAGACGAAATAGTTTATAAATTTATAAAAATACCGCTGGCTAACCAACTCTCTAGCCTTCTTAAAGTCGAAGGTTTATGGGTGCAGCAACACAAGCCTTCCATTTGTCCCTATCCGAGGCAAGATCAATCCAATCTTTTCCATCCTTACCGATTTCCTCTAGGTCTATCTCATTATCCCTCCATCTTCGTCTTGGTCTTCCTACAGGTCTTTTACCATCAGGTTTCCCATCAAGAATCCTGTAAACTCTTTTTTCCTCTCCCATTCGTGCCACATGGCCTGCCCGCCTAAGTCTTCTTGATTTAGTTATTCTAACCATATCTGGAGAGAAACATGAATGAACAACCTTCTCCAATCACCTGTCTCCATCTAGTGATAACTTAAAAAAATACCTCATTAACAAAATGTGCAACGAATTGTTTTTTAATTGATTTATTTAAAAAAATTAAGTGGCACAGTTTCTTTTCTGAGCATACACTTTTTTGCCTGGTGTCTCTTGAAAACAAACCCTTTAGCGGGTTCCCTTAGAGGAAGAAGGAATATTGCATTACTGCATACGAGGCACTTGAGGTAGAAGAGAATGTGGTCTCCATAGATGTTGAATCAGTCTTCAAAGAGAATTGTGAGAAATGGTTGTGGACAGTCTCTCCTACGTTCATGCGAATTTCTATTCTATTCTCCATTCTGTGTTTAAAATGGCTCTGAAAAAGAAATTATGTATAAAAATATTGTGTTATTAAGATTAGTGTTAGTACATTATATTGTATACAAGCAGAGTTACAACAAATCAATAGTATTCAGTGCCACAATAACATTTATGACAGTAGTTGTATGGTAGAAGAAATTGAACGTCTTAAGTTAACTCCCACTGAGACGCAGAGAAATGCAGCAACAGAACGCAACAGAAATTCTGTTGTCTGCTTTTCTTGAAATACAATGGTGTAATGCCGACTGCAAAGGAACACAGAACAGAAACACGGAATTTCCGTGCCTGAAGACTGCACATTGTCTTAAGGGTTATCCACTGAGACGCCGGAAACGGATCTGTTGCGTTCTGTTACAACGCTTCCCCTCGTCTAAGGGTCATTCCATGTTAAATCAACCAATAAAAACCTATTTTTGAACCTTTATAATTCAGCTATCAAGAGGACAAAAACTGCCAAAAATCAGATTATTAGGGCATGTGTGTTCTTTGTGAGTATCCCTTCATCAATGTCATCATATCATCATCCATCCTTATCTCCGCAATTAGCCAATAGTGGCAGAAATTTGAAGTAAAGTGGGTGAGTGGGCACGGGTGCAAGGATGAAGGTACAAACAGGAGGAAGAGGCTAAAGGGAAACAGTCAGAATATTAAAATTATCTTCTTTGGAGGAGTGTTCGCATTTGTGCTGCTTGCTGGCGCTTTGATCGTCTGGTGAGTGGAATATTGTGTATTAATCTCGTTTCGAGCCACGACGGTAGCCCGAGTAAAGAACTTTAGTCTACGCTAAGGAGACAGTAGTTGTACAGATTTGGCCTTTAAGTTATTAACGTTTATTTGTTTGTCATTGTTGGTAAATAATTTATTATGAAATCCAATTATACTAACCGTAAATTCAACATCGATATCCATTGGCTCGACGGGATCCTGAAAAATAATAAAATAATTTAAAATATACATAGATACTTACATATAAGGCGTGCCAGCAAATGTATACACACACTAAGAGATCCTATCTACGTATTACTTGTCGAAGTTTAATTGAATTATGGTAGTAACATGTAATATGAGGTTCGCTCAAAAGAGACAATTGATGAAATGAATGTTATCGTCATAAAATTTGTAAATATAATATGTAGTATGTATGCATGTATGTGTGTGTGTTCAGGACGCCAACACTGTACAGTCACATACACTTCTGGGTTGAGTTGTTCACCACTATACACTTTCAATGGGATCATTACAATACAGAAATGTCTGTGGCTCTACAAAGGTGCCACAACAGGCAAACGTTTATGCGGAAGTTTGCTCATGAACTAATGTTGCCAGAGTAATAATATGAGCGACAAGAAAGGGGTACATCGCCTTTTCTCCCTTTTGAGCTCCATTTCTTGCACCTCTCCTTTATTTATCGCAACCCCCTTTCTTTCTCGCACCCCTCCTTTATTTCTTGCACTTCTCTTTTGTTACTCGCACCTCTCCTCTATATATTACACCTCTCCTTTGTTTCTCGCACCATCCTTTCTTTCTCGCACCTCTCTTTTATTTCTTGCACCAATCCTTTGTTTCTTGCACCCCTCCTTTGTTTCTTGCTCCCTTCATTTCTTTCTTGCACCCCTCCTTTGTTTCTTGCACCTCTCCTTTGTTTCTTGCACCCCTCCTTTCTTTCTTGCTTCCTTCATTTCTTTCTTACACCCCTCGTTTGTTTCTTGCACCTCTCTTTTATTTCTTGTTCCTCTCCTTTATTTCTCGCACCTCTCCAAGCACAAGTGTGCCTTTCTTGTGTACCTTTGAATTGGGATGCTGGCTACACGCTGTCAAGGTCTCGAGGTCTTTATTTATTTGTAATTTTATTAAATTTAATTTTCGGCGAGAGATCTGACACACGTATCACAATAGTTCCATTGTGTTTTAAATGGCTCACAACTCATTTTCAATTTAACCAAAATATTACAAATTACTTTCCATTACATCTCCTCTGACAACATAAGAATGCAGAAATTTAAGAATTTGGTATTTCAAGAAATAAAAGAGCCATTGTTACAATTTTTTACTCCTTTTCATCCTCTTTGCATAAACTACATTAAGTTTCTTTAAATAAATAAAAAGGTAAAAAAAAAGGTAAAGTGTTCCCCTGTGCATAGCACCACGCCATGAAGGCGTATAGGGGGTGTGGGGGTAAGCCCCACACTTTCTTGATCCGGTCGTGAGTGGGGGTGATGTGATCAGCATCACGCCCCTGACCGCCTTTACCCCCCAGGGTTTCCCCCAGGTACCCATGTTATTCGACGCTGGGTGGGCGCCGGGGCCGCTTCCACCGTTAGAAAAGTTCCCGGATTTGAACCGGCCGGGGATCGAACCCGGGACCTTTAGCATGGTAGTCAGACGCGTTACCGACTGAGGACATAGTTATCGAAGAATATTGTAAACTTCTTTAAAATATTCTTCGATAACTATGTCAAGTCACGTGAAACGTGTCGTAAATTTAAAAAGCAAAACAGCTAGCCGTATATTGTATATCCCAGACCCCAATCCACAAGTCTTAACTGATAAAATGAGGATGGGAAAAGTTTCAATTGGAATGATAATTGTATTCACTTTGAAAGTCTCCTGGAAGTTTAGTGAACAATTCTAAATTCTATTCCAACGTTATCTCTTTCGTTGCAATCAATAACCATTCTACATAAGTTATCCGTGTAATTTTGTGTTCAGCCTTTAGTTTTTTCTCTATCTCTTTAGTTTGTAGGCTGCTAAGTGGAATAGTTCACTAAGTAGTAGCATTTTGGTCTCAACAACGAAGTACCTGAGTTCGAGCCGTGCCATGGGTGTTCTTCCTGAGTATCCCTTCAGCCATTGTCGCCAAAGTATCAAAACCGCTACGCTTAATAGTAAAAACGTAAAAAAAAATTCCAACAGAACAATTTTGAACAATGAAAACAATTACCTCTTTAAACACGCCGTTCTTTTCAACCATTTTTACTTGTCTTATCCATTTCTTCTTACTCCACGTTTTCCCCCTCTTTTTTACCTGAAATTAAAGAGAATAAGAACGCATGTTAATAATGCAATAATAAAAAGTGAGTCTTCTTGTTAGTTAAAGCGATGGGTGCGTCAAACGAGTGTAGTAAGGAGTAGCCTTTTCCGATGCCACTCAAGTGTTAATCTGACTTCCCTGATCTGCAGCCAAACGAGGTTCGCAAGTCTAAACCTCATCTGTGGGGTTTGTGCTGCGTCCTGTCCATGTGGGTTTGTGATTTTTCATCCATTTCAATTAACCATCAATTGTTCTCATCGTCGTGATTAGATAGTGACAAACAGGGCAGAAGAGAAAATTCAGTATTGTAACACTAGCACCACAAATAATTTCTTGAGAAGTCATTTTTGTAATATTGTGAAGAAATCAATTTGCATCATTCTTGTGAAGTAAACAATCCTAAGGTACTTTAGTAGTATAAAACTTGTGTTAGATGAAAGAGTAAGAGAGCATCATTTTCATCTCTATTGAATGATTCAGAGGAATTGGTATATTTTCAAATGGAGAAGCTGCAGAGCTTGAGGCCAAAATGAAAGGCTATTAACTCAAAATTATTATACACCTCAATAGAAGGTGGATTCAAATGTATCAAAAATGCAAAAATTTAATTCAAATGCAAAGAAAGAAAAAATAACAAGTGACCCGTGAAATATTACGGGCTCTGAAGATAATAAATATAAAAATAATATGTTTTATTTCAATTTATTGTTGTTAATGGTGTTGTAGTTAGAGCTGTCATATTAATATTATTAAATCAGAAACTAATGGAGATTGAAATTAAATGGTGGCAATGACAGATAGATAAACTCAAAACGTTTGATGTCCTGTATCAGTACACTTCTACAGAGCATTCCCTGACATTCGCTATGAGACTCGACGGCAAGCGTCCCGGCATCAGCGCTTGTCTTTCCCGGATGATTGGGTCAGCGTCAGTGGCTAGAGTCTGCTATTAAAATTATAGTTTTCATATTGTGTACTAAGCTTGACTACAGAAGGTGTTGAAAATTATGTCACTCTGCTGCAACACATTCCTGGCACTGAGAGAGGCCGGCACTGGCTATGACGTCATGTATCCAGAACCGGTGCAACTCGCCAGTTTGGTCACGAGGAAGTTGCGTGCAACTAGCTTGTTTGTACACGAGGAAGTCGGGTGCAATTCTCCCAGTCGTTTGATTGACATGTTATGCTAGCGGTGCAATCTACCCTCTTCCACGGGTGTATGTGCGAACTACGTCGCAGGAAGGAAGAGGGCACGATCAACGAAGTTTTGAAGGAGAGAGAGAAAGAGTGGCTTTCTTTGTTGGCGAACAGAAATTCCTTGTGGTGTTCTGGCTGTGATCGTCTTTTGTTACGAAAATTAGAAGGACATCTCTGTTTCCCTGTGGTTCCTCCAGAAGGTTTCGGTGTTCGCAGATCACTATTCCACGACGATCCTGAGGATATTCTGGCTGTACTTTTATCGCCGATACCTGGGACGCCATCACCTGCAGTATCCGATTACTTTTTGTTTTGTGACATATGAGAGTGTTTACTTACCACGATTGCTGGACTCGAGCAGTGCCGTATGGTATTAATTATGTATTATTGAATTCGAGATACAGTATGTACAGGAAGTGGCTTATAGGATTATGTTAGACTCCGGAAGAATTAGTGACTGCAGGGTTTTACTCTTCAGGCTTTAGCGACAGAGTATTGTGTTTTCATTGTTTGTATGGATTTTGCGATTGGACATCCAAAGATTGTCCGATTCTAGGATATTACCTGTTGATACACCATTGTCTTTTTATACAAAGTGTTGCGGCGTTACATTGTAACTCCAAGAGTTGCAAGTATTGCGACAGTGTAGAAACTCCTGAGAATACGTCCGATAAATCTAATGTGGATTCTGTGACAGTTTGCAAAATATGTTTGGAGAATCGATGTAGTGTTGTAATTCTTCCGTGTCAACATTTTATTTTCTGCGGATTCTGTGCTTCTCAATTAGACATGTGTGCTGTATACCGGATCAACATTGATGATACATTGACTGTTTTCACCTGTTGAACAGAAAGAATGTTTGTTTTTTGGATATTGAAAGTCTTCGAGGAGCAGAAGGAGAATTTGTGTGGAATGAAGTTGGAATTTTAAAATTTTCCTTTGACAATGCATTTGACTGTTTGGCGAAATCTCCATATGGTTTACATTTTTTGAGTGAAAAGTATCGCCGAGTGCATTACTGGCTCTGTACCAATAAACACGGTCTTAACTGGGGAGATGGGTGGCTAACGTATGAGAAATTAGGAGACCTTTTGTACAGTGCTCAAAAAAAGTTTTGCATATTATTAGTGCACGCGGTTTGAGTCGCGATGTCCCCAAAAGGTATAAAATGTTCATTTTGTGAGCAATGCCCAAGACAGAAACCGACATAATGCCCCAAGTAAGTTTGATATTCAGCAGATAGAGGGCAGTAGTTGCCACATGATCCCTGAGCAGATTTAAAAGCAGCCCAATGGGAGGCATTGACCGTGTCTTATCCGCACTTGTTAGTTGGAAACTGCACAGAGAGCGGGTGGAAAACGAAGGGCAACATGCCTCGAGCAACCATTCCTTCTACGCACCGCATTCGAATTGTAACGCTGCTGCAAGAGGGATATCGGCAAGTGGACGTCACTGCCCGTGTGGGAGTCAGCCAAAGTGACATCTCTCTAGTGTGTTCAGGGAGACACAATCAGTTGCTGATCGACTAAGTACAGGGCGACCACGCAAAACAACACGCAGGGAAGTTCGGTACGTGGTGATTTCGGCACGTCGTAGACCCTCTGCAACTGCTACCAGTTTGTGCCAGGATCTGCGCAGAGCCTTAGGAGCGAATGTTTCCAATCAGACAGTGCGGAATCGACTTCATGAGGAAGGATTGACGTCAAGAAGACCCATACCCAAGGTTCTTCTGAAACCACACCATAAGAGAGACCTTGTAAAGTGGGCAACAATACACAGCGAATAGAGCCAGGAACAGTGGGAGTACACGCTCTTTACAGACGAGGTCACCATCAGTTTGCACCCGTTAAGCAAAAGCATAAGGGTTTGGAGACGATCAGCGGAGAGAATGAACGAGCCCTTCATCCAGGAACGTCACCAAGAACATTCCGCTCCATCACGTTTTGGAGTGGAATCATGTTTGGTGGACGAACGCCCATAATTCCTCTCCAAGGGTCACATGACTGGTCTGATGTACAGAAACGCTATTCTCGAACCCGTGATAGCAGGTTTCTCTACAACTGTGGGGGATTGCTTCACCCTGCTGGAAATGTCAATGTGTGACCAACATGATTTATTAGCATTTATTTTAAGGTTGGTCGGGTTTAGTTCACTTAGCATTTTAATAATTACCCTAAATGCTTTCGTGGTTAAGTTAGGAGATCAGATTTAGTTTTCTTAGCATTAAATAAGATCCACGATACTTACTGCCGCTTCCATCAACGGAGATAGAAAGATGCTTGCGTAAGGTAATTTTTAAGTTGTTTTTTTCTGTCAACGTAAATAACGTTTTTTCGAAATCCAAACAGTGCTTATTTCTTTAAGGAAGGTTCAAATTTCGTGTGACAATGATTGCCAAAATTCTACTATAATTAGTATTTCTGCTGGAAGAATGTGAACCGTTACCCAATTAAATATGTGTACTGCTTGCTTGTCTCCCAGTAGCGATTTTAAAACGTCGCCAAGTTAACTACGCATAGACGAAATTGAGCTCTTAATTAATTGTGAACTTCAAGCATGATAACGGCGATGCTATGATGCCTACTCCTGATTACCAGTATTAACAAAACATATACGATACTAACAGTTTATTGATATAGCTGTTACAAAGGGTAAATCTTACTCCACTGTAACAATACAGAAAAGCTTTATGAAGCGCAAAAGTTAAATTTACCGAATCAGTCCTCATTGTCTTTTTTCTTGCATCAACCATACAGGGTGGTGAATTCTGGTGGTGGCTTGGTAGGGAGAGGAATCCTCTCCGGAAATTGTAAATCCCCCCCACCCCAAAGAAAATTTCAATAACCTTGCAGAGCATTCGGACCAGTGGCGACGATTAGGATACAGTTGCCCCCACTATTCGCCACTTTTGCCCCTGCACTATGATAAACCTTAAGTGCAAAGGGGAATATACTGTCTTTGCCCCACTAGTTTTGGCATCTTTTCCCCCTCCGGTTTTAGAACCACTGATTGGGACAATAGCTAAGGAATTTGGCAACCACTTTCATTCTCGCTCTCCTTCAGTCAGTTGCATTTAACTTTTACTTCGTACTTTTCTGGCTTTTTTGTAATATTGGCTACTGATTCAGTCCTTTTTAGTTAACACTAACACTTTAAGGCCTTGCTTCCATGATAATAAAACATTAAAATACTGACCAAGACAGAATTTATAGTATAAAAAATATATAGACACTAAAAAGGTATCATTTCCACCCTCTAATAGGGTCTTCTTCAAACGAATATTCACAATAGATTTTAATATTTTAAAGTGTGATAACTTGGAGTACTGTCCTAGAAATTGTTGTAATTGCCAGCAATATAGATAGAAAACTAGCATATTAAGAATATTGCAGTTATGTCTTAGCGTCACTACTTGCGCAGAGACTTATTCTCGCTCGCCTGCTCCACAGATAACTGGGATAGGGTATATTGTGTAGGATAGGGCGAGAATTAGAAGCAATCCCTTTATTAAATATCCTAAACGTGACTTTAAATTTGCCTTCCTTAATTATCTAAAAGAAAAAGCAGCTCTTAAACTGTTTGCAGCAGACTTGATTACCTGCGGTAGACAGCCAGTACTGGGGTCAACATGGGAATATTATTTTTGTACACTTATCGCTTCAGGTTTTCAGTGCCTAATGCTCGATAAATGTAAACCCAAACGACCCGTTAAACCAAAAAGTACTATTTTCCATGGTTCATAGTGTTGAAACAAACATGATAGAGAATAAAGGTTTATGGAAAGTTATTTCCTTTGACCTTTTTAGCCCTGAGATTTATTGCAATGCGTTGCTTATATCATGTATGACTACAAAAGAGACGTTTACAAGTCAAAACAAGAAGGAAAAAGACCCGCTCGCACATCATTAAAAGAGACGAGACTGCAAATTATCTCGTCTCTAATAAGATGATATGTTTGTACGAAAATTCTGCACACAAAAATATGGAAAATCTGTTTCTTAACGAATAATTAATTACCTTTCCATCCTTGATAGGAATTTTAGTTTCAGGCTTATCATTCTTCTTGAAACTTCCCATTTACACCTGAAACAAAGACGAGAAAGCTAAAATCAATCCTTGGAATGCAATTATTTTTTTTCTAAAACTGTGTAGCATCTTTATTCATGAACGAGAAATAGAAAAACATAGACGGTTTTACCTTATAACTTAATGTAAGTCACTTTCAAAGAAATAGCAAATTAGCATATGAAGGAAATGCCTAAATGAAGTGTAAATCTTATTTCAATTATTATTATTATTATTATATAACTTATTATTTATTTACGTCAATATTTTTTACCCAAATCGACTAAAATAATTGATTTCGTACAAGTATTTCTTACATTACTGTACATAATCTATGTTATTCCATTCAGTTAAGGCAATCTCCTGCCCCGACAAAGGTCTGGGCATTTTCCATGTAAGCTTATGGGGTTTTCGGTTTTCTTTGGTCACGATTATCTCGAGAACCAGTCGACAAAAAATTTTCAAATTTTAACTGAACACTGAGAAATGATGTTTCTAGAGAACCATTGATTAATATTTTCATTTTCTGCATCAACGTTCCGAAAATTAATTAATTCATTTTACTCTATTTTCACTTTTCTTGACAGAGCAACCCTGCAAAGATCCCAGTCGGCTCTTCACGGACCCTCGTTCAAGACTAATGAGCCGGGAGGAGGGGAGGGAGACCCGAAGAGATCTCACCACATGTTCTAGAGCTGCAGAAACCGGCTTCGGGTATAATATCCGGGGAGGAAAGCTCTGTGAACTGGGTATTTTTTAAATTATAGGGCTAGATTGAAAATGGACAGAAGAAAGTGTTCAGGAATGCGAATAGAATCAGCACAGATACACTCGTATATTCACTTAGTCTGGGGTTTGAAATTTCTGGAAGAACCGGAAAGGTGAAAGTATGTTGTAAAGCATTGCTGTTCTCAAAGAGGGGTTGAGGGCGCCATATTCCCCACTGTCTCAGACGTCAAGAAGATAAATGAATTACGTAATGTCCATTTCAAAAATATATCGGCAATGGAATAAAATATTGATATTCTGTGATGACAAAGAAAGTAAAATATATGTCTTATCACTGGCGTACGCAGAGAGAGAGCTGAAGGGCTACAGCCCCTTCAGAAATTTTGAGAAAATCAAATAAACCACTGGTTAAGTAGTTCATGAATATTTGGATAATGAATTTCTAACAATTGTCCAGATCAGCCTCCAACCCCCCCCCCTTTCCTGGCCAATAACGCTTCCCCCAAGGTCATGCCATCATTTCCATAAAGTATTTTATTACGAGCTAGGAAAACTCCTCCTCTATACATTTTCTTCCCCCACCTCTACACCTTATTTAATTCCCAACCAGGGAAGGAATTTTACCCTTCCATGTTTCCTGTATTTTTTATCCTTATTAATGAATGTTCATAGTTAATTTCACGGCCTCTCCGATGGCGCAATGGTAGCATTGTCGCCTTGTAATCAAGGGGTCCCGATTTCGATTCTTGGTGGAGGCACATAGTGGTTCGGATCACACATTAAACTGGAGGTCCGGTCCCAATTAGCCTTACTGTGAATAAAGTGGACTCAAACACCAAGTCGATCAATCTATAGTTAATTTCACACCAGCAAGTTAGTGGTAATTGTCGGGTTTTTCACTAAAATTTCATTAAAATTGGTAGTTTGCAAGGAAATTTTGCAAACTTTTCTTGCTCGTAAATCTAACGTTAGTGTACAATTTACGTCAAGTCTTTACTTGATAGTATTCGCGATTAAAATTATCACCTGAGCGCTAATGTCGCTTCCAATATGGGCACTCTATGTAGGATAAATGTTTGTTTGCATTCAGTAGTAGTACATAATAGCAGCGTGTGGAAGAAACGTTGAAATTTCGCGAATTTTTAAAATATTGCGAATGCGATGTGATCTCCAGGAACTATAACGAAGGTGAAGCTGTGCTGAGAGCGAAGCAAAAATAACAAGCAAAACTTCAAAAAAGTGCTGTTTCATCTGCACCTCGGTTGTAACTGGGGCTCTCAGAAATGATTTGAAAATAAAGCAATTCACCTGTGTTGAAAAGCTTAGGCAGGAGAAAATTATAAACATGCCGTTGCAGTTCTTTCTCCAAAGAGGCAGGCTGGTTTAATAACAACACAGGATAATAATAATAATAATAATAACAACAACAATTTCATTGAGGCTATCTTCAGTATTCACTGAAAAT
The DNA here is from genome assembly GCF_977018435.1 of Lepisma saccharinum. Classification (NCBI taxonomy): domain Eukaryota; kingdom Metazoa; phylum Arthropoda; class Insecta; order Zygentoma; family Lepismatidae; genus Lepisma; species Lepisma saccharinum. The sequence continues at coordinate 26,708,707 of NC_139243.1, read as the reverse complement.
TGACTGACTGAATGAAACAGCAACATTAACAAGTCAATTTCCTGTTTCTGACTTACCTTTATGATTACAGACATTAATTAAATCTCAAACTATTTTCATCTTTGCACTTAATCGACTTGCACCTGTTGCAAATTACATACATAAATTAATTAACACCATCGTGAGGAAATTGGGGAGCTCCGAGTGAGTGAGCGTAATCCGGTAGAGACGACCTGTTATAACGGCTGGGGATACGTCGGGCCGACCCCCCGACTATTCCAATACTGGTTGAAGATCTCGACGCTTAGAGGTGACGAAGGAGGGAGGGAGACCGGCAGTCGGTAGGTAAGCCAAGGCCCTTCATGGGCTGTCGCGCTAAGGATTATTATTATTATTATATTATTATTATTATTATTATTATTATTATTATTATTATTATTATTATTATTAATACATTGCTTTCGAAAACAAAATGTTATATTCATAAAGAACAATTTAGAACTTACTTTCATGGTAATAAAGTCTTATTTTGGAAAGTAAAGTGAACAGACTTGAGCATTCTTAGTAATTTCATTGCCGCATTTCAGTTATGTCAATCCTGTCAATCAGTTCTGTTTTCCCTGATTTATTCATTTTGTTGATTCCACGGGGTGGAAAACACATGTAAGCTTTACACTTGTCCTGACCCACAAAACGATTTAAAGCAAAAAACTGAACAGGAGACGTTACTTTTTCGCATGTTCGCCACATCTTCGCGACTTTAACTCACCCCTCTTCCTGCCGATATCTCACCGCGTGTCTCCTTTGACAGTCGAAACGTTGCCACATCTTTTCGCGCTTCTCGGGTCAGCCAGCCCCCTCTGGGTATGTGTATGGTCAGTGTATCGCCCAGCGACATGTTGGGGCAGAGATGAAGACAGGCCAGTAGCGAGGAGTAGTAGAGGGGCTGGCAAAAAGGGCGTCATAGAATGTTTCTTTTTTAATGGCAGCAAAAGCAAAGTCTGGTTATGCGATGGAGATATTTACAATTAAGATATGCATATTTTGGTTACACATGGACGGAGAACGGTACCGATCACGTCACCACTAAAAGGACCGAGATGGAATGTGTAGGATCCACAGGGAACTTTTCTTTATGTAGTGTTTGAAATGCAATTGAAATATTATATTGGCATAAATACTTGTATTTTGTGCCTGAAATGTTTGCATTCGTGATAAGAGCTTTCGAAATGATGAATTTAATAGCTACAAGGGTTGGATAAAAAGTAATGGCAACACTGCTGTCCCGTGAAAGGGGTAAGTCACAGCGCCACAAGCGTTTCGTGCCTGATAAAGGAATGTCAGACGAGAAAGTATAGTGAGTGGGAGCGATTGTATGTTATTCAGTCAAAACAGCAGTGCTCTGAAGCAGAGGACGAGAGTGCAAGCGCCCTAACAATATGTTTAGGCAAGAAGAACAACGTCTCTCAGGCAGACGGTCAACTCAGCCTACTACTGCGCCTTCTTGCAACACCACCTTCGTCTCGCATTAAGAAGGAAGCGACGGCACGTTCTGGCACGGTGTCCCATCATCCTGCTTGACAATGCAAGGTGTCACACTGAGAACACTGTGACGGTGCTCCTGCATAACTGGTAGTGGGAGTACTGGAACATCCACCGTATTCACCGGTATGAGACCGTGTGATTACGACATTTTTGCCAAAATGAAGGAACCACTGGGCGGGAAGCACTACGACAAGCGCGAAGCCATCATACGTGCTATAGGGCGGTCACTGCGGGACATCGACAGAGATGGACGAGCTGACGGTGTACGACTCCTTCCATACGTGTGGCAGAAGATCGTAGAGATGGGGGGCGATTACATTGAAGGAATGTAACACGTGCTCCTCTGCGAATACAGTCATGTACCAATTATACCAGTGTTGCCATTACTTTTTATCCAACCCTTGTAATTGGTCTTAATGTACTCATTATATAACATTGATACATCCACAACCCGAAATCCGGATCCTTGGGCAGAACTGCTTGCGATGTGGTTAGCATAGCGTGCTAAAACCCTGGGTGCCATGGGTTCGAAATCAGCCTAGAGCATAGGAGTTCTTTGTGAGTGGCCGTTCAACAATTTCACCTAATCCCCAATCTTCATCATTGTCGCAATTGTCCAAACGTAGCAAAAAGCAACAAAAATAACCAAATTAATCAGTCAATCAACAGACTCTTGGTTCTAGGATCGAGATCCAGGTACCCAGTTCTGGTTACCCCGAACTTTACATCTTGGCCATCCCTAGTATGTATTTATATGCAAACCTTCCAGTTGGTGTAGTGGTATAACGCCATCGCCTTGCAATGAACGAGTCCCGAGGTCGATATCCGGTGGAGGCACATTGTGGTTCGGACCCCACTCTAAACTGTAAGCTGGCTATCCTTTCTGCGCGTAAACCGAATTAAAAAGCAACCTGTTTTTTATACTGATAAAGTATGGTCCGTATTTACATTCATAATGGAAGAATCGGCAATAGTGTGTTTTACATTAACAATAATAATGCCACAACCAGCCCCGTTACTGGAACGCCACTGCCTTAGAAACATAATTCACCCTCGCAGTAAGTTGACGCATATTCTCGCATCACATCTCAACTTCATATTTTCGTGGATTCGAAACACACTTCACCAGTTTCATTAAGCCATTTGCAGTCTACAATTTAAAAGCTACCCAGTTAGAAGTTCAAAAGACATGTTGCTTTCTGTTCATCTTCTAAACCCTTTTTTGTGTTGTTCTAAACCACCTGCCATGTTCCGACTCTCTTTCTACATGGTCGTTAGACGACCGCGAGCATTTGCAGTGAGCTCGCAGGCCGGCAGCAGTGTTGCCCTATCAAGAAAAGTGAAAAAAATGCGAATAAAAATATATTAATTAATTTTCGGGAAGTTGAGGCAGAAAATGAAAATATTAATCAGTGGTTATCTAGAAACAATCTTTCTTGGTGTTCAGTTAAAATTAGAAAATTTTCTGTTGAGTGGTTCTCGACATAATCGTGACCAAAGTTACCCCCATAAGCTTACATGGAAAATTTAAAAAATAATTAGTTAATCTATATCTGTGCTCTGAATGAAACAGATATCTTGGAAAACACTTAGGGCATAATTCATCAGACACGGTTTTTTGGAATTGTCACCATATGTGAATCAGAGGTAGAGATATTTGCGAGCCTGTGTTCAGTTCGCGTCAGCCCAACTGCTACCCTGATACCGATTTCTACCGTCAAGTGCCGAATTGCTTCTGCAAACTTTACGATTGTATCAGGACCTCAACATTCAAACTTTGGATTAACCCATCCAAAGCTTAAACTTCTATCCCTGCGATGATGAACACCTTGGGCACAACTTGGAGCGGCAGTTAAAGTCTCGGAAGATGCGACCAACGAACCTTGCTCACACGATTGACATTTTTCAAGCGAATTGGCGGAGCATTCGAATGGACGTCCTGCACATCCTGTTGGAGAAAATTTCTCAGAGGGTTCTTAGAGCAGTAAGAAATGGTCATCGGATAAAGTTAATACCTCTAGGACAAAATTCAAGAAAGTGGCTAAGGCTTCAAATATTGCTAATCATTCACCTTAATACAAATGAGTCAGTTGTTTATAAAGTGCGACTATTGAACTACATAAATTCGGTGTCCTGAAACTGTTCCTTACATCACCAAGATTTTATTGTTACATTTGGGAAAATTTATTTTGTGAAATACATGTTTTTCGTCAGTGAAAGGGTTTCTCAGATTGTACGTCAAGAACTATGTTACCAGAATATGCATTTTCACGAATGTACCTTATAAGGCAGTAAGTATCCCACGTGACTGATGAAAGTAATGGAATAGGAGTATGAAAATCCAGAGAAGACAAGTCGAAGAAGCACACCGACGAGCAAATGCATGCTGTATCTTCTACTGCCGGAAAAAAACTATAGATTGGCTCCGAACATCTTTCATTCCGGCGCTTGCCCCATATACGTCTCCCAAGACCCACTAAAATCTCTTTCAAATTGCCCGCCGTAGCCACATGCGCTGTAGCACAAGTTTCGCTCCGATCCTGAGGATTCCTGTAGTAGAACGACGGCTGGTCGATAACGTGACGATTACGACGTCGCCGTCACCCTACTGCACGTGGCGCGCTTGTTAAAGATGTTGAAGGGGTGAAGTCATCGGCTTCATTGGGACAAATGGTTTTCGTGAGGGTAAATACCACACATAGGGATGAGGGGGATGCGATAAAGAGGTGTGTGAAACCAAATCTTCAAAAATATTCACTGTGCCTCTCCCTACCAAAACACATGATTTATCTGCAGTAACAGATGTGTCCGTTTGCATTGGAAAATAGTGATCAGAGACCCAACCCCTTGAATATTCATGCAGAGTAGCCACATATAAGCTCAATTTCACGAAGTTTGCATGTTCAAGTGATGAATGATCCTTCGCAATTGGACATTGTAGCAGTGGAAATCGTTTCAGTCGAGTACAGAATCGTGACACACACAGTTTCGATCCGACTGCTACACGGTGAACTATTTCTACCTTGAAGTACAGCGTTGAATCTACAACTTTGCGGTGGTATAGAGACAACAATTTTCTAAGTTTGAATTAGCCTGCCCACTGCTCGGACCTCCAATCGCATCGAATTCGAACACATTTGACACAAGTTGGTCCGTTAGTGGAGATATCGTGAGCTGCGACAACTGTCCCTTGCCCACCTCACTGACATTTTGTCAGCGGAATGGCGCAATATTCTCGTGGGCGTCCTTTGCAGACTAGTTAAGAGAGCATACATCAAAGGGCGGCTCATGCTAGTGCAGCAACAGGTTGCACCAATAGATTTTGCAAACCACAGACTTTGAACTTACATTATTGTAGGTGCCCAAATACGTTTTGGTAGCTAGATAGTGTACTTGCCTTAAGTTACAACTTCTAGGAACGGACTTAGGAATATGGACACGGCTTCAAATAATGCTAATCACTTACCTTAATAACAATGAAGTAGTCTTAAGAAAATTCACAGAATGAAGAAGTGATTGAAATGCAAGAAAATTCACAACTATATGAACTCTACGTGTGTCGCGGATACATTCTATGCATACGAAGCTTTTATTGTTAAAAAATGTATTTTGAAAACTAATTTTTTGTTGGTGAATGGGTTTTGAGAGCAAAGTAGCTATTCTCTGATTGTACACAAGAACTACGTTACCAGCATAACGATTTGGAGAAATTTAGTTTAGGTGTTGGTATGTACAGCACCGAACTAAATAAAGGAATGGAAGAGTAATTGGTAAACCCAAGGCAGCCACGTCGAACAAGTACAGCAGAGAATGCAGTTTCTATCACCGGCGGTGATACAGTAGCTTGTATCCGCACACCTTTCATTTCGGCAGGTGGGACCGTTTGTCCCAGTAGTTACACTTTTCACAACATCCTCTGGCATCTCTTTTGAATTCGACCGCCGTATTCACGAAGGGCACATGCGCTATTACACAAGTATCCCTTACATTCAGAAGATGCAGTTGGAAGGACTGCTGTCCGGCGTCGCCGTCGCCCTCAGCACACGGCGCGTTTCTTCCATATATAAAGAAAGGGTGAAGCGAAGAGCTTCATTGTGTGCGTCGATGGACTGGTGGCTCCGAGCGTCGACGCTGGATATGCTCTCTATCAAAATTGGGAAGGGAGCTTTTGGCACCGTAAGAGTGGTAGCTTGCATAGAGAATATGCTTGAGTCCAGTAGCATACAGCTAACAGCAAGAGCGACGACAATTGTTCAGGATAGGAGCCGTCGGGTGGCAGTAATCGGCAGGCATCGTGGAACTTTGTCGGTAACTTCGATTCTCACAGCGAACTTAGAGGGGAAGGGAGAGCGCGTGCGTGGATACCTTACGGTGAGAACCAAGCGCACAGCTCGACGACACACGTCTCCCACGGAGATACATTAGCTTGGGTTAGCACATCTTTCATTTCGGTAGGTGGGAGTGTTTGTCACAGTAGTTACACTTCTCCTAACCTTGCTCTGCCATCTCTTTTTAAATCGACCGCCGTATTCTGGAAGGGCACATGCCCTGTTACACAAGTTTCGCTTAGATTCAGAAGATTCAGTTGGGACGACTGCTGGTCGATAACGTGACTGAGCTGTCCGGTGCGGCGTCGCCGTCGCCCTCCGCACACGGCGCGTTTCTCCCAGATATAAAGAAGGGGTGAAGCAAAGAGCTTCATTGTGTGCGTCGATGGATGGTAGCTCCGAGCGCTGACGCTGGACATGCTCTCTATATCAAAATTGGGAAGGAATATTTTGGCACGCCAAGAGTGGCAGCTAGCATAGAGAACATGACTGAGTCCAGTATCTAGCAGTGATAGCGACTACGATTTTTCGGGATAGAAGCCGTCTTGTGGCAGTAGTCGGCGGCCACTTCAGTCATCACAGCGAACCTAGGGGAGAACGCGTGCGTGGATACCTAACGGTGACAAACAAGCGTACAGCTCGACACACTACTCACGTACGCGGACGTAGTTCCCGTTTGCTTGCCGGACGAGACGAATCTGAAGTTCCCTCATCCAATGGGGAAAGATTAGAGTAGACAGATCCCTGGTTGCTACTGTACGGACCCTAAATGCCTCCGGATGGGCAGAAACCAACTCTCGTGGAGGAACTCAAGATGTCCTTTGAAAGGAAATAAAAAACACCACCAGTCCCGAAAGTCTTTATGAGGACCGAAAACACCCAAGCCAAGTTCTCCCCCACTGAGCGCAAAGTCCTTTTCAGGGCCGAGCACTGGTGGTGTGAGCATAAATTGGAATGACGAATATCACACATTAGTGACCAAACAGTACAACCCAGGGTAATGTAGCAACTCCCAATGCGGCTAGTTGCACCTTTCGGCGCCCGGCACAAGCCCTGGTTGTGAAAAACAAGACCTGGAGGAACTCAAGAACGAGAATGTCGCGGGAGGGGAAGTTACCCTATCAACGGCTGGTCAAAAGCTCATCCTGATAAGAGGAGCGCGTAAACCTGGGCATAAAGAGGGGTGAGGAGGAGAAAAGCAAAGGGCAGCAGAAGCTAATCAGTTCCGACCTGGTTGGTGGCTTTCAAAAGGGCCGATTCACCCAAGATTTTTAGGGAGTGGTGACCCCCCGACAGCACCGCACTCCTACGCCCCGGGGACCATGTGTTTGTCGTGTTATTCTAGGATGAAAATTACTGCCTACTCGGAAAAGGACCTAAGCCGGTATAGGCAGGCACATATGTACTATATGTGGTTCCCCCGAGTAGGAATGCATCGTCGTAGCCCTTTAGTGCAAGGATCGAGGGTCTTAGTTCGCAGCACCCCTTAGAGCTCCAGGGTGCGGTAGGAATCGGTTCTGGCGGGACGTCGCCGGCCCCAAGGTAAAGGTAAAAAAAGTAAAGTTCTCCCCTGTGCATAGCACCACGCCATGAAGGCGTATAGGGGGTGTAAGGGTAACTACCCACACTTTCTTGATCCGGCCCCAAGGCTAAGAGAAATCAATGCTGCTCGACGCCCGGGCCCAAAACTGACGCGCCAATGCCCGGAGAAGCAGACGAGAAGGCTCCCAACGTATTTGACCTGACAATAATAGCTTCTCCTAATTTTACCCAGACGTCTTTTCAATTTTTGATCCGGCTAACATTTCGGCCTGTTTATCGAAATTAATCTTCGTTCGGCTTTTTGCCCAAAATTACGGTTGTCAGTCGGAATGTGTAGGTCCTACTAACACTTGGAAAATCCTATTGGCCTTCGGGCTGAACCTGCACCTACTCCCTAAATTCGAGATATCATCCTCTCTCCAAGGAGACAACCATTAGTGTGTGCGAAGTTCCCTCACTTCCTAGCGCACTAGAATCTAGATGAAACTCATACTAATCCAACAGGCGGCCGAGATTTTTGTCATCTTCCTGGGTTTTAACTCGAGAGTTTCCCTTCACTCTTTTGTAGTCTTTTCAACTCTATCTAATTTCGACACTTGGTAAAAGTCTTTTTTAACAAGACTATAAACCAAGAGCATGATATCAGATATCATGTAGGTAGTTCGATATTAGAGCATACCTGCATGAAATGGAGGTTTCCCCAAAGGAGAAATCAGACTGAACTGGATCTATTCTGAGGAGAAAAATACCCCTAGGTCAAAGACCGCACATGGGGCTATAATGTATTTGGAGAGTACATTAGTGTTTCAGGCGAGGTGTGCTCCTTTTGGTGTAGTTGACGGATGACTTAGGTCGGCCACTACTCACCGCCGCGAGACCTTTGAGGGCGGGGATTTTCTCTTTTCTGTCTCTACTTTTTCTTCAGAGCTTCATTGTGGAATTTGTTTCTGTGAAAAAGGTAAATTCCTTATTTAGGGGTTGAGGGGTGTGCGTAAAGTAGGGCGGTCAAGTCGAAGCCCTCAAAAATACAGTAATGTTTGCGATATCTCTGCCAGTTTCCGAGAAGTAAACAAACATTTCATTTTAAAAATTCAACATTACTTGGTGTATTTAGTACTTAACAATAGTGAAATTCCTATTGTCGGACAATAAGTGATTTACAATTTATGAGAAAACAAAGCTAAAGTAACGTATTATTTTCTCAAAGTCCAGGAGTACACAACGCATGTAGTATTTAACGATAATGAATATCCAACGTTTGCATCATTAATCTAATCTATCACAGAAATTTCTAGCGCAAGACCGTGCATAACAGTACAGAAGGGGAAGCGTATAGACGGAGCGAGACTGTTCACTCTGCTGTCACTTTCCCAACCCATCCAATTGATCTGTTCTCTCCTACTTACATGGTCGGCATAGAGTATAGTTCAGAATATATGAACACTCAAAGTTAAAATAATTACGGTCCGTATGATTCGAAAGTTAGGAGACGATAATAACATAAAGGGAGTTAGATTCAGTTGTTCGTGCATAGTTTAATGAGAGAAAGAGATTTAGAGCAATGTACGTACATGTTGAGACGCATAAGTACCCCATGTGAATTATGAAAGGAGTGGAAGAGGAATGTGTGAACCCAGCGAAGCCGCGACGAAGAATCAGCCGAAATGGGAACTACGGCGGAAAATTATGTTTCTTTTACCGGCGAAGATACAATATCTTTGCTCCGCACACCTTTCATTCCGACAGGTGGAAGCGTTCGTCTCAGAAGTTAAACTTATCCCCACACACCCCGGCTCCTCTTTTGAGATCGCCCGACAACGGTGTGTATGCTGTTTTTCAAGTATCGCTCCTATTAAGAGGAATCAGAAGAGGTACAAATGCTGGTCGAAAACGTGACTGAGCTGTTCGACGTTGCAATCACCATCCGTCACACGGTGCGCTTGTTATTGATATCAAGTGCTATTATATCGACAATATCTCTGTCAATTTACGTGGAAAAAACTTTTAATTTTACAAATGGAAGATTACTTAGTATATTTAGCAATTAATAACTGTGAAATTCCCAGGGTCGGACTGTAATTAATTTACAAGTTATGAACGAACAAAGCTTATGTAACACATTATATCTTCTCAAAAATAAGAGTAATCAAAGCGTCTAGTATTTAACGATAGTGATAATTTCATGCTGGCATCATAAATCTAATATGTCCCGGGTATCTCTGGAGTAAGGCCGTGAATAACAGTAGAGAAAGGGAGACCTATATACGAAGCGGAGCAGTACACCCTGTTGTGAAGCTGCGAAGACACGTCGAACAAGTACAGCCTAAATAGAAACTTCGGTGGAAAATACTGTATTTTCTACCGGCAGAGATAAGATAGGTTTGCGCCGCACACCTTTCATCCCGGCAAGTGGGAGCGTTTGTTAAAGCAGCTTACCTTTTCCTTACAACCGGTGGGGAAATCAATCGCCGCATTCTGTATTGAGCATGCGCTGTTGCTCAAGTTTGCTCCTATCCGTGGATAGAACGACGGAAAGTCGATAACGTTCCCCAACAGTCTGAAGTCGAAGTCACTCTACCTCACACGGCCCTGTTGTTCCAGGTGCTTATGGAGTGAAGTGATGACATTCATTATGAAATAAGGTTCTGTTCAAGGTAAATTCTACACATAGCTGATAAGGGATGCGTAAAAGATTGGTGTGAAAAGAATCCTTAAAAAAAATTGACGATATCTCTGCCCACCACCACGCATGAGTTACTAGCATAAAAAGGTGTAACCGTTTTAATTGGGAAATAGCGATCAGAGTCCAAGCCCCTCGCAGCTTAATACATGCTGCCTTTCTCCAGTCCGACTAGCATGTTCAAGTGGTGTATGAACCGTCGCTACTGGACATTGAAGAAGATGAAATTGGAGAGACGATAGCCTGGCGGCACCATACTTTTTTCATCCCGGCATCCGTAGCGGTTTTCCCAAAACTTACACATTTTCTCTACACTCGGTGGGAGCTGGTTTGAAAATCGACCACACAGGCGTTATTTGATAAACCTCGCTCCAACGTTGAGAATTCTGCCAGTGGAATTAGGGAGCAGGTCGATAACACGACATATCGTCACCTATGCGCACTCGTCGCGCTTGTCCCTGATATGAAGGGAGGATAAAGCTATGAACAGCGGCAGTCAATTCAGTGAATTAGCCAACCCAGTGCTCCGATCTCCAATCCCATCGAATTCGAACACATTTGAGACAAATTGATCCGTTAGTGCCGGTATCGTGAACTGCGACTACTGTCCTTTGAGCCCATCGCTGACACTTTATCAGAGTAATCGAGCAACATTCTGTGGGCAACCTTCACAGCCTAGTCGAGAGCATACATCAGAGGGCGGCTGATGCTTGTGCAGCAACAGGTTGCACCACTAGATTTTGCAAACCACAGACATTGAACTAACATTATTGTAGGTGCCCTCATACCTTTCGCTAGCTAGATATTGAACTTGCCTTCAGTTACAACCTCTAGGAACGGACTCAATTATATGGATAAGGCTTCAAATAACGCTAATCACTTTCCTTAATATCAATGAAGTATTCCTTAAGAGAATTCACAGGATTAAAAAAGCGATGGAAATCCAAGAAAATACACAACTATATGAACTACACGTATGGCACGTGTGTTGCGGATACATTGATACGTTCTATATATAAGAAGGTTTTATTTTTAAGAGGAAAAATATCTTTTGCAAATTCATCTTTTTCGTCGGTGAAAGGCCCGACCCTGTGGCCGAGTGGTTAGCACATCGCGCTGCGACGCCAAGGGTCCCGGGTTCGAATCCCGGTCGGGCTTGGTTGTTTGTGAATGTCCATTCATCAA